>NC_135660.1:3882723-4182723 GCF_964188315.1 Podarcis muralis | reverse complement strand
AATTGTAACTTGTGAAGGAAAAATGGATCTCCTCACAGTTCTCAGCACCCTTAACAAACAGCTCCCAGGAATTTTTGGAAGAAGCTACAGAAGTTGTATCGTAGTGCTTTAAATGTATGGCCTGAATGTAGCCTTAGGAGTCCCTGCCTTTCTTCCCTTAATCCACATTCTTTTGTCTTATTGTGCAATTCATGCTTTCCCACTCACTGTTCAAAACCCTTTAAAGAACACGGTGCACCTTGCCTAGCCTGAATAACTAGCATATCAGAATTAAATACTTCTAGCACTCAAATCAATTTAGATTTGGAACATGCAAATTTATTCTGACACAAACCTTTGTGTGCCAAACCCACTGGGCGAGACACACAAAGTGGAATTCCTCAGCAGCGTCAAGCAGCACAACTGATGGCAGTGTGTGGGTAGAATCTGTAGCGATTGTGAATTTTGTTCAACGGATTAATGGTTGGAACAACTTAATTCATGGTTAGTGCAACTAAAACATTACCGTAGTTGCTTTCATCTGCTTTGTAATACACTTAAGTTTTGGGTTTTGACAAAAATAAAAATGGCACGACTCTTTTCGTACAGGCAGATTAAACCTTTGAAATGGACACTTGAGTTTGATGGCGGTTCGGTTACATTATGAAGCATAGCAGCAGCTCTTTCGAACGAGCTAGTTGTGTGGTTGCCATATTCTTTTGTTGGCAGGGCTCCTGTGCCTTTGACACCTGCAAGGACAGGCAGAAATAAAGCCGGGCTGGTTTTCCCTCACTACAGAAAGCAAGGAGAAGTTTTATCTGGTTGGTTTCTGTGTGTGCACACGCTTCGTGCAACTAGTAAGACAATCAGGAATCCTGTTAGTGTGGAGGTAGCAAGTGGAAGCACTCTCTGCTGGGCTTGGCAGCCTTGTTCTAGATCTGTTTGCATGGCAGTTGGAGGCAGGAGGAATCCTGCCAAATTCAGCCGTGACGCCCAAATCCTTACACATACAGGCACACTCAGCATCTGGACCTATTGAGGTGTGCAGGAACAATGTAAAAAAACACCCTTCTACAAGAGGGGCCACTGTTGGAATTCAATTCCTCAGGTATGCATTGGAGAGCTTTCTGGACTGGGTCCTCCTTAATCCACCTTCACCCTTCCACATTCCCTCATTTCAACTTGCACTGTCTTACTTGCGCTACTTACCCTCCTCTTGAGGTAGGCAAATGTTATCCTATTTCAGCATGTTAAAGACAACTGAGGTACAGAGGAAACCAAAGGGACAGACCTGCAATTCAGGGGCAGAAGAGGCTGTCTCAAAATCCTGACTTTCCTGAGCCATGCTTCTGTTCACTGCAGGACTGGGAGATATTCCAGCCTGGGAACTTCCAGATATTTTGAATTACAACCACCATCAACCACAGCCAACGTGAAGGTAAGTATTCAGGAATATTTGTAGTCCGCTGTTCACCCAGAGGGTCCTAGGGTCGACAGATAACACAGGGGTCGACCAAGTTTTTGTGGCTTGGGCCAGTCCACAGTCCCACAGACGCCGCAGTGAGCCGGAGTGTGCACGCACGCATGCACAAACGCTATTTCTGGCGCGGAGGAGGCGTGCACAGCTTCCCATTGGCTGCAGGAGCTTCCTGCAGCCAATGGGAAGCCAGCCAGTGTCGTGGAAGGCAGTCCCCGCTCTGCTTTGTGTCGGTTTAGCGCAGCGCACGGGAGCCGACCAAACGGGCGGCAGGGGTCCATAGGCTGGTTAAATGACCCCCATGGGCTGCTTGTGGCCCATGGGCCTTAGGTTGCCGACCCCTGACATAATGCATCGAAACCGAAAATCAACAATTTAAAATGGACAGCCTAAGAACAGCAGACAAAACAAGCAGTTGTAGCCCAAAAAATCTGGAAGGCTGCAGATTGGAGCTGGCTATCCCAAGGCATGCTTTGCAAATGAAAAGACCCAACACAGCCAACAGCTATGGACAGCGGCCCGTCAGCGTCTCCTAGTCGCCAATGCCTCCATGGAACAGAGGCAGAGGGTACAACAGCCGACTGGAGTTTGGCCTGGCCAACAAGTGCCAGCAACCCTATTGCAAATTTTGTGATGTTTCTCTCCCTCTCAGCAGTCTCTAATGGAGGTGAGAGAAAGAACTCTGTTCTGCTGTCACCATCGGTTTAAAAATGGTTAACATGGGTGATGTTGGCTGCAAAGGAATTTCCGAGGCTTTACTTTTCTGCAGAGTTTTCCCCCTCCCCGTTTTGTGAAGTTCATTAGCAGCAATGAATAGATGCCAGCTGAAAATACATCTAGCATTAGGCAAGCTTGGCAGTTTCAAAGCTTCTAGCTATGTTTACGAAATACAAGGGGACCAAACATGCTAAATTAGGTCACTCTCTAGTCTAGGGCATCGGGGAAAACGTTCCAGCGCAAACTGAAAATGTGCCAATGCATTAAGCCTAAGTTGCACAAGAAAGCTTCCCCTGAAAGTTTTGCCAATTCTAGATTTTCCAGAAAGCCCCCCTTACAGGTTAATTAACATAAATCGATATAATCTCCAGCCCCATCAGAGTTTTATAGAGAACCCAAGGAGACAAAATAGCAACTAAGGCAAAACAGAAACAGAAACATCAGTCAAACTTGATATTTAGGCTGCAATGCACGCTTACTTAAGAGCAGGGACCACTGAACTCTTACAGAGGGTTGCACTGTAAAACTTGCAGAACCCATCAGGTTAAAAGAATCAATTAACTGAGTTCTAATACTGAGAAACGCAATCGCTGTGTTCTTTACTGAAAGGTACACATCACATATGATGGGATGCAGCTGTTTGGAATTTTAGTGTGTCTTGCTGCTGTTGCAATTTTACATTATGGACTATTCACAAGATTATTTAAAAAAAAAACCACCCACATGTCTATAGTACAAACAGTTCACAGTGAATAGAGTATTTTGAAATGTTAGGCCAGGAGAAGAATTGCCTTCTGGATTAACGGTCTATCCAAGCAAAGCACATCAAGCAGCTTCATTGGCAAAAATAATTGATTATTTCCTCTTTCCTTCTGTGCTGGGCTTTCAGCTCTGGACCCCCCCATGTCGGAAAAGGCACCCGTTACAGGAGCCTGCAGCAACAAGGCCTTTCTAGTCAGTGCTTCCAGTGCAAAAGAAAGTCCAGCAAAGCTTTCTAATGGAACTGTTTTGTGCAGAAGAGGGCGACAATTTTCTTCCAGTAGAAACAAGATTCTCGGGCGTTTCATGGGTGACAGGTTTTGGGGGCTCCATCACATTCTTGTGAATATTGGGGGGGGGGGGGTTTGCCTAAGCTCTACTACTGTTTCCTGCCCCTGCAGGCCAGTCCCTAGAACACGATGGTTTGGGAGAATTGTAGGACAACTGCAGGACAGGAGGACAGATCCCAAAAGGAACCCTTCTAGGAATGCTCTCCCAGGATGAGAGTAGATGCAAAATATATACGTTGGGCTCCGTTTACTGCAAATGTACTCTAACCATACTAGATCCAGAATACAATACAACTGTTATCTCAACCACAGAGAAGAGGCAAGCCAACAGCTGCCCAGATTTCTACATATTCCACTAAGAATCTGGTCAGATCCTCTTTGCGATGGCAAGCACAGTTCAAGCTGGAAAACAGGGAGAAGTTTTTGGCTTTTTTTTAAAAAAAGCAGCACCAGAGTCGTTCCTCTTTTTCCTCCCAAGCATAATAAATTCTCAGCCCATAAATACTTCCTCACCATACATTTCACATTTGAAGGTAGTTATTTCCTAAAGAAGGCAATTAAAACAATTACCAAAAAAACTGAGAAGCCACCGTCAGTAATAGCAATATGCTCCCTGACTAGAGGACAATGCCCGCCACTTTGCGTGAAAATGACACAGCCTTTTGAGTGGGGACCTCAAGGATTTTATGTAGTTCCCAGGTAATTCTTCAGGCTGAAGAGGTCACCCTTCTTCACTTGGCTGAGATTAAGCAGAGCTGCTTCTGGGCTTCTGCTGCGAAGTTTCTTGGGAACAAACAAAGGGGAAGTAGCTCCTTTAAAAGAGCTAACAGATGCTCTCCCCCCCACCAAAAAAATGAGCCCTTGATGCTTTTCCTACAAGGCAAATAAAGGGCAACTCCTTCAGTCCGATATAGCAGCAAAGAGAAGGTTCCTCCCGGACTTCTTAAGTGGCCGCGACTCCACAGGCCTCTTCACAGTTCCCGTTGGGCTCCATGTTGGTCAAAGATACACCTTCTTCTGGGTCTTGCAGGGCATCTACGTTGAGGGGAGAGAAAAACAGATTTAGAGCGTCTCAGTTACAAGGGGAAGACCATCATGGTTTCCAGTCAAAACGAAGCCAAGGAACTGAAAGGGAGAGCATTTTAACGTGGCGCCGAAAATATTTTAGGCTATTTGACAAATGTAGGTTGCAGTTATCTGCACTCTTGACCCTGAAGGGTAATTGAACGCAGAAAGTAGCAGGACGCAGAATTGCACGGTTTCATCGGCAGAATGTCCTCCCTCCGTGCATCCCCTAAATTTGTCAGGCAAGCGGAGCCGTCTTTCCCATAGGGCTTAGTGGTGCGTTGCGCCAGGGCGCTGGCCTCTCAGGGGCGCCCTAGCGAGTGGGGGAGCTGCGCGGCTTTGCCAGCAGCCTCCCCTTTACCTGCACGCCTGCCAGCTGCGCCCCGTCAACTATATGGCTGGTGGGCATGCAGCTTCCTACCGAAGCCTCCGCAGGAGGAGAGCGATTCCTGCAAAAGGCAGCACACAGCCTTCCTGGGCTGCATTCTTGGGCGCCCCGACACCGGAGAGCATGTCCGCCAGCACGTTTTCCTGCTTGATCGCCGCCGCCACACCAGGGATCGGGGCAGTGGGGGAGGCAGAGGACATTTTCTACCACCCCCTCCTTTGTTTTGGAGTTGCCGGGGGGGGGGGGACCAGAGGGATCTTTGCACCACAGAGCCGGATATGCTTAAGACGGCCCTGCTGGCAAACTCTCTACTCCCCCCAAAAAAACTCTCTGTACACATTCCTGTTTGCAGATATCCTTCTTAAACCTCAGCAGCAGCACCTAAATTGGCACACAGACCCAGACACCATGGGGGCTAGGAACTTTAGTAAAGGTAAAGGCACCCCTGACCATTAGGTCCAGTCGTGGCTGACTCTGGGGTTGCGGCGCTCATCTCGCTTTATTGGCCGAGGGAGCCGGCGTACAGCTTCCGGGTCATGTGGCCAGCATGACTAAGCCGCTTCTGGCGAACCAGAGCAGCACACAGAAACGCCCTTTACCTTCCCGCCAGAGCGGTACCTATTTATCTACTTGCCTGCGTGCTTTTGAACTGCTAGGTTGGCAGGAGCAGGGACCGAGCAATGGGAGCTCGCCCCATCGCGGGGATTCGAACCACCGACCTTCTGATCGGCAAGCCCTAGGCTCTGTGGTTTAACCCACAGCGCCACAGACTTTCAAACCAAAATCAGGAATCTGATTCTGGACTCCACATGGGATGACACCCGTGTAACAAAAGTTGCTACGGATCAGCCGTCGGATCCCAAGAGCTGCCTCCCCTACTGCACCACAGAGCCCTCAAGCACACCTGACCTTCGCTGGAGCTGCTGGGTGCTGCGTCCGAACGCCCTTCCTTCCGCCGACTCCTCCGAGCCCAAGGGATGCACTGCAGGAAGGCAGGGATCCTCTGCTTCTTGGCTTCCGCCCCGTCTTTGGAATGAAGAAGAGAGCAAGAGGTCAGGCCAGATGTACAAAGCGCAAACCTCCCAGCAGATGGGATAATCTGGCTCAGGAAGATCTGCTTTGCCAAATCTGGAGTAACACTCCAGAACCCCCAGGGGCAGTTAAGGTGTCCTGAAGCGCAAGAAGAGTCCTGGGGGACGAAGAGAGTGGCTCATCTAGCCAGCATCCTGCTCTCAGAGCGGCTGGTCAGATGCCCCTGGGGAGGGTGAAAGCAGGTGAAAGTGCTTTCCTTTAAATCCCTAAATGGCCTTGGTCCTGTATCCCTGAAGGAGTGTCTCCATCCCCATCATTCTGTCTGGACACTAAGATCCAGCGCCGAGGGCCTTCTGGCAGTTACCTCACTGCAAGAAATGAAGGCCTTCTCGGTGGTGGCGCCCGCCCCGTAGAATGCCCTCCCAGCAGATGTCAAGGAAATAAACAACTACCTGACTTTTAGAAGACATCTGAAGGCAGCCCTGTTTAGGGAAGTTTTTAATGTCTGACACTGTATTGTTTTTAATATTCTGTTGAAAGCCGCCCAGAGTGGCTGGGGAAACCCAGCCAGATGGGCGGGGCATAAAATAATAATAATAATAATAATAATAATAATAATAATAATAATATGCATGAGCACTCAGGCCATTTGTGATTCCAGGGACAGCACCTCCAACAACAGAGGGAGAGCACAGCCATTGTAGCTGCATGGTTTCATGGGAGTAGTTGTCGGGGGGGGGGGGGCTGAACTACTTAGGTGCATCTCCCCCCCCCAAAAAAAGGTCAAAATTTTTGTGGGACCCCCTAGAAGCAGCTCAACAACTTTGGCTCCCTCCCTGCAAAAAGTCCTGTTGCCTAATCCCTTAAAGCCATCCAGGCTGGTGGCTCTCTCTCCACAGCCCTAAATCACAGAATCATTGGATTGTAGAGTGGGAAGGGACCCCTCGGGGTCATCTAGTCCAACCCCCCGCACTGCAGGGATCTCAGCTAAAGCATCCCTGACAGATCCAACCTCTGCTTGAAAACCTCCAAGGAAGGAGAGTCCACAACGTCCATTCCTTTTTGAAACAGCTCTGACCGTCAGAATGTTTTTTCCTGATGTTTAGTCGGAATCTCCTTTCTTGTGACTCGAAGCCACGGGTTCGAGTCCTACCCTCCAGAGCAGGAGAAAACAAGCTTCCTCCCTCCTCCATGTGACGGCCCTTTAGATATTTGGAGATGGCTATCATATCTCCTCTTTTCCAGGCTAAACATACCCAGCTCCTTCAACCGTTCCTCATCAGGCTTGGTTTCCAGGCCCTTCATCGTCTTGGTCTGCACACCTTCCAGCTTGTCAACATCCTCCTTAAATGCTGTAACCTTTCCCCATAGGGGAGCTGCCCCAGCCCCTTGGATCATTTTGGGTGCCCTCTTCTGGGACCCAAAGCAAACCTGCCCAGAAAAGAGGCTGCCAGCTGTATCTCTGTGTACAATCCCCGGAAGAGGGAAGCAAGACTAGAAACATTGTAAAAAGGTAAAAACCCTACTGGGAAATGATATACAATGAATTGAAGAAATATGTTGAAAATAACTTTTGTAAAAAAACACCCAGAAGCCTTTTTGTTAGGTATTTTAGGTCAAGAGATACCAAAAGAAAAGAGGACTATTTTCATGTGTGCCACTACAGCAGCAAGAATGTTGATTGCACAAAACTTGAAGACTGGAGAAATACCAACTAAAGAACAACGGCAAGAGAAGTTGATGAACTATGCAGAACTGGCAAAAATGACAGAAAGACTAAGAGAAAAAGACAACAGGCTTTGAAAAAGACTGGGAACATTTGCAGAAACAAAGAAAGGCGATAGACTTGATGGCAGGATTTAAATAAACATTCACATTATCAGCATTAGAAAATGTTTAGAAGGTAGTGAAATATGATGGCGTATTTACTTTTATTTTTATGTTTTTAGGTTTGATGTTATGTTATTAATAAGCAAAGTAAAAACAAAGTAAAAACAAACCAGAAGCGCAAGTTCGGGGAAGTCTTGAAGGGGAGGGAGGGAGGAATATATAGTAAACGTTAAGAATTTGAGATGTATGTAATGAATGAAAAAGAAAAATGACTAAAATTTTAAAAAAGACTATAAACATCACCTGGGGGGGGGAGGCAGGCAGGTGCATGCTTCTGCTTCTCTGAACTCACTGGGAAAGTGAGTAAAGATGCGTGGGATTTGGGCCCAGCGGAAAGAAACAATATACCTTTCGTCTTTGCAGCAAGGTGGCCTGGAATGACCCCAGGGTCACCTTTAAGAGCCTGGGAGATTACCAGCCTCCGTCCTGGAGGATTAGTTTGGCAGCCAAGGATGTGGCTGGAGGGGCCGGAAGGCAGTTAGCGGAGCAAGGGAACTGCAAACCTGCCCTGAGAAGCGGAATCTCTCAAGGAGGTGGATTTGCCCTGCCAGACCTTAAACTTTGTTGTGAACCAGCTGCTTTTTGCTGGCTGAGAGAATGGCTGCTTCTTGAAAACACTGAAGTGTTGGATAATGGCAGATGAAGTTGATGGACTATATGGAATTGGCGGAAATGAGTGGCAAAATCCGAGACCAGGGAGAAGAGTCGGTGGAAGAAGACTGGAAAAAGTTTAGACTATTTACAGAAATATTGTAAAATTAATGAATGTTAGAAGAATGTTGGAAGGAAGTTATATGGCTTTAGTAGAAATGTTATAAAGAATTAAGTATAAATAGATTAATAGAATATTAAAGGAAAAAACAAGGCTAGAATGTGTTAAGATAATTATAGGATAGAAAACAGAGGAAGATGGAAAGGAATTGCTGAAACAATTAACAGAAGTGGAGTACAAAAAGGGAGGTGTGAGGAGGTCGTTGAAATAAGTGAATGAAGGATAAGATATTGAAAAATGTTTGAGGTGTTTTAAATTGTTTTTGTTCTGTTTTGTTAGTTTAATGTGTTAGTGTTATGTAGTGTTTTTGTATTATATTGTTCTTTTTTTGTAGTGTTTAAATGGTTGGGAAAGTAATAAATATTATTTAAAAAAAAAGAGAGAAGCGGAATCTCAAGGCCAAGTCCTCCTTCACGCAACACATGATTAATCTATGGAACTCCCTGCCACATGAGGCAGTGATGGCCAAAACCAAGATGGCTTTAAAAGAGGATTAGACAAATTAATGGAGGAGAGGTCGATTGATGGCTGTGCTCTGCAGTCAAGAGGCAGCAAAGCTTCTGAATCCCAGGTGCAAGAAATATCAGGATGCTGGACTTGATGGGCCAAAGGGATATTCCTGCTAGATCAAGCCAATGCTCTTATGCTAGACCTCATAGGGTTGTTGTGAGGAATGAATGGGGGGGGGGAGCAAAACCACGTGGGCCACAGTCATGGCCGGATTTAGGTTTGATGAGGCCCTAAGGCCTAAGCTACTGATGGTAATGGGGTCCTTTATACTTCCAGCTGTCCTTTGTCAACAACAAATTGCCACTGTTTTTGGGGTTGAATATATGCTATACAGTCATTGATGGTCCTAATAGGTATCTCAAGCCATTCGCACATAACAAAATATGTACTTTATCAAAGTAATTGTTTTTTATCTTATATTTTGGGAATGTAAAGTAAAGTGACCCCTGACCATTAGGTCCAGTCGTGGCCGACTCTGAGGTTGCAGCGCTCATCTCGCTTTACTGGCCGAGGGAGCCGGCGTACAGCTTCCGGGTCATGCGGCCAGCATGACTAAGCCGCTTCTGGCGAACCGGAGCAACACACGGAAACGCCATTTACCTTCCCGCCGGAGCGGTACCTATTTATCTACTTGCACTTTGACGTGCTTTTGAACTGCTAGGTTGGCAGTGTTGGCTATTTGCAGTTTAGTAGCACTGCAGAGAGCTTGCTGGGGAGACCATGCATTAAAAAGGGACTCAAAAATAACTTAAACAAGGCTTTAATAACAAAAACAAAAACTCCTTATACACTAAATACATAAACAACAAACCAGACCCAACCACCAACCCATCCCCCAGGGTAATGAGGGAGCTTAGGTGCTGCTCCTTATATACTATATATACTGTATCCTTACATACTGTGTCAATTGCTGACACAGCTTGATTAACACAACTCAGCAGCACCTGCTATGTTTCACAGCTGTAAGACTGGGTCTTGTTATTTGCCCTGGCCCTTAAAGACATACACAACTTGTGAAGCAATAATGAACCTTCACATTTTAAAGTGACCATTCAACAGGCAGGAGCAGGGACCGAGCAACGGGAGCTCCCCCAATGCGGGGATTCGAACTGCTGACCTTCTGATCGGCAAGTCCTAGGCTCTGTGGTTGTTATTATTATTGTTATTATTATTGTCTTGAGAGTCCTATGGACTGCAAGAGATCAAACCTCTCCATTCTGAAGGAAATCAGACCTGAGTGCTCACTGGAAGGACAGATCCTGAAGCTGAGGCTCCAAGACTTTGGCCACCTCAGGAGAAGAGAAGACTCCCTGGAAAAGACCCTGATGTTGGGAAAGATGGAGGGCACAAGGAGAAG
Organism: Podarcis muralis; assembly: GCF_964188315.1. Classification (NCBI taxonomy): domain Eukaryota; kingdom Metazoa; phylum Chordata; class Lepidosauria; order Squamata; family Lacertidae; genus Podarcis; species Podarcis muralis. The sequence continues at coordinate 4,172,487 of NC_135660.1, read as the reverse complement.
GGGATGGCAGAGGACAAGATGGTGGGACAGTGTTCTTGAAGCTACTTTTGTTGTTGTTGTTTAGTCGTTTAGTCATGTCCGCCTCTTCATGACCCCCTGGACCAGAGCACGCCAGGCACTCCTGTCCTCCACTGCCTCCCACAGTTTGGTCAAACTCATGTTTGTGGCTTCAAGAACGCTGTCCCACCATCTCGTCCTCTGTCGTCCCCTTCTCCTTGGGCCCTCCATCTTTCCCAACATCAGGGTCTTTTCCAGGGAGTCTTCTCTTCTCACGAAGTGGCCAAAGTCTTGGAGTCGTTTGACCAAACTGTGGGAGGTAGTGGAGGACAGGAGTGCCTGGCGTGTTCTGGTCCAGAGGGTCACGAAGAGCTGGACACGACTAAACAACTACAACATTATTATTATTGTTGTTGTTGTTACAGTGGTACTCAGGTTAAGAACTTAATTCGTTCCGGAAGTCCGTTCTTAACCTGAAACTGTTCTTAATCTGATGCACAACTTTAGCTAATGGGGCCTCCTGCTGCTGCCACACCACCGGAGCACGATTTCTGTTCTTATCCTGAAGCAAAGTTCTTAACCTGAAGCACTATTTCTGGGTTAGCGGAGTCTGTAACCTGAAGCGTCTGTAACCTGAAATGTATGTAACCCGAGGTACCACTGTATTATTATTATTATTATTGTTGTTGTTGAAATGTACATCCAGTTATTTTCCCCTTTACTTTTGGGGGGTCCCCCAAGAAAGTGGGGCCCTAAGCTATAGCTTGTTTAGTTTATGCGTAAATCCGGCACGTCCACGTGGAGCTACCTGGGCAAAAGAGAGCTGGGTATAAATGCAAAAAATCAATCAATCGGGGCGCTGCCTGCCGGCTGCCCCGCTGCGCTCACCTGCTCGGAGCTTCAGGGCGGCTCTCAGCGCCCGGCAGGCGGCGGCGCGGGCTTCGGCGGCGCCCTGTCCGGCTCCGGGGCTGTAGGATGCGGCTTGCAGGGTGTCCTGCTCCGCCGGGCGCCTCCTCCGGAAGACCTGGCGGAGCAAGGCGTCGAGCTGCAGCCGGGCGCCCTCGGCCTCGCCGCCGCCCAGCACCACCACGCCCACCACCCCGGGGCGCGCCGCCGAGGGCAGCCGGCCGCGCACGTCGCGGAGGATCTCGCGCAGGCGGAGCCGCTCCCGGCGAGCGCGCGGCGGAGGCAGAGGCGCAAGCGACGCCTGGCGGAAGAGCACGAAGAGCAGCGCGCACGAGGAGCGCGCCGCCGAGCCCCGGCCGCCCAGGCGCACGCGGACCTTGCGCGCCCCTCCGGCGGGAGGATCGGGCTGCGCCTCCGGCTCCTTGCGCGGCTCGGGCTCCGGCTCGGCGAAGAGGTCCCGGGCGAAGGTCTCCAGCAGCGCCCGCGGCGCAGGCTCGCCCTCGCGCGCCTCGCCCACCAGCAGCAGCCGCGCGCGCCCGCCCGCGCGATCCACCAGCGCCTGGAACTCGCGCAGATGCGGCGGAGGATCCATGGAGAGAGAGGCCGGCCGAGGAGCAGGCGCCGCCCGCCCGCCCGCAAGCTCAGCCCCCGGCCGGGAAGGAGGGTCGCCTGGAGTCGCCGCTGGAACCGCCTCTCGGAGGAGGAGGAGAAAGAGGAAGCTGCCAGCCGCGAGGAATTCACATTTTTTTTGCTTGCAGATCCTTAATTGGCTCAGGATTTTATATATGTTAAATGATGAATTGAAAAAAAATATAGTCCAGCCCCCCCCACAAGGTCTGAGGGACAGTGGACCGGCCCCCTGCTGGAAAAGTTTGCTGACCCCTCAATTCTATTGTCTCCACTTTCAGTTCATAGTCTTTTTCAGAGTTTACATTTGGGGAGAGACAGTTTTGTCTGAAACATTCCAGTTGGGGGAAGGGAGGGTGGAGGGATGGCGATACAGTGGTACCTCTGGATGCGATCAGGATCCGTTCCGGAGCCCTGTTCGCATCCAGAAGCGAATGCAACCCCCTGGGTCATGATTCGCCGCTTCTGCGCACGCGCGCTTTCATTTTGAGCGTCTGCGCATGCACGAGCGGCGAAACCCAGAAGTAACGCTCTCTGTTACTTCTGGGTCGCAGCAGAAGTAACGCTCTCTGTTACTTCTGGGTCGCACAGTGGTGCTTCGCAAGACGAAATTAATCCGTTCCGCGAGTCTCTTCGTCTTGCGGTTTTTTCGTCTTGCGAAGCACGGCTATTAGCGGCTTAGCGGCTATTAACGGCTTCGCGGCTTTAAGAAAAAGGAAACAAACTCGCAAGAAGTTTCGTCTTGCGAAGCAAGCCCATAGGGAAATTCGTCTTGCGGAACGACTCAAAAAACGGAAAACCCTTTCGTCTAGCGAGTTTTTCGTCTTGCGAGGCATTCGTCTTGTGGGGCACCACTGTACTTATCCCGAAGCTACTTCAACCCGAGGTATGACTGTACTGTCTCTTCCCCGTTCTATTGCCTATTCTTAGTGTAAGGTGATGGGTTCTGTCAGCATCACATTGGTATGTCCTGTGTTTGTGTATTTATTTATTTTTATTGATATTGAGGGAGGTCAGGTTGTTCCCATGCTTGCTTGGTTGCGTTTAGTTGATTGTGGTGTGGTTTATTTGTGTGAGGGAGGGGGGCTCGGTTGTTGGGTCAGGTGTGCCATATTGATTCCTATGCTGTTGGAGGGAATAGCTCATTGTCCTGTTGTGCTGCTGCAATGTCATAAAGGGGAACCACACTGGGCTGAAGGCATCCTCCATAGCCTGTCCCCACCCTCATTTGTTTGTTGGTTAGCTTTTCTGGTAGGGTTTCCCATACGTTTTGGTACCAGTGGCCTGTGTTCATTCCTGATAGTCCCTTCCAGTGTCTAGTTATGGTACAGTGGTACCTCTGGTTGCGAACGGGATCCATTCCAGAGGCCCATTCCCAACATGAGCAGAACACAACCTGCAGCGGCACGTCTGTGCATGCGCAGGTTGCAATTCACCACTTCTGCGCATGCGCGTGATGTCATTTTGCGCGAGCAGCAAAACCCTTTCCAGTACTTCCGGGTCGCCATGGGACGCAACCTGAAAAAACGTATCATGAAGCAAACGTAACATGAGGTATGACTGTATTTCTAGCTGCTGGTTCTAGTATGATGAGGGAGAAAAGCTTTCTTCGCATCATGTATAAATTTACACACCTCGATTGTGTCCATCCGTCCCCAGTTCACCCTTTTTTCCAACTTAAAAAACCCTAGCTCCTTTCCCCCCTCTTTTTCATTTATCACCACCCTTTGGGGGCTCCAGAATCTCCATTGCAATACAGAAAATGTAGCATCCAGAAACTGTAAAATCTGGCACAATCCCCTTGTAAACATGGCCTTTAGAACGTCCTTTCATGTTTAGGGAAGCTTTTAATGTTTAATAGGTTATTGTATTTTAATATTCTGTTGGAAGCCACCCAGAGTGGCTGGAGAAACCCAGCCAGATGGGCGGGGTATAAATTATTATTAGTATTATTATTATTATTATTTACCTCAAATCCACCCTGACTCTCTTGCCGCCGTCCTGTCTGGGTCACAGGAGTATTTTTGCTCAGAGCTCTTCTCTACAGGGGAAACATGGCTGAGAGATTAAGGTTCTGCAATCCAATCCACATTTACTTCAGAGTAAATCCCATTGAATTTGTAAACTCACCCGGGGACAAAAGTGGCCACTCCTTTTACTCTTTGCCTTTTATTTCCTCAAATTCTGGACCAGGAGCATGGGCGTAGGCAGGATTTTGGGGGGGGGGGCAGGACTTAATTGGGGGCAGAACCAATGTGATTGGGCAGTTAGTTAGGTATTTCTATTGTTTTACTAGATGGGGGGGCAGCTGCCCCCATGCCCCCCCCCCCAGGCTACGCCCATGGCCAGGAACTGGTTTGGTTGGTTAAATGTGGTCCGTCTGCTAGGAATGGGCTGTTGAGGTGATGGAGTCAGATTGTGTAATCCGCTCTGAGTGGAACCTGGGACCCGGATCTTCTGGAAACAAAACAGGGAGTAACTGAGTGGCAGATCATATGCATAAACCGGGAACACATGTTCAAGCCAGCTGAGTTGCAGCCCCTCCTGGTCAATCCCTTTCGTGTCTCCTTTGTTGTAAATCTCTGCCGCTCCTTTAGTTTTCAAAGGCCTGAGGTTCCTTCCAGAAGAGCACAAAAGATATTGTAATAGATCTATGGTGCTAAATGTTTAGGCTTAGTAAATCACAGGATTGGGTGGGCTCCAACCACAAGCCTATTAGGATTTAATTAGAATTTGTATGTTATAACTGGCATATCTCAATGTTTATGCAATGGGTTTGAGGTGTTTCATTTGTGCGTAAGGAATGTGTATCGGACCTTGAGAATGTAATCAAGATCCATGTGGATTGAGATGTGTGTGGACCTACTTCTGAGCACCAGCAATTGGCATATGAAAAGTTAACTAACATCCGAAGTGTGTACCAGCCTTTAATCCTAGTCAATCAACAAATGTTGATGATGCCTGGAGGGATTAACCATTAGTGCTTCAAAGCATCAGAATAACGGGGTATTAGCATCCAAATGAATAAAGAGGGCTTAGTTTTTAGTAAGAACAGAATCAGGAGATGAGACCAGGAGGTGGAGAAGGAATCATGCTTGTATGTGCATTGGAGAGCCAGATAGGCTAATATATTTTCCCCATCTCACCTGGACGGTAGAATAAGATGCATTTATAGAAGCCATTTATGCTGTTATGCTGACATTAATTTCAATGCTGCCTTCCCGAACTGGTGTGCTGCACCATGGGTTTTGGACTACAGTCACCATCAACCTTGATCACTGGATAGCTGTGGCTGATGGGCATTGTAGTCCAAAGAGGGGCGTAGGAAGGGGGGCGGAGGGGGCAGGGCGCCCTGGGTGCCACTCAGGGGGGGTGAAAATATGGCCCCTGCCTCCCCCCAGCTGTAGAGTGGCTGAGGGCATGCGCAGTCCGTACGGGATGCCTCTTGCACGGTGACTGTATGGGCTGCTGCGCATGCGGTCCGTACGGGATGCCACACATGCGCAGTCCATACGGTCACCTTGCAAGTGGCAGTCCATACGGACGCCATGCAAGCGGCAGCCCATATGGATTGCGCATCTGTGGCATTCCGTACAGAGTGCACATGTGCAGCACCCTGTATGGACTGCATATGTGCAGCATTCCGTACGGAGTGTGCGCATGCGGGATGCCGCACATGCGCAGTCTGTACGGGATACTGCACATGCACACTCTGTATGGGCTTCTCCGCCCCAGGTGCCGGAAAGGGTTTCTTCGCCGCTGAGTCCAAAACATCTGGAATGGCATCATTTCAGTATCCAGCATGGAGGACTCATTTGCTGTTGAGGAACTTTTCTGTGATGTTTACTCTCAGCTTGGCTTCCTGTCACTGACAACCTATGACCCTAACCTTCAGATTTCAAAGTTTGAAATGTGAGCATAAGACAGAGCACACATCAAACATGTTTACCTTTTCTTCATTGATTAACAGGAGGTCTTGATGGGTTCCAAGGTTTCCTTTTCCGGTTTGCCGATGAGAGGATTTTGCCTGCAGCCCTAATGGGTGGATTTTTAAAAAGCAGTGGCTAACTTTGTTAAAAGTGGTTTGCTAAGACTTACTGGTTAGCATTAGCATTGCACAGAGGGGGCCAGAAGACTTTTGAATGGCTTCTCCAAAACTGCCTCTCAGTTAAAGCTGCCTGTGTGCTCCGTCAGTTATGACTTGGGGCCAAGCTACACAGGGCAGAGAGCTCTTTGGATTACAAACCTTTTGTTTGTTTCGCTTTCAGCAGGACTTTGCCCCTCGAGCCAAGACTAACTTAACCCAAGACTAACCTGGACCCAGGCCTGCCAGTTCTAACTTCATCAAAACAGAGCTGAGCATCCGCACATTGAAACGACAACTTAAAAATTAGAAGGCTGTGTGTGGAAGGGCCCAAGTCACAGATATATTTGGTAAGATGGGGGACCCCTCCTCCATTTGAAGACAGTGCATTACATGTGGATGGAGTGTTCCTCATAACTGGCCGTTCGTTGGGCAGGGAAATTAACAAGCAGAGAATATTCACATACTACTATTATCCAGTTAAATGTTTTCCAGTCATTTTGCCTCCAGTCTCTTTCCTTTCTCTCTCTTCGTTGAGCAAGTGTTGTTGTTTAGTCGTTTAGTCGTGTCCGACTCTTTGTGACCCCCTAGACCAGAACACGCCAGGCACTCCTGTCTTCCACTGCCTCCCACAGTTTGGTCAAACTCATGCTGGTACCTTCGAGAACACTGTCCAACCATCTTGTCCTCTGTCGTCCCCTTCTCCTTGTGCCCTCCATCTTTCCCAACATCAGGGTCTTTTCCAGGGAGTCTTCTCTTCTCATGAGGTGGCCAAAGTCTTGGAGCCTCAGCTTCGGGATCTGTCCTTCCAGTGAGCACTCAGGGCTGATTTCCTTAAGAATGGAGAGGTTGGATCTTCTGGCAGTCCATGGGACTCTCAAGAGTCTCCTCCAGCACCAGAATTCAAAAGCATCAATTCTTCGGGGATCAGCCTTCTTTATGGTCCAGCTCTCACTTCCATATATCACTTCTGGGAAAACCATGGCTTTAACTATACAGACCTTTGTTGGCAAGGTGATGTCTCCTACTTTTTGCCAGATGAAAGAGAGGGAGACCATCGCGAAAGGCAAAGCGTTTCTTGTTGCCTGCTAAGGCTCATAGCAGCTTGAGCGCATCTGGTGCACTCCAGAAGTTTTGGGCTACAAAGCTCACGAGCCCTATACTGGCATCTGGTGGGCAAAGTTTGGTGTAAGGAAGCAGGCAAGATATCCAGATTGCATCCTTGCTTCCCTAAACCCCGCAGCTCTGCCCTCCTCCGATCTCCCATGCCAGCCTGCACAATTCACGTCTTCCAAGTCCCAAGAACACTGAGTAGGTGGAATCTGACCACAGATCACGCAAAGCAGCCAAGCTACATGCTGCAGGTAACTCCCCTCCGCTAACCCGCAGTCCTCCGGTCATCTCCAACTAGCGGAAGGACCCGCGAGAGCAGGGTTTGAATCCCCACTCAGCCATGAAGCTCACCATCTCTCAGCCTAGCCTACCTTGCAGGGTTGTTGTTGTGATGAAATGGGGACAACCATGTACCCCACCTTGAGATACTTGGGAGTTAAAGGCGGTATGTAGATGTAATAAATAGCAGGGCGATTTACGGTATTTTTTCTTTCCAAAGTCATGCATAGAGATTAGCTGGCTGCCAAACAAAGGAAATTGATGTGTGTGTACGTGCTCCATTTGTGTGTGAATAAGGGTGAATCATGCATGCTTTAAAATAGGCCCAGTTACAGATGGGTAGCCGTGTTGGTCTGCCATAGTCAAAACAAAAAAAATTCCTTCCAGTAGCACCTTAAAGACCAACTAAGTTAGTTCTTGGTATGAGCTTTCGTGTGCATGCACACTTCTTCAGATACACTGAAACAGAAGTTGCCAGATCCTTCTATATAGTGAGAAGGTGGGGAGGGGTATTACTCAGAGGGGGGTGGGAATGGGTGATTGGCAGATAGCTGTGATGAGCCTGTTGACGACTATTAACGACTGCAGTAGGTCTTACAGGAAAAAGCAAGGGGTGAGAAGGTGAAAAATGGCTTTGTCATGTATAGTGAGATAAGAATCCAATGTCTTTATTCAGGCCAGGTGTCTCCATGGTTTTAAGTTTGGTAATGATTTGCAATTCAGCAGCTTCTCTTTCCAGTCTATTTCTGAAATTCCTTTGTAGTAAAACAGCTACTTTGAGATCTTGTATAGAATGTCCTGGGAGATTGAAGTGTTCTCCTACTGGTTTCTCTGTCTTGTGATTCTTGATGTCAGATTTATGTCCGTTTATTCTTTGGCGTAAGGTTTGGCCTGTTTGTCCAATATAGAGAGCTGAAGGACACTGTTGGCATTTGATGGCATACACAATGTTAGACGATGAGCAATTAAATTGTCCAGAGATGGTGTGTGTGATGTTGTTGGGGCCAGTAATGGTGTTGTCCGGGTGTATGTGGCAGCAAAGTTGGCATCTGGGTTTATTGCAGGCTCTGGTGCCAGTGTCCGTGTTAAGTCTGGTTGTAGTATTATTGTGGGTTAGGAGTTGTTTAAGATTGGGTGGCTGTCTGTAGGCAATGAAAGGTCTTCCTCCCAGAGCTTGAGAAAGAGAACTGTCATTGTCCAGGAGAGGTTGTAGATCTCTGATGATGCGTTGTACTGTTTTAACTTGGGAGCTGTATGTGATGACTAGAGGAGTTCTGTTATTTTCTTTTTTGGGTCTGTCTTGCAGCAAGTTCTCTCTGGGTATCAGTCTGGCTCTGTTGATCTGTTGTCTAACTTCATCTGCTGGGTATTTTAGTTCTAAAAAGGTTTGCTGTAGATCTCTTAGGTGAGAGTCTCTGTCTGTAGAATTGGAACAGATACGGCTGTAACGTAGTGCCTGGCTATAAACAATGGACTGTTTGGTATGTTTGGGATGGTGGCTAGAGGCATGTAGATATGTTTGACGGTCAGTTGGTTTACGGTATAAGGTGGTGTCTATGCGCCCATCCTGTATTTTTATAGTAGTGTCCAAAAAATGTATTTCTTGCATAGATTGATTCATTGTTAGGTTGATTGTGGGGTGAAAATCATTGAATTTCTGGTGGAAGGTGTTCAGGGTCTGTTGACCATGTGTCCAGATGATAAAAATATCATCAATGTATCGCAGGTACAAGAGAGGTTTGAGTGGGTAGGAGTTTAGGAAACGTTGTTCTAAATCTGCCATGAAGATGTTGGCATACTGTGGGGCCATGCGGGTGCCCATTGCTGTGCCGCTGATCTGAAGGAACAGGTCATCACCGAATTTGAAGTTGTTGTGGGTAAGGACAAATTGGCAGAGTTTGGTGGCAAAGTCCGCTGTGGTTTTATCTGAAATGGTGTTCCTTATAGCTAGGCCGTTACTGAGTGCTGCTTCAGTTGCTTATGTAGAATCACAGGCCACACAGTAACCAGCTCAGGACTTGCAGCTGATTACAATATTGTACCAATCTCTGTGTGGTTTATTGATTTAGCTGATGTTTGCTGGGACAATAGGGCAAGGTCTGCCTTCCCCTTTCACTTGGAGCTACAGCTCTGCAAGTCTAGTAAAAAGCCCCTGAGGCTCAGCACCCTCCCAGCATACACCCCCCCCAAGCAGCGGAAATGTAGCTGGGCAGATAAAAGTAGAGGATTACTAGTTTCCTGTTCAATGAAGGAAGGAGATTGTCCAAGGAAGAAAGTGACCTTAGCTGCGTTTGCAGCCGGGAAGCCACACTGTACACACACATTTCTAAGACTGAGTAAATGCAAAGTATGAACATTATCCAAGCCTTGGTAATGCTCAAGTTAGATTAATGCCAACGAGCCGCATGTGGAGCTGGCTTTGGAAAGTGGTCAGAAATTGCCAATGCCTGAAATCCACTGCCATTCAGTGAGGAAATACTGAGCTCGGTGAACCAAGGGCTCGAGTCCGTTTATGGCAGCAGCTTTTCACCCCAGGGTCAAAATAATAATATGAAAATGGGATGTGAGGTGCAGGCTAAGGTTAAAGGTCGTTGGTTGGTGCAGAGATTTGAGTGCTGTGTAACTGAGGTAGCAAAGGAAAGGCAGGAAACTGAATCAGCACCCTCTGCTGGTGACATAGCCAAATGAAGAGTGCACTCTTTCAATTCCAAAGATGTGCGGCAACCTTTGGCAGATTTCTGTTGCACCTGGAGTCAAACCCATTTTGGCTCACTGTAAAGATGGACTTGCCAACAAAGGTCCGTATAGTTAAAGCCATGGTTTTCCCAGTAGTGATGTATGGAAGTGAGAGCTGGACCATAAAGAAGGCTGATTGCCAAAGAATTGATGCTTTTGAATTCTGGTGCTGGAGGAGACTCTTGAGAGTCCCATGGACTGCAAGAAGATCCAACCTATCCATTCTGAAGGAAATCAGCCCTAAGTGCTCACGGGAAGGACAGATCCTGAAGCTGAGGCTCCAAGATTTTGGCCAGCTCATGAGAAGAGAAGACTCCCTGGAAAAGACCCTAATGTTGGGAAAGATGGAGGGCACAAGGAGAAGGGGACGACAGAGGATGAGATGGTGGGACAGTGTTCTCAAAGCTACCAGCATGAGTTTGACCAAACTGCGGGAGGCAGTGGAAGACAGGAGTGCCTGGCGTGCTCTGGTCCAGGGGGTCATGACTAAACAACAACAAAAAGGATGGACTGTGCACTGTACCTGGGCTGAACACACTGCAAACATTTTCTCTGCTGCAGCTGCAGTCCCCAATGTGAGGCCCTTTCTGACTCAGCTTTGAAATACAGGCAGCTGCGCTCGGTTCCCAAATGTGTTGCAGAATTTGGGCTACTATGATAAGAGGTTCACATTTCTTTAGCTCCGATATTACTCTCACCTAGTCTCACTTTCATTGGAAGGGTTAACTGTACACTGCCCTGAAATTCAGTACGCACAAAAGAGGACAAGATCAAGCTGAACTTCACATTATTAGAATCATAGAATTGCAGAGTTGGAAGGGACTCCCCCGCCGCCCGGGCCATCTAGTCCAAGCCCCTGCAATGCAGCAAAAACTTCACACAAGACTAGAGTGGGCCACTCTGCCTGCCATATTCAGTGGAATCCTATGTACACCCAGAACCGTCAACTGTCATTAAAAACCCTATTTCAACTGCTCCTTCACTTCCTTTCTGGGCACACAGTTAAGCCATCAAGCCTATAACAAGGAGATAGAGAGCATAAGGGCAGCCCTGCTGGGTCAGGCCAATAGCCCATCTGTTCCAGCATCCTGTTCTCAGTTGCCAACCAAATGCCTGTGGGAAACCCAAAGCAAGACCCAAGCACAAGAGCACTCTCTCACACTGCGCTTTTCAGAAACATTACTGCCTTCAGACTGTGGAGACAGAGCATAGCCCTAATCACAAGAAGCCAATGATTTCATTACATTTCACCATCACCTGTGATTCTTGACTAGGGTTTACCAGTTGCAACCTAGACATCATGCCTACTTGATTTTTTTCCAAAAAGCTTGAGCCACATATTCGTCCAATATGCCCCACCCCTCCCATATGCAGTTAAAGCATCATAACCAGAGTCCCACTTGCTTCAGTAGGTTCAGAGGATAGGTGAAGAGACTAGCAGCAGAGGCAGGTGGGATAAGTAGCAGCTACAGAGAGAATCTTCCCAGCTGAGACCCAGCAATTCTGTTCTTGGCACCGTGCAAGGCTAAGGAGACTTGGGTGGCCAGGGGCCCAATCAGCTTAAGAAAGATGGACTACTAAGGGGCAAATATCACGAGGACAAGGAAACACATTTATGACTTCAGTTTTATATAAACTGACAGTTACATGTGAAGGGCTGGTGAAGAAATCCACGTTTCAGTCTCCACTTGAGCTAAGCAACTGGACGGTAAGGTCACAGCATTTTAGAAAACCTTACTACTATAAAAGAGGAGCAGGGATGCTGGGAATGAGTTGCTGCCAGGAATATGGACCACAGCTTTGTTTTTAAAATAATCTGTTGCTTCAATGCCTTAAAAACAACAAAGAATCTTCTTTTCCTGCAACTGAGCCTCAGGGACAGGAAACAAAAAGGCAAGGCAAGACCAAATATACAAAAGTGGAATACAGTCTTAATTTTATTTTCACTCTAAATTTAGACTCTAGATGGATACAGCATCTGTAAAAAAAGAAAAGAAAAAGAGTTACACAGTTGGAAGGGAAAAGAACAGAAATCATGCCCTACGAAGATCTCGCTAGGGAACAAAACCCACATCCAAAAATATTTTCTGTATATTATTTAAATCACACAAGAAGGATCCTCAAGGAGTGCCAAAAAAAAAAAAAAAAAAAAAAAAAAAAGAAGCACTGGGGATATCAAAGTTAAGTTATACTCAGAGCAGACTCACTGAAGTAACTGAACTTATACTCAAATCCACTGATTTCAAGGAGTCTACTGAAAGCATGGCCAACAATTGATTTCACTCAATGTTCCCAGTAATTTTGACAAGACATTTACAAGCTCTACATTTATGTGGACACATTGGAAAGATTTGCAATTTTTTTCAAGCCCTAGGTGATAACCCTCCTATTTGCCCAAGAACAGAGAGTAGTGTTGGACCAAACGCATTTGCTTACATTCCTAAGAGGCAACAAAACTTCATCATACAAGGGAGCAGAGCCTCTTACCACAGGGTCAGTTTCTTAACAAGCCAATCTTACATGTGAGCAAATATAAACACTGTAGAAAATATGCTCTGGATCAGTGCTCATATGATTCTGTAGTCACTGTATCCTTCTCATATTGATTCTTACAAGTCTTGCTGATGAAGAATTGATCCAGATTGGCTGATGAAGCATTGAACGAAACAGACTGGTTATCCGGAAACATTGTTCCAGTAATATTTGGTGACAGATTATGTATGTATCAAACTTTTGAATTATTCTACCACGACTGGTGAAAAAGATTTAGAGACTTTGGTTGTACGGTAATTTCTGATCATTTGCATTAGTCTATAAATACTGTTTAGTGCCATTGTTATTGGCCATCGTGTTGTGTTATATTGTTCAGCTTGTCTATATTGCAACACAGGGGCTTGTTTACGGATAACATATATGTGTCTGTCAGGCTACTGACACACAAAAATTTGCGCACGGTTAATTTTAGTTCAGAATTTTTCTTTTTAAAAAATCCTAAAGGTAGCTTATAGAAAAGATTTTCTCTGCCTCTGGCCTGTCAAGGACACTCACAATGCTCATCCTTACCACTCGGATCCTGTGTCCAATGGCTTTGGCAGGTAGGTTGGAGCGGAACTTTGCCCGCACCATGCCGCTGCTTCCATGGGCACGGGTCACCTTTCCCCAGATCACTCTGGTCCTGTTGGGTTTGCCGCCAGGAGTCACGGTGTTGCTGACAAAGGGAAACAGATTAAACATTAAGTCCCGCTACTGACCAAATGCAGGAGTGCTTTCCAAAATGTTCGCGTTCTCTCTCTCTCTCTCTCTCACACACACACACACAGAGCTTGGAACATCTGAACATTCCCCACTGAAAAGCAGTGAGTTTTCAGTTCTTTCAGTGATGACTAATTCACAGGGAAGTCATCCCCTGATGCTATGCTCAATAAAGCAATGAACATATGAGTGAGCAGGCGGATCTCCTGAAATTATGAACTGTTCCATTAAGCTTCTCTTATCACGGGTGGTGCTGTGGTCTAAACCACTGAACCTCTTGGGCTTCTGCACAACGCGGTGAGTGCCTGTTGCTGTCCCAGCTTCTGCCAACCAAGCACCTTGCTGGATCGTTCTGTTCCCTACAATGACCAGTAAGCAGGACATGAGGGAAATAGCCCTCTCCTGCTATTGTTCCCCAGTGAGGGATAGTCGGAAGCATGATAGCCTTATCCTCTTCGATTAAAGTTCCTAATCCCCTTTTAGTCATCCAATATGGTGGCCACCACTACAGCCTGAGGTAGCGAATGCCATTACTGAACTCTACACTGGGTGTGAGGAAGTACTTTCTTTTGCCTCAATTCTCATCAGTTTCAATGGATGTCGCTGGGTTCTAGTTCCAAGTCTGAGGTGCTGCTCATTCCTGTTTGTTCATGTCACACTAAACTATGGCTTTAGTACTGCTGCATGAGTACAGTCAGTTATTTGCCTGTGGCTGAGCCGAAATCTGAGCAGGTCCAAGTCTTGCATTACACCATGTCTTGGCTCTCCTGGCTCATTCACACAGCAGTATCTGAGGCCACAATGCCCCAAATTTGTGTAGTGTGGCATAAAATGAAAACAATTTCAAAATGGTTTCAGTTCTTCAACACGCTCATGAGAATATACAAAAGATCCAAGTGTAAAGCACTAGTCCCCATTATCAAGGACCACTCACTTTTTTGCTTTGTACACATAGGCGCATTTCTTGCCCAAATAGAATTCTGTCTCATTACGGGAATAAACTCCCTCAATTTTCAGAAGAGCTGTGTGCTCTCTCTGGTTTCGAAGACCTCGCTTGTAGCCAGCAAAAGTGGCCTTGGACCACAACCTAGGGAAGAAAGTGCACACAAAGTTAAATCTTAAGGCTTTACAGTGTACTGCATCACAAAACAAGACTGCATAGCATATCTACTTCAGTATTACAGAAAGTCTGCTACAAACATCAAATATGCAAAAAAACTATAGGTCCTTCTATGGGACCAGAATATTTAAGGCAATCCTTTTGATATTTTTAAGTAGAAGCACTAATCTGTGTGACACAGTGAAAACTAGCATAATAAAGATAACACACACGTGAAAAGTTGTAAAAGCAGCAGAGGAACTGCAAGAATTGCCAAAGAACAGTTTCCTACCTGCCAGTCATGGTGTCGTCTTGAAGTCCTGTTCCCAGCAGGCCTGAGAAAGGAAAAGAACAGAAGGAGCTGTCAGCTGGGATCTGCTAAACACCAACCCAATTACAAACGTGTGTGGGGTGGACAATTCTAGACTTCCTGAAGCAAGAACAGAGAAGAAAGAACATCCAAGATAACCCAGATCTTCAACCATCAAGGTGAACTTTGCAGATTTCACTCCATCCAGCAAATGTCTGCGTTCTGGGGTCTAAATGCTTTGAGTTCACTGTTCCCTCCCTACTAAACACCATCATAAAAGATCTGTAAGACACCTTGCACACGTGTTCTAAGAATAATTAAGGCCATTAAAAACCTATCAGCAAACAAGCATTACAACTTCCACTACACCAACCCTGAGATATGTCCAATGTGCACTTGGTCCAGCATCTTGTTTCCAACAGTGGCTAGCCAGACGCTGCCATGAAAAAGCATTAGCTCCCTAGGACAGTACAGTTTCTTAAGGCAAAGTTATTTAGTGATCATCGCTGCTAATAGCTCACTAACTGCTTTTTCAATATGCTAGATGCCTCTCCCTTCCTACTCTACAATTTAAAGACACCTAAACTAACAGCCACTGTGGCCATGTGGCAAAGAATTCCATAAATTAACACCACACTGTGCCAAATCCGCAGAGGAGAGGTCTTTGCAAGACATGTGAAATGGGCATCAAGGTTGGCAGGAATACATTGTGTGAACTGGTAATTATCATTTGTTCTGAAAAGCTACAGCATTGTCTACTCTTGAGCAGGCAGCAGCAGCAGTTCTCGAAGGTCCCAGAGGCAGGTCTCTTTCCTAGCCCTCCCACTCAATATCCATTTCGCTGGTAATGCTATGGATCAAATCCAAAGGGCCTCCTCTTTCCTACCTCCAAAGCATGTGCTCCATCACTGGGCTACGCTGTCGGCCTGCAAAACAGCTTTTCAGCTTCGAATACCATACTTGCCCTGAACAATGCTTCAAAGAGCTGGAGGATCTAGGCACCTGCAAGATTTAAGCTTAGCCCACCTTGAGGAGCCCAAAGCAAAAGGAAGTCTTTTCTTAAAAGGCACATCAATGGAAAACTCAGCTCAACGGAATTGCATAAAACAATAACAGAGGATAGCGACTGATGAACCTATCAGGCACGGCAGCAAAATGGAGCCTCCATGATCAGGGACAGTGTAACCCCTGAAAAAGCTGCTAAGGAGAATCTGCGAGGGTCTCCCTGCCCTGTGCCCCCAACCAGGGGGTACGTGGCTGGGCACCAAGCCTGCTGTACCAGGCGGCTGTTTGATCCTACACTGCAGGGCTTTTTAATGTCAACCTTAAAGGCACCGCTTCACCTCCATAATAATAAAATAATAATAATAATAATAATAATAATAATAATAATTTATACCCCACTCTCCCCAGCCAATAATAATAATAATAAATAATAATAATAATAATTTATACCCCACTCTCCCCAGCCAATAATAATAATAATTTATACCCCGCTCTCCCCAGCCAAGACCGGGCTCAGGGCGGTTAACAACCAATAATAAAAACAAGTTGATTAAAATACAATTTATAAAAGGTTAAAATACAACATTAAAACATTAGGATGCAGCCTCTTCACAGGAGGAGAAAGGAAATCAAAGTGATTCCAAGCCAAAGCCCCCCCCCCCGGAGACGCGCACTCGAGGCGCCTGGGGCTGCCTGGCCTCCGACTAAAAAGCTCCCCCGAAGCAATGAAAGGGGCAGCGCCGGGGCCTTCTAAGAGTCCCTGCGGCGGCCTCAGCCAAGGCCCGAACTCGGGGCCCCGGCGCCATCCATCCCGTATCCGAGCCATCCCGCCGCCGTACCCCGCTGCACCCACCCAGGCCGGCCCGCCGGCCCTCGCGGCGCCTGCTCGCCCGCCTCTGGAGCCGCTTCTTCGCCGCCCTCCGCCGCCTCGCCCGCCCCCAGAGCCCCTTCCCCGCTCTCACCTCAGCAGCTCCCAGCCAAGATGGCGGTGAGAAAGAGCGAGCGGAGCCGCGGGGCGAGCTGGGATAGGGGAGCGCGAGGACCCCTCTGCCGGCGTCTGTTGAGGCGTCTGCGCCGCTTGCCTGTCTGAAATCGCTCCAGGTCGGGCTTTTGGGCGAGTCTCTTGGGACAAAAAAAAGATTGGTTCGCTTTGTTTGTGGGCTAGGCGTTTCTTCTGCTCCTGCGCCGCGCTACAAGCCCAAAATCTAAAAAAAATCCCACCCTGGCAGGCGTCAATAAGGCCAGCCCTTCCCGGCGAGGACCTCTCCTGCCGCTTGAGGGGTAACCATGGCGACCACTCCGGGTCCCGCCATGGAGGCCGCCGGGTGAGTGTCTCGTGTGAAGGGAGGCCTGGCGGGGGTCGGAGCCCCACGGAGCGCTTCCTCAGGGTGGGCGCTGTGCCCAATGGGCAATTTGAAAAGTGAAAAGGTCGCTGGTTACTTATTAAGTTGGAAGGGACCCCCAAAGGTCATCTAGCCCGACCCCCTTTTCAATACGGGGATCTCAGAATCGAAGAACTCAGCTATGCCGAATTGGGTTCAACGGCACTTAATTCGCCCCGGCCTAGGAAGTTCCCCCCGGGGATTTGAGGGGTGGCATCAGGGCTGCTGGAATGGCATCGTCTGCCAGAGACAACTGCTTTTTCTTCTTCATACATTTTCCTTAGTTTTTTTATACATATCATTTCCAACATCCATTTAACGTGACTTCTTATCTTATGCAATATTTTAGACTTCCGTCAACCACCTCTGATGATTTTCAGTTCTTTATCACTTATTCTGCATTTCTTAATTTCTCTATTACTCTTAATTATCATTAACTAATAATTCTCTTCATAGTCTTTCTTGCAATATTTCAGATAATCCTCCTTACAGAATTTCTTGCAGTCCTACTAGCGTAATCTGTTCATTACAATTGCTTTTCAAATAATTCATATATTTCCTCCAGTCTTCTAAGAATCTCTGGTCCCGCAGCTTTCGAATCCTTCCTGTTCATTTATCAAGTTTTTCAAAGCGCTGCAAGGCTTTCTTCTTCCCGAGAGGAATCTGAGAAAAGAGCTTGGCGAAGGGCTCTTTCTGGGGTGTGTCTTGTTGCTGTTTTTAGACATTTTTGTGAGCCATCTCTTGTACTGGAATTGGGAGTGGGGCACATGTATTTTAAATAAAAATTATATTAATAATATATATTACAGTGGTGCCCCACAAGACGAATGCCTCGCAAGACGGAAAACCCGCTAGACGAAAGGGTTTTCCATGTCTGAGTTGCTTCGCAAGACGATTTTCCCTATGGGCTTGCTTCGCAAGACGAAACGTCTTGCTAGTCTTGCGATTTCCCCCCCACTGTTTCCCCCCTTTTTCTAAGCCGCTAAACCGCTAATAGCCTTTTAGCAGCTTAGCAGCTAATCCTTTAATAGCCGCTAAACCGCTAATAGCGCTAATCCGCTTAGCCGCTAATAGGGTTGCTTCGCAAGACGAAAAAACCACTAGACGAAGAGAATCGCGGAACGGATTCTTTTCATCTTGCGAGGCACCACTGTATATCATATAATAATTGTATTTTATTAATATGCACACACGTCCTGCTCCCTGGTTTCCCACAGGGATCTGGTTAGCCCCTGTGAGAACAGGATGCTGGACTAAATGGGATTTTGGTCTGATCCAGCAGGATTCTTCTCACAGTTCCATTTTATCCTACTCAACTAGGCGCTCCACAATGTTTGTTTCGATATACTAAAAGAAAGAAAGAAAATGCTTTGCTCTTTTATCATTTTTAGTACATTCTCAACTGAATGTG
The DNA here is from genome assembly GCF_964188315.1 of Podarcis muralis. Classification (NCBI taxonomy): domain Eukaryota; kingdom Metazoa; phylum Chordata; class Lepidosauria; order Squamata; family Lacertidae; genus Podarcis; species Podarcis muralis. The sequence continues at coordinate 4,154,286 of NC_135660.1, read as the reverse complement.
TGCCTGCTATGTTCTCTAAACTCACATATAGCCCCTTAAAACTTGTTAGTGAACTTGTGACCTATCCAGACATGTTGGAATGTTTTTAAACATTTTTTATTTTATAATTTCATAAATTGCTTAGAAGTGGTATATCAATTTTGTTAAATAGAATGAAACCCTGTTAATCTCTCTGTTTCCCCAAAGAGGGCACTGTGGGTTAAACTGAAGTGCTTCCAGTTTTTCCTGGTCTTGGAACTAGTATCACAGGAACAAAAAAAGCAAAGACATGATTTGCATGGCAGGAAGAAGACCCAAGTTTTGCCAGCAAAAGTCAGCAGAGCATCCCAAGTAGAGAGTTTCCTCGTTTAATTCCTACCCCCCTTTTCCAGAGGGCTCAGTGTGGATGGCAACCATTAAGCATAAAGCAAAACTTAAGCATCATGAAAACAAAACACCCAGTTAAATTAAAACGACTTAATGCCTGTTTAATCCTGAACGCCAGCCAACCCCTCCAACATTCCAGAGATGAGAATAAGGATTCTCTTGTGTGGTTATAACACTTTCCCATATGAGCCTCCGCCTACCCAGCGTTCTGCATTCCCAAAGGCTCTTCTCATCCTGATGTATATATAATCAGTTACTTTTAGATCGTCTTTGCAACGAGCTGCCAATTAGCTACCAGGCTAAGTGCAAGGTCCTGGTCTTGGTGCGTACAGTAGGAATACGGTGTGCAGTTCTTCCTCAAAAAGGATATTGTAGGAAAAGTTCAAAAAGGTCCACCAAAATGATCCAGGGGATGGAGCGACTCCCCTATGAGGAAAGGCTGCAGCATTTAGGACTTTCTGGTTTAGAGAAAATGCAAGTAAGAAAGGTGGCACCGTATTTTTCGCTCCATAAGATGCACCTGACCATAAGACGCACCTAGTTTTTAGAGGGGGAAAGCAAGAAAAAAAAATATTCTGCACAGAGCATGTAAGCGGCTTTCGCTTTTCTTGCTTTAAACCCTTCCATCCCTCCTCCCGCTTCGCTGTGAAGCCAGCAGAGCAAGAGCGAGAGCTGCGCAGTGCCTCTTGTTCTGCTGGCTTCCCAGCAAAGCGGGATGAGGGACGAAAGGGAGCCCTTACAAGGGAGCGCTGAGCAGAGCCTGGCAGCGGCTCTTGCTGGCTTTTCCAGGAGGTGTGGGAAGGGACAGAGGGCAGCTGTTAGTCCCTTCTCCCACCTCGCGGAAAAGCCCCCAAGAGCTGCACACACGGTCTGCGCGGCTCTTTAAAGGGAGCGCTGAGCAGAGCCCAGGAGCCTGCATTCGCTCCATAAGATGCACACACATTTCCCCTTACTTTTTAGGAGGGAAAAAGTGTGTCTTATGGAGTGAAAAATAAAAATAAAAGTATGCACGGCCATTGCTCATAACTCTAGAACTTGTTTTTTTTAAAAAAGATTTTTATTGATACAAGGAAAAAAACACACAAATACCAAATTACACACAAAAATCACCATAGACACATAATTTTCTTAGCAAACAATAAAACATATATTGTTTTATTTAAAACATCACAACTCTAGAACTTGTGAATCCCTCTAATGGAAGATTCAGGGCAGGTAATTTACGCAGCACATCGTTCAACTGGAACTCACTCAGAGGGCAGTGACAGCTACCAACTGGGATAGCTTTAAAAGAGAATTAGATAACTTAATGAAGGTTATCAGGGTCTACCAGCCATGGTTGGAGGCAGTAGTGCTGAATACCAGTCGCTGGATGCCACAGGAGGAAGAAAGGGCTCATGCGCTCAGGTCCTGTTTGCAGGCTTCCCACAGGGGTCTGGTTGGCCACGGTGGGGACAGGATGCCGGACTGGACAGCCATTGGATTGATGCAGCAGGCTGTTCTTCAAGCCTTGGGGAGAGGCTGTTCTAGCTGATGCTAGCAGTGGAACTTGAAGGTGCAAAGTTCAGGGCCACACGCACACAGCAGCAACCAGTTTGGGGGATGGTTGCATTCTAGTACAGTGGTACCTCGGGTTAAGTACTTAATTCCTGGAACTGTTCTTAACCTGAAGCACCTCTTTAGCTAATGGGGCCTCCTGCTGCTGCTGCGCCGCCGGAACAGAATTTCTGTTCTCATTCTGAAGCAAAGTTCTTAACCTGAAGCACTATTCCTGGGTTAGCGGAGTCTGTAACCTGAAGCGTATGTAACCTGAAGCGTATGTAACCCGAGGCACCACTGTATTCTGTTTGCATTCTAAATGGCAAATACTGTCTTGTTTGGCTAGGGAATTGACCATCCAGACACCAAGGCTCCTGCCTCTGGATGCGGTACGATTTTCTGCTCTACTGGAGGACTGCATTGACCAGCTTGCCATTCTTGGCTTCATCATGCCAGTTTCCTATGAGGGCCGCAAAGATGTCAGCGATGTAAGTACATCACAGACTTGTGAGAGGGAAACTGAGGATGCATTCACACTCCTTCCCTGGCCCCCTGCCTCCACTATTATCAGGATCAGCCTGATAATTTTTGCCCAGCATCCTACTGTTCTGGAGTTGTCTCTTATTATTTTTATTTATTCTTTTGTTCCTTCTCAGTCTTATGAAGTTAATCTCCCATAATAATCTCATCCTGCTCTTGGGCAGCCCAAAGCTTCATTCCACCTTAGCCTTTGCCCTTGCCATCTTTCTCAACTGCTAACTCACAAAAAATATGAAGTTCGTAATATTGACTCAGACTAATAATGCATCTTGCTCAGTCCCATCTTCTCCAGGGGTTGAGAACCTCAAGCTTGGGGGCCAACTGCAGCCTTCCAGGCCTTTCTGTTTGGCCCTCAAACTCTCACCAACCCTGATTTGGATGAAAAATATTCCCCAACCCAATCTGCTTTGACTGGCAACAGTTCTCCAGGGCCTTTGAGGCAAGGTCTCACCAGCCTTGTCAGTCATGCAAAGGATGTACTCTACTATGGAGCTTTCACCTCACCTCCAGACCGGTGATAGTTTCATTTTCCCATGCAAATCAGCGTGCTTCAGGTGTGCATTCATGCAAGGGCAGAATCACATGATTGCTGAGACAGAGAGAATGTTACAGAAGTTCTGGCTGTGTTCATCAGATTAAGCACCGCTCCATATTTCCCTCATTGTGTGAGATCTTGGTGGAGTGTCAGGCCTAACAAGCACAGCAGCTCATCCCTAGTAGCTCTTGTCCCATGGATCAGTTGCCAAGACTGAAAGTCCCTGCCTTCCCACAGCTGTCTAAATCCCCGAGCAGGAGAAAAGTTAAGGAGAAATTTGTGCTCCAGAACAGCTAGAAGAGCCTCGATTAGCAAAACCCAGGCTCCATCTGGGTCATTTCAATGGTGGCTTCTGGGAAGGCCAGGAAGAGGGCAGGAAGGGAAGATCTCCCCACAGTTTGCCTGCAGCAACTAGTCCAACAAGGAGAGGAAGCATGAGAACCACTTGGGCAACCTAGTCAGATGGGTGGCATATAAATAATACTATATTATTATTATTATTATTATTATTATTATTATTAGGCTTCCTCCTGACCACTTAACCACCGCTATGACTGCTTTCCTTCTTTCTCTTTTCTGCCCCTTATTTGCAAGGATCTCTTTTTGTTGCTCTTCAGATTAACGATACAGAGATCCAGGGCGTTCTTGCAAACCAGAAGGAGCTGAGCACCAGGTACAAGAACCTGATGGACGCCCGGGCAGAGAGTCAGGCCAAGATCCCCAATGAGCTGGGCAAGATTGCGGAACTTGGGCGGCAGCTGAAGGACACAGGCAATGAGCTGAAGAGGGCCAACTATCTTTTCACTATTGCCACGAAACAGAGTGCGTTGTCCCCAGAGAACCTCAAGAAGATTCAGGCGGACAGGTGAGACCCTTTGGTCAGGCAATGGGACACAGGATGCTTATCTGCGCTGAATTCTTTCAAGTTCTGATTTCACGAGGAATTCTTACACTTTCTGTTTATTTGAGGTTTACACTCCTACCCAGAGTGTCTTTTTGAAGGCTTTCCCCCCATACCTTGCTTCCCCTCGCCCTGAGCATGCAGTGGGGCTCCCTCCAGAGGTCAAGGTTATCCCCCCTGTGCTCAGGGCAGCAGCTCCCTCAGGTCCACAGCTGGGGTGTGGGTGCCATGGGAGACTTCCCCTCTGCAACTGGCCTGAGTGCACGGCCAGTGCTAAGTCATAAAGGGTGTGAAACATGATCTGGTTCCTTCCTTTCCTGCCAGGAAATACACGAGCGACGTGATTGAAGACGTGACAGAGGAAATGCTGGCACTGGGAACCTTTCACTCCCTCCAGTTAGCTGTGGACCTGGAAAATGAAAAGAAGTTGAACCTCCATAACCTTGTCCTCAGGTTGGAGTTTTATTTTAGAAACTGCCTCTTTTGAACTTAGGCAGGTTGACTAGCGCAACATGGCCCACACTGACTGGCAGTCACTCTCCAGGTGCTCAGGCAGGGCCTCTCAGCAGCCACTGGTGCCAATCCTTAATAAACGGAGAGAACGAGCCAAAGAGCTCCACCTTACAGCTGCTCCTCACACAATAAACGGGCGTTTGCTGTGGTTCCATCACGGTGTCCGGTGGAGTCTCACAGAGCAGGACCTGCCACCCTAAGGGCTCAGTGCCCAGTGAAGGCCAACCAAGTATCAGGGAGTAAGGAACTACCAGAAGTGCCCCATCAGAGGATGTCAGTGATCGAGGTGGAGCATAAGGGATCAGGTGCTCTTTTAGGTATTTTGGGATTTGTAAATTAACACGAGACCCTTGAACCAGACCCAGTAGTGAACTGGCAACCATCACAGCTCTCTCAGCAGCAGAAGGTCGTGCTGCCAGTAATTTCTATTTATTTCATTTAATCTGCTTCTGTGAGCTGTCTGGCCACTGCATTCTGCACTAGTTGTAGTTCCTGAATCAGATACACATAAAGGGTAAAGGGACCCCTGACCATTAGGTCCAGTTGTGACCGACTCTGGGGTTGCGGCGCTCATCTCGCTTTATTGGCCGAGGGAGCCGGCGTACAGCTTCTGGGTCACCTGGCCAGCATGACTAAGCCGCTTCTGGCAAACCAGAGCAGCGCACGGAAACGCCGTTTACCTTCCCGGCGGAGCGGTACCTATTTATCTACTTGCACTTTGACGTGCTTTCAAACTGCTAGGTTGGCAGGAGCAGGGACCGAGCAGCGGAAGCTCACCCCGTCGCGGGGATTCAAACCACCGACCTTCTGATTGGCAAGTCCTAGGCTTGGCAAGTCCTAGGACGCCACCCATGTCCCCAGATACACATAAAGCACCTTAATAATAATTTTAATGTTTGATGTTTTACTGTGTTTTTAATATTTTGTTGGGAGCCGCCCAGAGTGGCTGGGGCAACCCAGTTGGATGGGTGGCGTATAAATAATAAAATCATCATCATCATCACATGGCCTGTTTCTTGAGTCTGATAAAGCATCTGCCAGTTTGCTGCCAACTGACCAGAGGGAACTCTGGATGCATGCCCCAAAGTCCCCTTTCCGGCCTAAGTCTTGATGTGCCCCAGGAAACCAGGGATTTCCTTTCCCTCCCCTCTCGCCTTCTAGGGAAGAGATGGGAAGGAAGAAGATAAAGAGTCTCCAGAAGCAGCTCAGCGATGTCAAGAAGGAAAAGGAGTTTGAGCTACAGGTGAGCTTTGGGCAGTCACGCCCTTCAAACCCCCCTTTGAAATGCAGTATGAAATTAATAAAATTCGCACCCAACAGGTGCAGCTCAGGCTGCAAAATGGGCTCTGCAAAGGAGAAAGTTTCCAAATCTAGGGAATGCAGCAGAACACATAACTAAATGCCAGCATTTATTTGTGGATTTGGGGCTTAGATGGCTTGAAGCAAGGGTTAGATAAAACACTTGGAGGCTCAGATCTATCAGTGGACATTGGTCATCACTAAAAAGTTTTCCCCCCTGATTTGTTGTTCTTTGGGACAGTCCCTCCTCTTGCCATTTTTTAAAATAGCAAGGTATTGTGGGAGCTGCCTGAAAAGGCCCTCGTCTCCTGCCAGTAGGCAGGGCTGGTCTGGAGGGCTGCCCAGGCCCTCCCCTTGGGGAAGGTGTTGCATGATGCTGGCCCTGCCTACAGATCCAAAGGGAGGTTTGGGCGTTGGGGTTACAGCAACCAATCAAAATGCCCCCTGAGAGACTTAAGAGAACCTCCATGTTCAGAATACTAGCTGTGTTATAGAGGATGGATAACAAACTGAGGAGGGAGGATGCTTGGTTATTTCTCAGAGGCAACCGAGTCCGGTGCTGTTGGATACCCATCACTGGAATCCGTTGGCCTTTGGTCTGATCTATTTTTTTCACATCTCATTTGCATTTGCTAACATCAGAGTCCAAGTGTTTCTGGCACTGAATTCTAGGACCTTAATAAAAAGCTACACTCCTCCTCCATGGGTCACAGCTATCGTGAGGCTGGCACATACATGGATTCCTGTGCTGGCAGGACTCAGTTGCTAACCCCCTATTTCCAAGATAGAATTCCTTCCCATGTACTTTTAGCAGCTGTAGTCTCAGACCAAAGCCCTCCCCCAGCTCAACCCACAACATAGTGCTGAAGGCTTTGCCTGCTGAATGGAAAATTTTGGTTATTCTGCAACAGTCTGTCCTGCACTAACTTCAAACAGGCAGGTTACAGTCAATGGATCCTGTCTGATCTTGAGTTTTCCTCTTTTAAAACTTACAACTGCCTAACAGGATGTTTATATTTCAGCCCCAAATACAGTAGTCATTGAGTCAGACCTTAGTGGCAAAACAGAAGTCATTCTTAAAGGCCTAGATATCCCCGAGATAGTCAACCTGTGTCTGGGTGGGCTCATTTTTTTATAAAAGGGAAAATCCATGCATGTAGAAAAGTGGCACACCGGAGAAAAGGAATCTTTTGTACAGAGGAGCATTCAGTGATGTAAACCCCCATCTGGAGTGGTACAGTCCAGACATGTTTTCTACCCCAGTGAGAAGAAGGCTGGAATGTTCCATAGGACACACTGTTGAGTTGCAAGCCCATCCATACCCTGGCAAGGCAAGGCAAGGCAAGGCAAGGCAAGGCAAGGCAAGGCAAGGCAAGGCAAGGCAAGGCAAGGCAGAAGCCAGTTCAGCCTTAAGCAGCACCTCTGAGGATGACCACAGACCAGCACATCAAGTCTCCCTTGCTTGTAGTCCTACCCACCCACCCGCCCACTCTCTCATTCCACAGAATCGGAACGAGATGATTGCATACCTCAAAGACCAGCTTCAAGAGATGAAGGCTAAAACAGACATGGAGAATCGTTACGTCAAGAAGGACACAGACCTCCAGGTGGCTCAAACAAAGAATAAATGCTTTGAGGCCGAGAATGATCTGCAGAATGAAATTGAAGTAAGCACTTTGCCTTGGGCCATATGCATTCGTAGGGAGGTGGTCTGCAGTAGAGTGTGGGGCATGCCTTCATGACATATGTGGCCTCAGCACAGAGGCAGCCACTGTTCAGCGTCCTGGTATAGACTTTTCTCAGCAGCGTAACCTGACTTTTGGTTGGGCATCCTCAACCCAAAGAGGACTGCTGTGTGGTTGCTCCAGAGGCAACCCAGGAATACTAACTATTTTGGAGAGCCGAGTCCTCCTGGCGCCAGAAACAAGGCTTGCGCTGAACCTTAGTTCAGATTAAGTGAGCAGCAGATGATCTAACTCTCAATCGAGTCAAGGGCTAACCTTGGTATTAATAGAAAACTACATTATATCAGGTCAGACTGCTTCTCCATTCGGACTGGCAGAGGCCCTCTGAGGTCTTGGGCAGGGTCCTCCCCATCACCTGCTACCTGATCCTAAATAGCAAGGAGTGGGATTTGGGGCCTCTTGCATGCAAATGTAATGTTCTACCCGGCTCATATGCAGGATATTCTTCTTGGTTTTCACATTCAATTGACTTAATCTGGTTTAATTGCCCAATGTTCTCAGTTTCTATTGGTCTTCTTTCAACCTTCAATCACTGTACGGCTAGCCAAGTCATGACAAGGGGCTGGCAGCCGTGAAAACGAGGGCAGAATTTAGGGATGGCATCATTGACCATTTTTTTTGGTACAGCTATACTACGCCTGGACCATAAACTCACTCTGCAACATGGCATAGAGAGGGATGTGGTGCATGCGCTCCCCGGGTCTTCAGGGGAACCCTCTTGGCATTTGCTTAGAACCAAATAAAGTTTGATGCAATGTCTTTCTCCCATTACAGAAATTGAGAAATCAAACTGAGCAGGAGATAAGAGTCCACATGGACATTGAGAATTTCCTTAAGCAGCAGCAAAAGGTAGGTGGCACAAAGCTTTCTGGTGCCCCATTGAGCTCAGAGATGTGGAACCTGTGGCACTCCAGCTGTTGTTGGATTACAGCTTCCATCTGTCCTAACCACTGTTCATGCTGGCGAGGCTGATGGAAGTTGCCGTCCAACATCTAGGTCTTTTTGTGCTATAACTTTTTGTAATGCCATCCACTCTCCAGCCAACTGCTAGATCTACTTCCTTGTTCTTCAGAGGTTTATGTGATCCCCACCCTTAATCCAAATCATTACTTTCTATTGACATACACTTCCTATGGGTTGAGCTAGCAAGTGGATCCAGACCCTACTGTACCTAAAGATCAGAGGCCTAGAACCCTGAGGCTGAGCTGTACCACTTTAAACTGCACATGGCAGGTGTGTTTGTGTGTGCATGTGGCTCATACGATTGCTCTTCCGTTCAAAATACACCCTGCACAATAAATGCCTCTTTACTTTGTACCCCATCTTTTCGGGCAAGCGGAATAGAGCCACCAGCACACAAGTTGACCACCTCAGGGGCCTCAGACAGAAGATATCTTGGGGATGGAATTCATAGGGAACTTCAGATTTAGAAAGCATCTAAGGTGCTGCACACAGCAGCCTATTGCCCATTCCATTTCCCCATGACTCTTGTTTCTTCCCCTTATTGCTGCTCCTTACACACCTTGCATGAACAGATCATCCCCGTTCCCTTCACTTGCTTTGTGTACATACAAGAAATGACACAGAGCTTTGGCACTGAAATAGTGTTCCAACAGCAACAGAGTTAGACAAGGTGATAAGCTGATCATCCCCAAATCCCCACCAAGCACCTCATTCTGCAAGTGCTCCAATATCATGTCATTGCATGAGGCGCTGGGCTCTAAGCCTTGCCCCGGAATGGTCAGGAGACAAATGCGGAGTGTTGTGAAGTGTCCACCTGTGTGTGTCGCAGAGCATAGAAGAGAAGCTGGAGTACTGGATGGACAAGTACGAGAGGGATACAGAAGCCAAGCAGCAAGAGCTCAATTCCCTGAAGGCCTCCAGAGCAGCTGACCAGGCAGCGCTACAGGAACTGGCCAAGCAGGTAGGGAACAAAGCTGATGGTCAGGCTCCTTGGTCCGTTGGTGATCCATGGTAGCTATATGTGGGGTCGCTCTATCCACACATCCTCACTGCTGCTCCAATTTGCTAGGGACCTTAGAAAGCTAAGGAAGGAGTCCAGGGGTGAGAGGTGACAGCGAAAGCCCACCTCCAAGCTCAAGTTAAAGGTGTCTTTGCATTCTACAGTGTCTTATATGCGAACAAGCTATAATTGAGGACCGGAAGGAAAAGGAGAATGCAAGGAAGAAAGTAGAACAGGACGCTCTGGAGTTGAAGAGTATCCTGAAGGTAAGATGAGTCAATATAGGCTTACCTTTGGAGTCCTGGGACTAAAAATTGGAAGCGAGGGTGGGGAGAAAAGCTCTTCCTCCACCATGTCTTCTGCCCCTCTCCCAACATGTGGAGCAGATCATCTCCTTTGCTTTGTATAGCTCCCCCCCCCCCCCGATGTTGCTGAACCACAACACTCCCCCCCCACTTGCTGGCCATGCTGACTGGGGCTGAGAGTTGCAGTGCAAATCGCTTGGGGGGCCCTCGGTTGGGGAAGGCTGCTCTATCTCATGGCTTCCCCTTTCAGGGCTCCAGATCTCTAATCCCTTTATGTGCCTTAAAAATGTGCCAAGCAGGGGGCATGATGGTAGAATCATCTTGCTTTTGTAGGGGTGCTTGCAGGTTCTCTCCAACCTCCTCCAGCACTTCTCCCTAACCTAACAGCCATTTCCTCAGATAAGTACACTGGTACCTCGCAAGACGAATGCCTCGCAAGACAAAAAACTCGCTTGACGAAAGGGTTTTTTGTTTTTTGAGCTGCTTCGCAAGACGATTTTCCCTATGGGCTTGCTTCGCAAGATGGAAACGTCTTGCAAGTTTGTTTCCTTTTTCTTAACACCGTTAATACAGTTGCGACTTGACTTCGAGGAGCAACTAATAGCACGCGGTGTGGTAGCCTTTTTTGAGGTTTTTAAAGACTTTGGTGATTTTTTGAAGCTTTTCCAAAACTTTCCCGACACCGTGCTTCGCAAGACGAAAAAAACCGCAAGACGACAAAACTTGCGAATTAATTTCGTCTTGCGAGGCACCACTGTATCATCAGCTAAACAAGAAGCAGGGTCTTCCCCGGACCATCCTTGTATGGTAAAACAGGCAGCCACAGATTGTGTCGCAAAGAACAGTCTTATCTAGCCAGAGACCAGCACTTTCAGTTCCATCAGCTGCAGGACTGGCCTGGAAGAGGGGAAAACATGCATATAGGAAAACAATATTAAGTGAGGCCAGAAACACTGTGGGATCCATAGCCATTTCTGTAGCTCTTTCTAGCCAACAGTTAGCTAGGGTGCAGCATGAAGTATAATTTGTTTATCAGTTGTTTACATGAATAGCAGACCTTGCCGTACCACATGAAGAAGCATATTTGAACAAGTGCAGAATCTGCTCATCTAGGCATGACCATATTGCAGAAGTGAGAAGCAGCCTTGTGTTTGGCTTCATGGATAGCCAAAACCCAATCCTTGCTCTCCTCAGTGCAGCAGCAGCATGCCTTTGGATGTTGGCTGCCCAGGGACATTCTGCAACAGATGTCATTTATTTCCCACTCAAGATGCTTTCTTGGAGCGTATCCAAGGCTGCGCCTTTCTGCAGCTTGAGCTGGCAGCGATGGGATAAATGTGGGCATTAGATGCTGTGGCTGACTTGGAGCAGACAGGCAGCAGATGGAACGCTGGACTCAAGCCAGCCCTGCTTCATTAGAGAGGTGGGGGGGCAGCCTAGGGGAACTGGGCTTGTTGCACAGCAGTCATTTCTGGGAGCCCATTTTTGGCAAAGCTTGAGCAGCAGCTGGAAGGTGGTGTGGGCACCCGGTGTCTCCTTCCTGCATGCACAACCCTTCTCCTCTTCCTTGCTTTCAGCTGCAGGCCTGGTGGAGAGGGATGATGGTCCGCAGATTCCTTGGCCCTTACAAGGCCCTCAAAAAACTCTGGGAAGAAGAGCAGCCGCCCAAAGAGAAGGGGAAGAAGGGCAAAGGGAAACCTGGAGCGAAGAAGAAAAAGTGATGGGAACAGAGCCCAGCTCCTGCACCATCTCCACACTGGGCGTTTGGGCAGCACGGTTTTGTGGGATGAAGGAACGGGACAATTGTATGTCTTTGCTGAAAGGATCAGAATTAATAAAAGCTTTTAGCACTCTGCTTGAGCCAGCGAGATCTTGCTATTTTGGTCCCAGTCAGCAGAAGAGCATTGAAGCTGCTGGTTCTATTTTTCTTGCTTTGAAAGTGAACAGGCCATACCAACATTTTGTGTTAACGATGCAATCTTGTATCTGGTCTCCCCACCCTCTGCTCGAGCTCAGGAAAGCTGCAAAGAAAAATGGTCCGTCATCTCCACAGGATTGCTCGTGTAAATTACCCTTTTAAGCTTTAACTGCATGGAGACATACCATGAAGAATGTTGCTGGTGATAAGTGGACATCAAGGGTGCCAAACGGAATAAAATGTTGGAGGGGGTGCAGATGTTGATGCCCCACATTATGAATCACAAGACCATTTAAATGGAAATGTCCATCAATGGGGGGGGGGGGGAGCTGCCTCAAATTTTTTATTGGGGCGGGGCTGAAGGGACCTTGGACCCTAGGAGTGGTTCCTATATTGGACATGTACGTGAAGACCTTAGAAAACTAGCAAAACCAAGTAGTTATTAATATGACAACTACTCTAATAATCACACATGCTGCATATGCAGAATAGGATCCCAAGTTGATCCTACAAGAACACGATGAGCCCTTGGGAGCAGCAACACATTTGATGTTGTGATGTTGAACAAGCAAAGGAACAAGGCTGCTCCCTCTCCCAGGAGAGAAGCAATCAAAGGCACGTGAGAGACTGGACAAACCCACTGCAGAATAAATGCTTCTGTTCACAAACACAGGTTTTAAAGCTTCAGCCTTTATTTCAAATCACCCAGGTTTGAAGTTTATAATATCATGTGCGCTAGAAATTGACTGGTAGCATACAGGCAATTTAAAATAAAGTACATGATATTATGATGTTTATATAGTCTTTGAAAACTATGGAATGTATTTACAGACATACAAATACAGGAAAGAACTTCTTAAAAAATCCTTTAGCTATACTACTAATTACACGTTTACAGTCTGGAGAAACAACAAGAGTGAAGTCTTTATCCTCTGGGCTTTCTGCCAAGTGCCAGCCTAGAGGAGAATGAATATGTGAGAGCTGGAGTGCACTGAAAATGGAGGCTTTCAAATCTTCTGCAAAACATGCTTAGGGGGAAAAAAAAACCTACCCAAACTTACAGGATATCCCTCCCACTGCCCAAAAAACAAAATTAAAAGAACCATTCCAAGACATAATAGCACCGGTCATTACTGAACAGTCCAGGAGATTCCTTTAAATATTTTGTGGCAGAGATTTGTCAGGAAAAGCTCCTGCACAAGCCCTCACAGAGGAGAGTTTGCAAGAAGCGGTTCTCTTGGGCACATTTAATGAACTGCGCCAGAAGTCAGTGCATTTGCTTTTCCTGCGAGTCTGCCCTCTCTGATTAATCAGCAACGAAAAGGAAGACAAGATACCCTCCATCTACCCAGAGGTGAGACTGCAATCCATCCCTAGGACAGGCGGAGGCTATTGGGCCTGCTCTAGCAAGAACTTGCAGGGGCTACTCAGAGCAACAAGGTGAGTTTGCCTTCCATGAAGCAAATTAGTTTTGACCCCCATCTTAATGTCACTATGTGGTGTGAGTCAGAAAGCTGGACACGGTCTACTTAATACAGTGTGTTTTGGTGCCCTTTGGGACTGGCAGGGGGGGAGGTAGGCCAGCTGTAGATGGGGACAGATACAGTGAAATGCCCAGCCAAGCCTTAGTGGATACCAGAAAACTGGGAGGTGGTTGGGGGGCACACTGAGGTTGGTGGGGCAGTGCCCCACTTACCCTAACAGGGTTTCCCAAACTTGGGTCTCCAGCTGTTTTTGGACTTTAAGTCCCATCCTCCGTAGCTAGCAGGGCCAGTGGTTGGGGATGATGAGAGTTGTAGTCCAAAACTAGCTGGAGACCCAAGTTTGGGAAACCCTGTGCAAAGGGATGAGCCAACACTGGATAAGGGATGGACTCCATAGCCAGTGTTCACGGGACAAGCAGGAGAGATCTAGCTTGCCCACTGAGTGTGCTGCATAAATTATTGTTCACTGGGTCCTTTCAGACAACCAGCTTCATTTGGGATAATATGATTGTGCACGCAACATCTATAGTTCCCCAAATATCAAGGGAGGGGGGGTTGTATAAAGCTTTAAAGCTTATTTTGGACTGTTGGAGGAAATAGAGACCAAATTATGAAAACAGCACAATCCTTTGCTGGAGCAGCCTTGAATGAATGATACCCCTTGCAAGATGGAAATAAAAGTGTCAGTTCTGGAATGGAAAACCACCTGATTCTCAGAATAGTCACGTTTGCCTGGGACTGCTTGTGGACAGGTAACAAAAACAGAATGATTTATAGGAACCCAACAGCAAGCACCACCTCCGGAATGGGGGATCTCTTGCACTGATATTCCCCAGAAGAGGACAGCCATCTATTGTTGCTTCAACACACAAAATAGAATTCTATACACTTTTCTTAAAAAACAAAAACTTTTTTCCACTGAATACAAGGAAAAAATTGCACATAAATATAACGAAACACAAAAATTCCCAAGCCATTTAAAACTAGCAACAGAAAACTCAAGTGGTTTTTCTTTTTTGGTATAATACATAAAACATGCCATCGGCTGAAAGGACCTGGATTTCCTTCACGCTGTGAATGTCCATTCATGGAACTCTTGCCATCATGAGATTATAAGAAAGTGAAGAGACACAAAATGACGCAGCGACACAAAACAGAGCATTTGTCTTTGTTTGTTTTTTTAAAAAGCATGTCATATGCTTTAGCCCTGGTCATAGGTGGTGATTTGCGTGAGAGGCAATACCACTGCATTGTGCTTAATTATTTCCTGGCAGTTACACCCCTGGGCATTACCGACTGCCCAGGCAGAAGAGCCCCCAGCTCCACCAGCAGACCCACTGCAGCCCCACACAAGGGCAGCTGCATGTCTTTGGTAGGATGCAGTCCTTTCTGGGTCCTCTCGCAAAGCATGCTAAGAATTTCTGGCCCTTAAGGGCTTCGGCCAACCACTTGCATGTGTCCTGCTGGATTGGGCTGGGAGCTTCAGCCGCACTACCAAACACTGCTGCTTTTCTCCTGCAGTTAAAGATGACCTACACAACCGGGCTGCAGGAAATACCGTTTCTCAACCCACCATAATATACAGACTGAGCTGTCTAGGTAATGGATTGACCTTGACATGGTAGAAGATGTTTTTACAGTATATGGTGATGAAGTTGCTCATTTTTGGTAACTGGGCTGGAGCCTACAAACTGTTATATGTTTAAAAAAAAAAAGGTGTGGGAGTGAAAGACTAACCTTCATGAAATCTCTCCTCACTTACCCACCTCGCTATGCCAAGTTTACTTCCCTCCACTCTGAGACGGTCCTGCTTGCATAAATAACAGAAAACCCAGAGAGGTGTACAAAACAAGTGGCTGAGAATTGGTGAAGCAGGCACAGCAGCAGAACTGGTGAAGCATCTGAATCAGAGGTCCGCGGGGTGGCAAACGGAAACACAAAAGAAACCGAGAGAGGGCTTTCAATGCTGCTATTGCATCTGATGTAGTTCCTCAAGAATTGCTTCTGGCTGGCAACACCGCACCCACAAAACACGGCACACCCAGCATCAGCAAGGAGGCAGGCAGTCCTGTGGCCCGTCCAGCCCCTGCAGGCCTTGAGGCCGTCCGAGCTAGAAGAAAACTGCTGTTTCAACCGTATGCCACTGTTTTGCTAAAAATATTCTTCGTGTGCTTCAGAGGAGAGTTGGGAGCCAGGGGTCATGAAGCAAAAAGGAACTAAGCAGCCTGCAAGGACACGAGAGCCTAGCAAGGCAAAATTAACCAGGAAGGGCATCAAAATAGTAATGAAGTGATTGCAGAGGGAGTGTGAGAATGGCAAAAAGGACGATGTCCACCTAAAGCCCAGGGAAACCAACAGGAATAGCAAAAATGATATTTGTGCTTTGTTTCAACACAGCGCCACCGAGACACTTGGGGAGAGGAGATGCATGTCAAAGGCAAAAACACAGCCAGCCTGAGGTTCTTTTCCAGATTCCTCAAAATCCATTGTCTACACATCTCAGCTGAACTATTCTATCACCTCCTCCTGCCATCCGTCATTACATTCCGTGTTTTCTGCTTTATTTTGTGAACCTCACATACAGGCCACGAGGGCCTCTCTTCCCCAGGAATCACTGCTGAGAGCAGTGCCTTGCATGGGCGCCACAAGAGAACATACTGCATGGAGGCAGCCAAAGAATTCGCTGCCCCCAAGAACACCCCCCCCCAATCCTCTGTGATACTGCAAGGGGCTATAGGGTGTGGCTCTGAAGCCAGCACACAGGCTTGCTCCCTGCTGCCCAAATATTGCTCACCTACGTGATGACATGGTTTGCTTCTGCATTCTGATTACCCAGCTCCCTCCCTACGGTCCTTCTCAGTCACAGAATCAGCATAATGCTTCCGTACATGACCACCAATTCCCAGGCGGAGGAGATAAGTGTCTGAAAGGCATTCCAGTTGGAGAAACAAGACATGAACCTCAAATTGCCCATGATAAGGCAACATCTGGGGCAGGAGTGAAGATGCAAGAATTGCACGACTGCCAGTCTGCACCTCTCAGCTCATTTTTACGGTGCTCGCTGGGCAGATCCAGTCGTCAGAAACTGCTAACATGGTTTTCATCTGCCCTTGCACACTTTCCAAAGCTACAGGTTTTGAACACGTGAGAGAAGCAATGAATAAAGGGGAAGGGTAGATGGCAGAAGAATGCAGAAAAGGAAATGCTGGATTAACTTCATGAAAAGAATTACCCTTAAAAACTGTTCTTTCAAATCCACCAAAGAGCACTTTTTTCTCTTTCTGCAACAGAGCCATTGGTCTCCGTTTACTTCAATAATCCACTTTCCTACCCAGTTAACAGATCATTTTTGAAAAGCACAGGTCAAGGGCTCTGCTATTTTACCTCCAAACAGCAGTTTCTTTGTAGGATGATTTGACAATGAAAATTAAAAGTCGTACCAGGAATTGCTCTTTCAGGAAACCGCGAGTTACCAAGTTACGAGTAGATGGATGCTACAATTAATTTCTTGCGCTGTGCCGGGACACAGAATGCCAGAGGAAGAACCTGTGTGAAAAAGTATTCCTATACATACGTCCGATGGGAGTGATGTTGAAGCTAGAACATAACCTAACTCTTAGATGTACGCTTCCAAAGTCCTGGCTGAGGAGTATGTGTGTGTTCAGGTGGGTCTAATCCACAAGAAATGCCCTGTGTGCTGAAACGAATGAGAGCATTGCAAAAAAACCAAAAGATATTTCCTATCTGAATACGACATACTAGCCACCCCACAGTTTTTTAAACATATGGTGTTTTTTTCGGGGGGGGGGGTAGTTTCAAAGGCTCCCACTCACTGCCCCAATTCTACTGTGACCTTATTGAGAAATGAATGAGAGAGGAGGTGAAATCTGCCCCTGGTTCCCTCCCACGTGTGCAGGCAAAACTCACTTTACAAAGAATTCTTTTCTCTTTAAGTTCAATGGAAACTTTTGTGACCTCCAAAAAAAGTGGAGAAATGAAGCAAAAATTATTCCCTTCAGGAATCCCGGATACAGATTTCCTCCTTCGAACGCAAGGTTGCCTGTGTCTGGACACGCTGCCCAGGCAGTCAAGTCCGGGCATTCTTCGGCTTGGCCAAGGACAGAGCAACAAGGTCTCGGGGGGTCACTACACAGCAGCCAGCTGATTCTGCTGCTGCTGCTGCTGTTGCTGCTGGTGGTGGTGCTGCGGTTTTGGGGGGGCCCGCTCCAGAAGTGCCTGTACAGTCTCTGCCACTCGCGTCAACCCTCTCTCTTCTAATATGTGCAGAGGCAAACATAATCGCTCCTACATGGGAAAACACAAAAAAGACATAAAGGAAAAAAAAGGGATGAAAACTAAAACAACGCAAAAAAAAGGAAACTAAATTAAAGCAAATGTGTGTGTGTGTACGTGTGCCAAAAATGGAATGTTATAAAATGAGAGGGTGGTGCGGCTCAGCAGTGGAGCTCATGGTCTGCATGCAAAAAAGTCCCACGCCCAGCCCATTGCATTTCTACTTCTAAAGGGGGCCTCTTCTCTGCTGCTCAGCCTAGGCAGAACAGGCTTAACATGGACCAGTGCTCTGAATTAGAACCCAGGCAGCTTCACATGTTCAAGCCTCTCAGCTGTGGCAGCAATTAAGAAGCTGGCTCTCAGTATGCCTTTTGGGGGGAGAACTGTGGGGTTTTATTAGAATCTTAACTTTCATTTTGGGACCTTCGAGGTTACACCTGAGAAACGCAACGGTCCCAAGCACTAAAGGATGAAAAATGCAACCACTGTGGTTTCTAATGCACACAATTTCTCAGCCAGTAGGACAATATTTGTCCATCTGCCCACCCCTGGGAATCAAATGGCTGGTTCTGGTTCTTTTTTAAAGCTGAAGGCAATCACCGGGCAGCAATACTATCCCGGCAGAAATGCAATATGTAGTTTGGTACTTTATGAAGATGGAAGTGACGTGCAAATGTGGCATGTGGCATGCATGCCAGCCAAGGTCCTTCTTTTCAGGATGCATTCCTAAGGAAACACATCTCTGAGCTGCCCACCGCTGGATCGGACAAACAGCTGCATGTGTGACACAGTGAACGACAAGCCAGCCAGACTCCAGGACAGGAACTTTATTTAATCAACATGTTAAAAAAA
Source organism: Podarcis muralis (assembly GCF_964188315.1). NCBI lineage: Eukaryota > Metazoa > Chordata > Lepidosauria > Squamata > Lacertidae > Podarcis > Podarcis muralis. Next base: position 4,136,033 of record NC_135660.1, on the reverse strand, counting down.
GAGCAACCGACAATCAACCCCCCCCTTCCCCCACAAACAAGACACACACATATATAAAAGGAGAATTATAAAGGTGAACATGAAGGGGAAGAGGAAGGTTTTTTTTTCTGAAGTCGGATGGTATTAGACGTACACTTTATATGCAAAACCTGGTACAAAGAGTACAAGCCAGAGAAAGCACTTTTCGTTTGCATAACATGTGAATGAGGAGAGATGGGAGGAATTTGGAAAAATAACCTTTTCTCACACACTAGTTAATACCTGTTTAAAGATGATGGCTAAACAAGCAAGAGAGACTGGAGGGGAGTCAATACAAGAGTTTGGAATGCTTTTCTTTACGCATTTCCAGCAGGGCAACATCTCCCCACTCCCTTCAATCAACTCACAACTAAGAAAGTCGGTTTCATTGAGCAGCCCATTTATTTTCACAGGCACTCGTTTCTTTTAAAATATTCCTAAAACTACCCCCAGTAGAAACAGCTTTTTAAAAATATACAAACTACAGTGTTCCAACACGCATTTATCTACGTAACTGAGGTGCTCTGTTTCCTTGACTAATTCAGGGTCGACTCCTGTACCCCCTACTCCTTGCTTGACTGTGAAACTGCTATTTCAGAGCGGTCAAGAGGCAAGCTGTGGGACTCCTCTGAGAACGCACTGCAGGTGAGCGGTCAAATACACACACACACACACACACACACACCCCAGAAGAGCAGGGGCATTAGTCTGTAGCAGCAGAAAGTGCATGAGCACCTTAGGGGCTAACATTTACTGAGGTATCAGCTTTTTAAGGACACAATCTGCTTTGTACCGTATTTTTCACCCTATAGGGCGCACCGGCCCATAGGGCGCACCTAGTTTTTTTTGGGGGGGGATAAAGAAAAAAAAATTATTTCCCCCAAGGCGCGGGGCTGGGGCGGGGGAAGCCCGAGCTTCCCCCGACCCCAGAACAGGCTGCTATCCGCAAGCCTTGGGAGCCCGCGGGAACTCCCGCCGGTCTCCCCAGGCTTGCGGATGTCTGCCCGAAGCCCGGGGCGCGCTCCGATGCACTCTCTGGGTTTACAGGCTGCAGGCTGCTGTCCGCAAGTCTTGGGAGCCCGGCGGGAACTCCCGCGGGCTTCCAAGGCTTGCAGATAGCTTCCTGAAGCCTGGAGAGTGAGAGGGGTCGGTCTCTCGTTCTCCAGGCTTCAGCGAAAGCCTGCATTTGCCCCATAGGACGCTTCATTTTTGGAGGGGAAAAAGTGCGTCCTATAGGGCGAAAAATACGGTAACTGTCAGGTGTAAAACTCAAGCCACTCTTGAGTATCACATTCCCCAGCCTGACAGGTGAGGCGTTAGCCTCAGGGCCGAGGTGACCGTTGCTAAGCAGGTGCCGCCCAGTCTAGGAAGGGGCAAAAGGAAGGCATTGTGGGGGGAAGTGGGCACCCAGGAAACTCTTAAAGGCGGCAGTGGAAGAGGCTTGATGGCTGTGCCACATAGGAGGCGACTGAGAGCAGAATTTGCGGGGAGGGACCCCACGCACTCGTGACATTTAGAGCCTCTGACTCTGTGATTATTGCACAAAACGTAAGAGCTCATTGTGGGAAAATGCTGTGATTCAGCCGGCTAAAGCTGAAACACCAGCATCCTGGCTGATCGACGGTCAAGGGCACCATTTTAAAAGGTATGGGAGCACCACCATCCCTCTTTTAAAAAGAAGATACAATGCTCTACTGCAGCCTTCACCAAGCTGCTGCCCTTCAGCTGTGCTGGCTGGGACTGATGCGAGTTGTAATCCCAAACACCTGGAGGGCACCAGGTTGGCAAAGGCCGCATGGTGGCTTAAATGCAAAACTGCTCTGCATGGGCTAGCCCACCCGTGAAAATCCTGACAACCCCTTTGGAATAGCAGGGATTATCTCAGCAATCAGGTGGTTTGCAAAAACTGGACGCATCTGCTTGAGAAACTTGTCTTTTAATTTTTAAAAAAACAGATTGCTAGCCCTTATTGCTGTGAAGATATGCTTGATATACATTTTGGGAAATGACTGCTGGAAATCTCTGAAGGTGGCTGAGTAAGATTTCAGTCAGCAAGACATCAGTGCCATGTACAAATCACTGCCTTTCCCCATGGCTGGCAAAACCAGAATGAATTATGCAAGCCTCTCCAATCCACACAATTTTATATAGGTTGCAGAATTCCGGGTGCAGAATTTTAATTCTTTTCATCGCATAAGACAGAAGTCACCTAATGAACTCTGTCAGCTGAAGCCTGAGTCATGGGGCTCCTTCTCTTCACTCCCCCAGCCCGTCCCCTAAAATTGGCTTAAGGGGGGGGGGGTCAGGAGAACCCCAGAACATCGTGGAGGAGGGGAGGAGGCATAGATCCATCTGACAAGCTGATAGGCTTGCACAGGTGGAACATCTGTAACGGAAGCACACTGAATCCCACACACATTCCCGCTTTGGCACCTGCACTTTTAGTGGTCTGTCAGCGCACCTGGTGTGACTATGATGGCCTCCTCCACATACACAATGAGATGCAGAAAGCTTGGGATTTCTGGCAAGCAGAGCAGGCAAACCAGGCACTCAGCCCCAACGCTCCCTGAATTCAGCAAAATGCCACTATAAACATGGACTAAAGGGGATCAGAAAAAGGTAAAAAACAACAACCCAGACCTAACTCAGGTTAGCCTAAAGTGAGGCAGAGGCCAGATATAATCATAGCTACACCTGCAGTAATGGAGCAAACGTTTTGAGACAAGGGGGGATGAGCGCAAAAATAATACCCATTCATTCAAAGTGGAGAAAGGTCTTTTGGTAACACTGTCTTCAAGAATTCACAAAGGCAGGAGTTCTGCTTGCTAGGAGCCTTCCCATTTAGGAATCAACAGTCATAAAGCACTCATTAATTGACAGAAGAGGCCAATTCAAAAGCTATTCAAATGCATGCAACAAGGTTAGAGCATGATGTGTCTGTTCATGAGCCTAACTGCATGTGTTCAACTTTCATATTCTTATTTTCACATATGGGGAGCAACTTGCTGCTCTGACACTCACTCTAGGCCTAAGATGCCCCCCTACTTTGTATTTGGTTACAGCAGTACTTAAATGTGCACATTCTTAAAAACGTAACTGAATTTGTTCTTGCTTTGTGGAGCTTTTGGCTCCCAGCCAACCAGAGCAGGACAAATCCTAAAAGGTGTGAACTGGTGACTGCCAGGCTGAGGCAATTCCAATGGGACACCTCCCCAAGGCAGAAGGGCAAACGCTTGTGCTTTGAGATCCACGTTAAGAGCAAAGGTCTCCCTGAGAAAGGCAGGAGCAGAGTGCATGGATAGGCAAGAAAGGCTGAAGCATCAACCCGGCTGGTACCTGAGCTACACAAAACTAGACGAGCCAAGAAGCCATTCTGTAAGGCTGGCTGAAGGTGGTGGAACGAAGCCTCGGTGCTCCATCCATGGGGAGAGGGAGCTGTTAAACTGGGAGGTGGGAGCAGGCAACCGTCTGGCGAAATCTTAGAAGCCAGACTGAGCAGGGCTTCCAGGGGCTAGAGTTTCAGTGGGTTAAATTACTTACTTTCTCCATCCCTGGTTTTCTTACCCCACTAGACCCTTTCAAGGCTGAGCACCAGCAGAAATATTTGGACCCCAGCTTCACCAAACCACAACAAGGACAAATCCCATCAGCCCCAAATGGGAACTGTCCAGCTTGCTGAACACTGTTACACATTGTTCGGAGTATGTCTCTAAACATGAAAGCACCTAATTAATCAATAACAGTGTGAACGGTATTTCAGATAAGGCGCCTGCTCCTTAAAAGTGCTGTCACTATTTATTGGAAAGCTACAGGACTGGTATTAAAGCTGAGGATTTCAACAACTTGCTCGTGTGCATTTGCTAGAAAGACGAATGCCTCTCACTCTTAAAGAAGTGCACGCCTCTGCTCTAGAGACGTTGCCTAAGATTCTTCGTGACAGCAGAGGTCAACTGAGAAATCCTAACGGTGAAATAAACAAGTCAATACATTTTGTGACATTGGCACACATGTGTGCAAATATGAACGTGAGCCCAGAAGGAGGTGAGGAAACGCAAGGCGAAGGGTTGCATTTTCCCAGTGCTACACATCACCAGTAGCTGAAGACAACACTAACAGCTGGTGCAGACAGGATTAAGGTAGCAGACTTGCTGGTACAGATATTTGCTCACACTAGTGGTCTGCTCAGACTGAGCAATGTAACAGCAAAGAGGAACTTGTGTAAGTATTCTAAATAAAGTAGAGATCACTAGGAAAAAAAATGGCATGCTGTGGATTTTCTGGTCTAAGAAGATGAGAAGCCATTTGTCACGAGCCCCTCCTGCATCATAGACCATCAGTGCAAATGCTATAATGCCACTGTAATAAAACCTGCATTGGCTATAAAAACCTGCAATCTCCACGTTCTGCTGTGCAACACAGCCTGCTCTGCAAATCTAGCAGTGCCTCAGAGACAGGAAGGAATATTGCCCATCTGCACTGCTTGAAAATAAGGCCTCTGATGCTTAGGCTTGAGGTTTCTGAGGAAGCCTGAACAATCGCCACTTTTTGTTTTAAAAACGATGGTGATGTTCCTAGCACTTGGAGAAAAAGGTGAAGATGCATTTCATTGTTTGTTTAATCCTTAAGAAACCAAAGGAGGTCTAGATGGAAAAAATCTTATGGTGAGGGAGTGTCTCCCTTCAACACTGTATCCCGGTTTTTCAAGTGTTCCATGAGTTCCAAGAATGAAACGTCCATCACTGTCTCTACCAACCCTCCCTCCCTCCCAAAGGAAGTGGGTGAACTTCCTGTTCTACAAAAATATCCACCGCTGTGCAATTAAAATAGATTTCTACAAAGTGTAACCCCCCTTCTGTTTTGCATAAAGTATTCCAGCCACATAATATAAGGGAGCTTTCGCTTATCTAACAGCAAATTCTGCCTGACTAGGTCATTATCAGCAAGAGAGTTTTTCACATCACACAGAGCAGATTGCTGGTGGATCAGGAACAACGTACACATACAAAATTCTCGACTGAAACACAGACCGTTTACCAACCGCTTGGAAGAGCTGGAGTTAAGTCCATGGCACCCTTGAGCTTTAGCTAGAGGAAAAAGACCCAGCGATAGAACACACAGAGCATTAGCATCAGAGCACAGTAAAATGCCGCAAAGCCACACAGCTGGGTGGAAAGGGAGACAAGATTCGGTTCTTCTGAATCTGCCCCCAGAGAAAGAAGAGATTCTACTGTCCTTTTAATGCTGAGGTTTAGCTGGAGAATGTCAGAAGGGGAACAGAGTTTGTCCTGTCCAAAGTGTGAGCAGGAAGGGAAAACAGACAGAAAAAAATTAGCGTCAGTCATCAGTCATGCAAGAATCCATGAAGTAGACAAGAAAGCCCAGGGTCATCCATTTTTCACAAAAGGGTCCTTCAGTGTTCTTACCTCTGTTCTTATATTGCTGTTCAATTGGAAGAAAACAGCCATAAAACATACTGGCACAATCAGGCCTTCATTTTTCAGGAAGGGGTGTTATTTAAAATGGGAGCGTGGTGCATGGAAAACACCCCAAAAGTGCAACCATTTTTGGTTGGGAATGCAAAGTTGGTCTCTGAGTGTAGTATCCTGCATAGGTAAACCAGTGTACCATCATGCAATACGTTTCATTTTCATTTTTTTTAAAAAAAAGGTTTGCAATTTTTGGACTTTTCACTTTTCTCCCAGCAGAGGTGGTGGATGGTTGTGAGGGTGCAAAGCAAATCAACCCCCAAATGTGTTTCTGTCGCACTGTGCCCACTAAACTACTTAGCTAAACATGGGCATGCGGGCACGGCAGAAGGGGAATGTGGCTCTATGCAAGATGCTACCTTTAGAGAACAGCTTTAAAAAGGGATCTCATCTGCCCTCTCAAAAGGTAAGTATTTCTACATATGACCATGCGAACACCTTTCTCTTTATTACTGGTACAGCACAAACCCAACGGGAGGCACCACATGCCTGTCCCGGGTCCAACACAGTGTGTGTGTGTGTGTGTGTGTGTGTGTGTGTGTGAGAGAGAGAGAGAGAGAGAGAGAGAGAGAGAGAGTGAGAGAGAGACCAGGTGGTACTTTGTGCAGGCAGGATCTCTTATTGCCATCACTGCCTGACATGTTCCCCAACAGTGAAGAGTATAGACCAGATCCTGTTTTGCATAGAGCTCTACATGTGCTTCAGAGTCCCTATAAACTATAAGAAGCAGCAGTTTTTATTTTAAAAGGATAAAGGATCCCCATTTCTCTAGGTGTAGGATCTGAGTTATGTCAAATTTCCACAGATTACGGGTAGGATTCACCTCATGAGGCCCGTCATAGGAAATTGTGCACAGATGCTTCCACTTGTGCAACAAGGCATTTCCACCCTAACATTGGCTCTGGGTGGTCGGGAAGAACCCCAGAACAGCGTGCAGACAGAGGGGAAGGCGATGTGATATTGTTCCATCGGGCAATCTGGAATGCTTGTGCTGATGGAAAGATTGGGAGGGTGCAGTGCTGAATCCCACCCCATGTGTATTCTTGGTTGTAAGAAATATACTTAATTAAGCTTCCTCAAAATTGTTGGGGGATATATTCTCAAAATAGCCAGACTTCAGTTTGAGCATCCTTTGTTATGCTGAGTTGGGCAAAGTGCTGGATAGGTGACTGGTGTCAATCCACAAACTCCCAGACATCTGAGCAATGGCGTAAGTGGCTGGTCTCTGGCTCCTGGGTGTCTCCCACCCATCTCCCCAACCCCTGTCCACACTCCTACTCAGTGGTCTTGGGTCCATCAAGCATGACTCTTGCTCTTCCTTGTGATGGCTAGCACCAACAATGCCTTCAGGTCACCCACTGAGCCCCAGCAACATCCTTGGCTTGAACCTACTTGACACTTTCGGCTTCAACCTGGTCTACACAACCTTCTGCTTCTGTCCGGTCTGCACCAAAGCTGAACAGAAGCAGATTCCCCCAAGAACCTGAATGAAAAGGCAAGCAAAGAAAATGGCTTCTAGCCTCATCAGCTCAGCCACCACCACGACTCATCTTGAATTGTCAGATTGCAGAGAGTGCTGCCGGGTGAGCTGCTGAGCTCTTTCACTTGGCCTTGGTTAACTCCAAGGGGCAGCTGACTCCAAGAGCTATTACTATGAAGATGAGAATGAAGGCCTTTCAGCTGGCAAAATGGGACATGGAAAAGATGCACAGAAGGCGGCAGCAGAAGACAACTCATTTATTCCTGCTATGTTCCAAACTCAAAACACATGGGACTGGCAAACTGCAACCTGAGAGTTGCTTGCAGATCCTGGCTAGTTGAAGCACAGCTCCTGCTTCCACTCTTCCTGGTCCTGCCCACGATCAGGTGATGGCTAGGGTCACGCAGTGGAAGCAAGAGGGGCGACAACAGGAAGGAGGAGAAAGAGAGTGCAAGCCAGCCAGGCAGGGGGACAAGGAAGACTGGGGCTAGAGGTATGCATCTGGGCCTCTCTGAGGATAGCAGGTAAAGGGGATAGCAGGTAACACATGGGGTGGGGAGAGTTGAGAGGGGATTTCGGTGGGAGGTTTGTGCAGTAGGCTTTAAGTCCTTGGCTGGTAGTGGATTTTATATGCCACTTATGGAGTGTGAGACTTTGGCATCTCAATTACAGTGGTGTCTCGCAAGACGAAAAGAATCCGTTCCGCGAGTCTCTTCGTCTTGCAGTTTTTTCGTCTTGCGAAGCAAGCCCATTAGCGGCTTAGCGGATTAGCGCTATTAGCGGCTTAGCGGATCAGCTGATAAGCGGCTTAGCGTATCAGCTGATAAGCGGCTTAACGGCTTAGCGGATCAGCTGATAAGCGGCTTAACAGCTTAGCGGATCAGCTGTTAAGCGGCTTAGCGGATCAGCTGATAAGCGGCTTAGCGGATCAGCTGATAAGCGGCTTAGCGGATCAGCTGATAAGCGGCTTAGCAGCTTGGGGAAAGGGGGGGGGGAGGAAAAAACCCCTGCAGGAACTCGCAAGACATTTCCGTCTTGCGAAGCAAGCCCATACGAAATTCGTTTTGCGAAGCACCTCCAAAACGGAAAACCCTTTCGTCTAGCGGGTTTTCCGTCTTGCGAGGCATTCGTCTTGCGGGGCACCACTGTATACACCTGCCAAATGCTGGTTGTTCAAAACACACAGACAAGTAATAACCCAACACAGTCAATACCGCTCTTCACGGTAAAGATCTAGGGATCTCTTGGCAAAGCAGCTGCTTGTAGCAATTATGACTTGGCTATCACCATGAGGTGGAGAGGGGACCATTGCCACCAGAAACAGTATTGCAGCACTTAAAGACTTAACGTTTCACATGCAATGTAATGAAACCAAACGACTGAAAAGTATCTGTGCTAAAAACCTGCAGCACACACAGTCAAGCCTCGTTTTTGCACCAACTGGGCTGCTCTCTGAAGGATGGTGAGCAGAATCCAGAAGCAAAAGGAGCTGGGAATTGGACTAGGATGTGCTGAATGTCTGCAGTGCTGCCTTGGAAGAGTCTCTGCCTAAAGTCAGCACCTGCAGCAACTGGGAAGATGAAGTGTCAAGTCCAAAAATTGTTATCGCAGTGTCCAGATTAGGATGTCAACTGCTGAATATAGGAATATATTATTGGATACCTACCATCAGAGACCAGGTCAAATGTCACAGGATCTAGCTGCAAACATATCACTTTAAATAAGTGAAATACAGTCAGCTAGTCCTTCCACTTCTTCTCATATACCATACATCACAGTAGGTCAATCATGGGACTATGGTTTTCATTGGAGTGACCCCAAAGTTTCTCTCCAGACCAAAAAAAACCCCCAAACTACACAGTGCAGAAAAATTCTGCCTGTAGTAGCATCAAGTATGATATTCTGGAGCACTCCTGTGCTCTCTGGCATACCTACATCCAACTCCTTGGGCAAGTATATCTGAGGGCGTGGGAATGATTCAGAACACAGAACCCCATTTGAATAGCCAATGGTACAAATCTTTCATACAGCTGAATTTTCATCCTGAGTACAGTCTCCGAGAACAAGTACCAGAAGGTATAAAATAGGTAGACTAATGAGATTAGTGACAAGACTTCTCAGACTTGTAAGATACAATTATATTGATTGTACCCAGTGTTCTGTTTGCCTCTGCCGTCCTTCTTCATAAACAGAAGCCAACAGCAGAACTAAATCTGATTTCTAGCGCAAGACCTCACATCTTACTCAATGCACTGAGCAAGACTGGGCAAGCCCTGATAAGGCACTAAGATGAACTGGAATAAACAGGAGTATGATTTCACTTCCTGATTTGCTACATTTTCATTAACACACTTTCCACTGAGCCTATTCTGAATGCAAGTCTGCATATAGGCATTATTGAAGGACAAAGGGTGCTTATTACTGGAGTGGCTTGATTGGCTGCAATATGGTAGGTTACATCTCTAGGCATTTATTTCCACTGTGGCCCCCAACCCCGTGCAGAAACTGGTGCTATGAAATGTCGGGCTCTCAATAATATAAAATGAGTACATGCAGTGCAAAATAAAGACAGAAGGTTTTCTCTTTTACCTGAGGCACGCCAATCTTTCGGCAAGCTTCCAGGAAATTTTCCACATTCCGTCTACACTTGGCCATGGTTAACTTAGGCTGCAGAAGAAAGGAGGACCATGTCATTCTTAACTCAGCAGTGCCTTACAGATAAACCAGAATGCCAAAGATATTTTTGTGCTAGGAGTCAATAGTGTGGGTCCCTAGAAATTTCAGTTAGGAAGAAAAATAGTACATATGAAAGCATGGCTGTTCCCACACATACTTCTCTGCCAGCTGTCCCTTAACCAGGCAGAGGGCCTTCTCAGTAGTGGCGCCTGCCCTGTGGAACGCCCTCCCATCAGATGTCAAGGAAATAAGAAACTATCTGACTTTTGGAAGACATCTGAAGGCAGCCCTGTTTAGGGAAGCTTTTAATCTTTGATGTTTTATTGTATTTTTAATATTTTGTTGGAAGCTGCCCAGAGTGGCTGGGGAAACCCAGCCATATGGGTGGGGTATAAATATTACTACTACTACTACTACTACTACTGCTGTCTCCAGGTGTGCACCTCTTGCTCACTGAGGTCCAAACTCCTCTCTTACTCTCACCCCACTATCCTGGTCAGCCAGAAATTCAGCTAAAGGAGCTTCCTATACATCCAGACAAATTAATTAAGATTTGCATGGAATATTTGCTGACACAAGATTCGGGGGTTCTTACAATGCAAAACTGCAGTGTTTGCCACAGTAGCCATAGGTGCTTGCAGCTCTTGTTGAATATTATTGACACAGAGATCAAGGGTTGTTTGTAGCAACATCAAATAGAAATTTGAAGAAATTAGTAGACTGAGATCTTTGGGGCTGGGATGGGGCATGTTTCCTTATCAGAAGTCAGGCTGACCTCTTCGAGGTGCAGGGTCTTCCCTGAAGCAGACAACTTCTCTCCAGAATATGCTGGGAATTTTGTGCAGCTAATTTCCTTCTGGCTCCTATGTATTTGTGGGAGGGGGTAAATTGATTTGTTTTTGTTCTATTTTGTATTCTCATTCTGCATTTTTCTGTTGTGAACCACCCTGGGGATCTTCAGAATGAAGGGTGGTATACAAAGTTAATAAAAAATAAAATAAATCAATAATAATAATTTTATCACCACTGCTCTGTTGTTCTGCTTTTGTCATTTTACACTATTGCTTATCTTTAGCAGTCATCTGCTGTTTCATTGCTTGAGGGCCTTTCAAGCCAGAAGACAGAATCAAATTGGAAAAACAGGTACGGATTCTATCAAGCAGCCACAGCGCTCTTAACGGGATACTTACAACAGCTGGCGACGGGACGTGAATACTAGGAACAGAACGAGGCCGCACATGATTGGCTAAATGGCAGAGCACCACGCCATCAGTCAGCGCTGCTCCAAGATCGCTGGGCAAAGACACTTTCAACCGTGATTCAATTTTCTGGAAAAAAAAGAGGGAAAAGTTCATTGCCGCCGCCACAACACATGCTACCCAGAGACCAACTTTAAATAGGTTGCAAGAAATCTGTAAAGTACAACCTACAGACATCATTAGATGAGGATATGGCTGTGTTCGGATTATCTCAGCAAAATAACCAGCAAACTTCATGCTCTGCAAGCAGCCACTTTGCTCCTTACTCTGCATGAGTGAGCAAACTATAGTTTCCAGTTACATTAGAACTGGGAAACTGTGGTTAACAGCTTCGGAACAAGCCAGGATAAGAAGCCATAGTTTGAAGCTGGTTTCGTGTCCTGGCTTCCTCCCAAGTTACGAACCACAGTTTCCCAGTTCTAATGTAACGGACAACCATAGTTAGCTGAAGACTCCCTGGCTTTTCTGCAAAACCGCTGCATACAGCAGTGCCATGGCTCATTCATACCTCAGCTTATTAAGCCAAGATGCAATTGTCCAAATCCAGCCAAGGGCAACATTCTGTACTCCCAAATGTTTTCTTCCTACAATTAAACTAAGTTGTCTGGGAACCTGATTTGCAACAAATCAGAAAGAAGTGTGCTGAGAAACTGGGAGTAGTTCTGCAGGAGTAGACATTTATAAAGCCTTCTCACATTACTTTTTAGTCATGAGACTAATTGCAAGAACAGTCTTGTGTACAAACACCACAACACAGGATGCAGCCCACAGTGCAGTAATGAAATGCAGCACATCTGCCAGATAAACAAGTTGTGACATGCAAGATTTTTTAAAATCCAGAATGCCACAGACATCTCTAGCATTCCTTAAGGATTCCATGCCGGCTACAGCTCATGGGAGTTAAAGTCCAACAATATCTGGTGGTCATTTGGTTGGCTACCCCTGGAACAGATTTGCCTTGAACTTATTTGGCAAGCCCATCTTTCCAAAGCAATGGAGAAAACTTTGCCACGTACTTTCCGCAGTTGCTCTATCAGCTCAACCTCTTCTTCCTGCAGCTTGGAACTGTGGTTTTCACTATGGTCTTCAGTGCTATTAGCAGGTGTCGATGCAGAAGGAGACAGTGGTGAAGTGACTAGAAAAGACAAGAAAATAATAAAGGACCATATGGAGTGTGTGGGAGCCATCCTTCAGCCACATAGGCCCCACTGCCCCCTCCACTTCACATTCCGAAGAGGGAAAGCCCAATCACAGGTTAATCGCTTCATCTGCTGCTTGTTAGAGCATACCCTTCGGCCTAGTTAATGAAGCAACTGCTCTGGGCAACACAACTTGGCTCCAATGTAGGGGAAGATCCACTGGTCAGTGGTAGAGCACATGTTCTACATAGAAAAGGTCCTAAGTTCAATCCCTTGTCCTGCAATCAGAACCAGTGAAGGTGGTGAAGGTCCTGTGTGAGTGTCTGGAGGTGGTTGGAGAATGGATGGCGGCTAACAGATTGAGGTTGAATCCTGACAAGACTGAAGTACTGTTTTTGGGGGACAGGGGGCGGGCGGGTGTGGGGGACTCCCTGGTCCTGAATGGGGTAACTGTGCCCCTGAAGGACCAGGTGCGCAGCCTGGGAGTCATTCTGGACTCACAGCTGTCCATGGAGGCACAGGTTAATTCTGTGTCCAGGGCGGCTGTCTACTAGCTCCATCTGGTACGCAGGATGAGACCCTACCTGCCCGCAGACTGTCTCGCAAGAGTGGTGCATGCTCTGGTTATCTCCCGCTTGCAATGCGCTCTACGTGGGGCTACCTTTGAAGGTGACCCGGAAACTGCAATTAATCCAGAATGCGGGAGCTAGATTGGTGACTGGGAGTGGCCGCCGGGACCACATAACACCGGTCCTGAGAGATCTGCATTGGCTCCCAGTACATTTACGAGCACAATTCAAAGTGTTGGTGCTGACCTTTAAAGCCCTAAACAGCCTCGGTCCAGTAGACCTGAAGGAGTGTCTCCACCCGCATCGTTCAGCCCGGACACTGAGGTCCAGCACCAAGGGCCTTCTGGCAGTTCCCTCACTGCGAGAAGCCAAGTTACAGGGAACCAGGCAGAGGGCCTTCTCGGTAGTGGCACCCGCCCTGTGGAATGCCCTCCCTTCAGATGTGAAGGAAATAAGCAGCTATCTTCTTTTTAAAAGGCATCTGAAGGCAGCCCTGTTTAGGGAAGTTTTTAATATTTAATGCTGTATTGATTTTAACACTTGATTGGAAGCCGCCCAGAGTGGCTGGGGAAACTCAGCCAGATGGGCGGGGTATAAATATGTTGATGATGATGATTCTGGGCTGAAACCCAGGAGAGCTGCTACCAGTCAGGGGAGGCAATACTGAACTAGATGGACCAACAGCCTGACTTGGTTTAAGTCAGCTCCCTATGTTCCAAGGGGCTAACGGAGACCACCAAGCCACACCATCAGAGGTCCAATTTGTGCAGCCTACCTTTGCTCACTTCATCCCTGGCAACATTCCGAAAAAGGAAGCTCTCAGGACGCTGGGGAGGATTTCTGTAGGAAGGAGGAGCAGCAGCAACAGCAGCTGGACCAGGATATGGAGCAGACAGGTGAACTGAATGTGGACATGCAAAAACATGCTGTCAGCTCAGCAGAACAAGAATTGGAAGGACACGTTTTTAAACTGACAAACTTATCGCTGAGTGTTATAAAGATGTGAGGGGAAGACCAGCCCATTCTAGATGTCTATGAACATTCCTCAGAACCCTCTGGAAAAAAAGTCTTCTCTATTTTATTACAGTTTCACAACCTGAGGAACGTCCAAAGGAGCCTCAGTCCAGAAAAACAAACCCAATGCAATGAAGCTCCCAGCCCTCCGAAAGTGACTGAAGCTCAGGCTACAATAGTCCTGCATTTATGAACCCATACAAAATGGTTTTCTCCCAGTACAATGGATTTTCACAGCTGAAGCATAATAGCCTGCTCATCTCCCGTTGTGGTCATATTTTGGTTTGGCCCAACATCACAGGCAAGATGTATCAGTGGGAGAAAGGCTCGTGTGCCACTACTTAACCATGACAATTGATTACGGAGTTTTCTGGACCTAGCTTCAATCGGAGACAAACTTTTTTATTGCCTTACTTTACTTGTGTGGAAGTGAGCTGTATCTCTCTGCTGAGTCAAAGAATTGAGAGAGAGCTAGTGCAGCATGGAGGTGAAACAAATGAGCTATGAATCAGGAAGGTACAGGGTCAAGTTTTGCTTCTGCCATAAACTCACTAGGTAGCTGTAGGGAAGGCACTGCTATCTCAGCACCCACCGACCCCCCAATCTAGGAAAGGAGAAGAATGGTGCTGGCCAATCCTACAAATCAAGGGTCATTACAATGTGCGTCAAGTCCTCTGAACACTCGAAAGTATGACAGTTATTACACCTATAAAACTACCTGGTGGAAAGGATTGCTTAAGGCACTTCTGTACTGGCTCACCTTGTTGTCCAAGTGCAACATCCACAACTGGCTTGCAGTGTTGGCACAGCCCTTGGTTGTGGTGCTACACTGGTCCACAGGTTATGGCCAAGAAGACCCCTGTCAGCTTAGCTTGCACGCTGATAACCTTTTCAGCATCTCAGTGATGCATCTGTTTCCCCCTTTGCTTTCTCCCCCAAGTTTACCTGTTTGAGCTGTGGGTGAATTTGGCGAGATGGTGGATCTGTCATCACTCTGTGGATAAAGGAGAAAGATGAAGCAGTCGAACGCAGCAGAAATAAGCTTTGTACACATCTAGGATATCATTCTAGGGGTAGGAAGATGGAGCATAAGATGGGGGGGGGGGTTACATGCCATAAAAAGGATCTCTTAGAAAATTAGCATAACACTTCTGAGACTATAATAATGAAGAATAGTACAGCCAGGATTAAATGTATTTGGGACAAGAGCCACAAAAAAGAAGGCTGCTACTAAGCTAGCCAATGGGGGGGGGGGGGGATAAAACTGATTGTATGTAAAGAAAAGATCTTTAATCAAAGGCAAATTAGTACGAAGTGAATATTCAACTGCATAAGTATCTCCGGTTCTTAGACATATTTTGCCATTTTTACGAGGACTCTTTATTATCACTCATTACAATTTCCAGCATGTATGTACAAGATAATCAGACTAATCAAGCGAAGTGGACTTGTTAAGGAATGCAAGCACAAAAGGGTGACTTTTCAGTTCACGTTAAGGAGACAGCAGAACTTCATTTTATACATCAGGGAAGCACCACACAGCAAGTGTACTGGCCCATCTACCAATATTCCGCTATTCCTCTTTGTTCTGCTATTGGAGGGAGGCACAGTGGGCTCCAAACTCGAAACCAGGTTTTAGAAGAGTTGCATGAGTGGAAGCGAGTGACCCACAATCACCATCTTGTGTGAAGTGTCACCAAGAAGAAGCAAGTTACAGAGAACAGCTCACAAGCCTATTTGAGGGTCTCACTCTGGTACCTGAAGGATGTCAGCAAGAGCAGCAATAAGAATTTAACAACACCAGGCCAGAGGAAGTCAAATGATATCCCTGACCTCTCCAATGGCTTCTAGGTCAGGCCTGCTTGTTTGGGCAAACGGAAGACAGGCTGCCTTCACCTATGTCTCTGCCCTTTCTCCAGCTTGACAGATAACCAGGTCTTCTATAATAATAGAGTATGTTCGTTTTTTGTTTTTTCTTTTGTCAGAAATGATTCGAATGAAATATTAAGCAAGCACAGGACCTGATCATTTTCACAATGAAAAATCGTACTGGCCTCTGCAAAAAGAAGTCTGCAAAGCACCAAAAACATCTGCCTTTATCTGCTGCTGAAGATTCTGCAAACAAGAAACGTTTTACAGGCTAATTTCAGCTTCTACTGCAGACAGGTTAGACATCATGTCATGTCAGAATAAAACTGCTTTTCTCTGACAACTCGTTTACTTGGCAATCCTATTCTGGCTCATTCATATGGCAAACCAGAAAATTGCCCCAGGAGTGGTTCTTAGTGGTACAGATGGCATTTAATATGCAGAAACCAAAATTCTGTGGTCTTTGCAATGACTTAGGGCAACCAAAATGATTCAGGGGCTGGAGCGTCTTCCTTATGAGGAAAAGCTAAACCATGTGTGGGTTTTTTAGTTAAGAGGGGGAAAAGACAAATAAGGGGAAATATGACGGAAGGTTGCATGCAATTATGGAGAAAGTGGAAAGAGCCCCCCCCCCCTCTTTCAGAATACTTGAACTCAAGAGTCACCCAGTGATGGGTAGCAGATTCGGGACAGACTGGAGAAAGAACGTCCTCACACAACAGAGAGTTATCATATGGAATTTGCTGCCGCCAGATGTGATGATGGCCCCCTATTAAGACAGCCTTGAAATGGGACTAAACACATTCATGGAGGAGGGTCTGCGATAGCTAAACGGACCCCTCATATTTCTGAACTACTGAGGGAAGAACAGCAGAGGTCTTTCTTTTGTGTCCTCTTGCTTTGGGCCTCACAGAAGAAACTGGCTGGCAACTGTTGGGGAAGCTCAGTCGGTAGAGCATGAGACGTTTAATCTCAGGGATGTGGGTTCGAGCCCTGCCTTGGGTGAAAAATTCCTGCATTGAAGGGGGTTGGACTACATGACCCGTGTGGTCCCTTCCAACTTTGTGATTAGATGGACCTTCTCAGTCTGATCCAGCAAGGCTGATCTTACATTTTTAGTTTATTGTATTTTGCTTGACCTCCCCCAGCTTAACTCGTCCAGACATGGTGCACAAGGACCACCAACTCTCTGCAGAGTCATCTATTAAGCAAGGGTGGTTCTTGGCTCCATTAGATGGACATGAAAACTCTCCCTCAGGCTCTGCTTTAAATCAGCTCATGACAGGACAGGCCGAGAGTAGGGATCAACGCTGCCCTCAGTATCAGGTAAGCAGGAAACGTAAATCCAGCCAAGACAGTCACACGCTGCATGCTCTTCACCTGGTTGAGTGTCCCCGGCCTCCTTTTAATGGTGTTGGTATTACTGTCAATCTCAAACACTAAGATAGGCTCAAAACCATTCTGTCAGGGAGGGCAGAGAAGAGAGAAGGGGGAGAAGAAAGGGAGGAAGACAGAGAATCACCTGAAGAAGGCAGAAGGTGCAAAGCAGAAGAATCCAACAGACTACCCTTGACAACAGTCTCAGAACGGCCTATCAACATATGGAGCTGCCTTACTCAGAGTGAGGCTGCTGATCCATCTAAGTCCAGCAACGGCTGTCCTTGCTGGCAGCAGCCCTCCAAGGTCCCAAGCGGAGGTCTCTTTCAGGCTTGCTCCTCTAAATAGAGATAGTCAAGGACTGAACATGGAACCAGCTTGCAAGGCATGTGCTATACCACCGAGCTATGGCCTCTTCTCTTTACCTGAACCTAACGCTCCAGTCTTTCTTGAAGCAATTCCTGTTAAATTTCCCCATCAAGTCTGTTCTTAAGTGGAATAAACAACTGGCAAACTATGCACTCTCTTCGCCGTGTGTGTCAAGATGTTGCTCACTATAGAGTTCAAGGTGGTAGCCCTGCCAGTGCCGAGGTTGTGATTATCACTGCACTGCAGGGGTTGGGAAAATTTCCTCCTATTATCAGCATCCATACTGCATGTTGTGGTGATGTTACCACCTTTGGGGGGTGCAGGGAACATTGGCAAAGGGCAGCCCCCATACAGGGAACTCTCCTGGGCTTAGCCACTGACTTATTTCCCCCTTGCTAGCTCTTACTGAGCAAGCAGCATTTATGGGGATTGCTTGAAGATTTGGTCCTTAAGGCTCAATTAGAAAACTCTTGGGAATGTAACAAACTAGGAACAACAGCATCATGTAAAATAACTCATTATAGTAAAAAAATAAAATAAATGCTGTCCACGAGAGTAAAGGATGCCAGAAATTATGCACAACAAAAACCAACCACACTTGTTTGTATTCCAAGACCACCCAGGGCTGCATTGGGTTGTATCTGACACTGGCATGCAAAATTAGAATTATCTCATGCCAAGGAGTTTGAAGTAAAAGATGAAAGAGGACAAGCAAACATAGGGACCAGAAGTGCAGAGAAACACAGGAGAAAGGTAACAGATGATAATAATAATAATTCCCTGCCCACCTGGCTAGGTTTCCCCAGCCACTCTGCTTACTGCAGACGAAGCATCCATGTGAGAAGGTACATGGCGGTTGGTTGCTACGGTGAGCTTTAAAGGCAACTGGCGCAGTGCTGATCCCTAACAAGTGTCACTGTACAGATTTTATATCCTTAGTGAATTTTTCAAACATGATGGGTGAGGATTATTTAGGAAAAAACCTCTTTCTCCAAATCCATGAAAGCCTTCCTTTTCTGTGGGGCCCATGACTTGACAAAGATTTCTTCCATCATTCCCCCACCCCACCTGAAACGAAGCCTAAGTATGTATAACTGGTGAAATTTAGAGTACTAAATCCCTGGGTCCTGTCGTTTGTTATTGTGTAAAGTGTCATGCATGCTTGGCCCAGGGGCAGCCAACATGGTGCTCTCCAGATGCTACGGGACTAGAACTCATCATCGCTGGCCACAGACGATGCTGCCTGGGCCTGATGGGAGTTCAGGTCCACATTCTGGAGGGCACCATGTTGGTTATCATGTTGCAACAATAAGTTGGAAAATGGGTGGTATTCTGCCAAAGGCCACTCCTCAGCAGAACCATCTGCCACCAGCTGTCCTATGAGAAGGATTCCAGAAGAGAGAGGGAGGCAGAGAGGTGAGGACCACCTCAGAGCCTTACTCACTATTGTCATTTCATCACCAAGTGCTTGGTGAGGACTAT
This sequence comes from Podarcis muralis, assembly GCF_964188315.1. Lineage (NCBI taxonomy): Eukaryota > Metazoa > Chordata > Lepidosauria > Squamata > Lacertidae > Podarcis > Podarcis muralis. Next base: position 4,117,295 of record NC_135660.1, on the reverse strand, counting down.
CCTGAATTATTATTATTATTTTGTATGTTGATATTGTTCACTGTAGTTTAAAAAATGCATTTCAGTTTCCCCTAAGACACCTAGGAGGGATTTACATCCTGAAAGTTAGGATATCAGTAACAGTAAATAAATACAAAGAGAAGTTAATGCTGGCTATGTTAGGATTTCAAGTATCATTAAACTTATTTCCAAAGCCGTCCAGTGACTTTGAGGGGGTGGAGCTCATGAATTTAAGCCTTCATCAACACAGCAAATATTATTACTACTGAGTAATGGATAGCTGAGCAATTACTACCCAGCTTGGATAGCTCAGCTGGTTAGAGCGTGGTGCTGATAATGCCAAGGCTGCAAGTTCGATCCCTGTTTGGGACAGCTGCATATTCCTGCATCGCAGGGAGTTGGACTAAATGATTCTCAGGGCCCCTTCCAACTCTACAGTTCTGTGATTCTATGTTGTTTCCCAGACGCCCTTTTCAAGAGACTCAAGGTGATCTACAAATAATATAAAATATGAGAAATCTAATCAGGGGAATAAGCGGCCTACTTGTTCCTCTGAAAGCGAGTTGTGTCCACCTCCTGCACCTTGTTTGCGGGAGGCTCCTAACCCGTCAGCTTGCACTGAGATGGAAGGGCCTTGGCAGCGCTGCGTCGTGTCCGCCCTAGCCATGCCTGCAGACAGCCATGCCTGCTGTGCTCTGGAGCTAGTCCGGAGCCCGACTGCAGTGCCCCTCCCAAACCTACCTCCATTGCTCTCGCCTTCAACACATGCATTTGAAGGGAAAACATGCAAACTGTTAGTGTTGAATACACACTGATGGTGGCAGCACCCTGCTTTCCAGAAATTGGGGGTGGCGAGCACTTAATCACACCTGGAAGCATACAGTGGGGCAGGAGGCTGCAAGTCCACTTTTGTGCAAGCAACAAAAGTGTAAAAGGGCGAGGGTAATTTCATACTGCCTGTTTGTCAGACCTATTTCCATGCATTTTCCCTATACTGGAGTTAACATCATTGTTCAGAGAAAGAAAAAAAGCAGTCTTGGCTGAACAGGCACTATGATGTAATAAGGGAAGTGCTGAACAAAAGGCCTTCGTTAGAATTCTACACAATATTCTATTATGTTGTGGGAGAAACTGCCGCCATGTAAGCAAGTGCAATTCAAGAGAGTCAGAAATAGACGCATAAACCATATGATGGAAATGGCTGGAATTGGCCAAATCCCATTCATCGCAGCAGTGATTTGTCAAAAAGAATTAAAATCGGATCGTGCCCTAAATCGACAAACAGGGAAGTATGCATGCCTGAGATAACAAGCTCACTCCAAGTCCTTGGACAGGGCAAGAATGAAATCTAGACCAAGCAAGTCAATTACCCATCCACATCAATCCCACTTTCCGGGTGTTTATGGAAATTAGAACGAGAGGGACAGAAACAGTTTACATCCACAACTATAAGAATGCCTGGAAACAGGGACACAAAACAACAACTTGTGTGCCACGTTTGCTACCAACTCGCTAGCTTGGTTACTACTGAACAACAATTTTCAAGAGACAGAGGTTTCTCTAGTCAGAAAAGGTCAAATGCTCAGTTTTCCTATTTCTAATCACCAGTTGTCCTTACATGAACTGAGGAACAAGACAAGTAAAGGGACTGGGCTGCAGAACTGTCTCTGCTCCAACACGAATTACTCCCACCATTTTAAAGGTTTAATTTGGCATCAACGTTAACCATAGTAAACAATAAGCAGAGTTCTCTCTCAACCACACTTTTGAACCCATTTTCTGGCCTCTGCCTTCCCTGTACTCTCATGTCACAAATAGGAAAATGCCTGAATGTAATGTCCAGGATGGGAGGGGTGTCCGGGGGTGTGTGTGTCCCTGCTTCACACCTAGGTGAAGTTTCAGTGCTCTTCAGCCAGCAACATGGCTGCACATATGAAACCTCAAGCACTGAACTGAAGAGAATATAAATGAGCAAATAAACTGGAGGCATGCAAATCATGCAAAGGCAGGCAGAGCGAAGCAGGCCAGGAAAGAACATGAAAATGGATTTCAATCGCTATTTTTAAGATACCAACAGAGGAAGGAAATAGCATAAAACATGGAAATGGTGTTACATGAAATGCTGACAACTTTTTTAAAAAAATAGACAATTCATACTTGAGAGATGTAAAAGTACCTCCACTGATTTAAACAGAGGGGCAAAAACAAAGCGTTTAGTCATGGTTAACTAAACATACTCAAATGGATCACCAGCAGCCATTCAGAGGGCCATGCTCCAGACAACTACGAAAGTAGTTCTTCAGGGGAAATCATGGATGAGTATCTGTGATGTATGATTTAGGCCACAGGGATCCTGCAGCTGGATAGACAAGGCTGGGTGATATCATGCCTCTTCGAAATCTATGATTCCATGTTAGGATACTGAACTGGCTCAGCAAGGAAATGGAAATGCAAAATTTAGATACCATCTCTCGACATTAACACCTGGTACTTATAGGAACACTTCTGGGCCTTGTAATTGAATGTGTTATCTATATAGCTGATGTGTGGATGACTCCATGAGTAGGCCAGGCAGGAACCTAAGAACCGGCTTAGGTGATTTCACCCCCTAAAGCTTATTCACACCTTTAATGTTTCCACAAATTGCACCAACCACTTATCTTATGAGTTCCAGGGACTAAATCAGAACAGGAAGTTCAGGAACACATAGCTGTGAACATCAGCTGCAATTCGTTCCAAGGCAGAAGGAAGGAGGGTAAAGTAGCAATTTATACCAAAATTGCTATTATAATTAAAAGACAGCCATGTTTTATGCTATTTAGGAGGAGTACTAAACTGCCTAATCTCAGCAAACCATAGTAAACATGCTAACTAGGATCTAGGAGGCTGACACATAAACAGGCCATTGCGTGCAGGATTCTTACCACCAGCAAGGCACTATCATCAGTGTGCTGAGACCTTCTGGACGGGAAGGGACACTGGGGATGCGGGAGAGATGGCAACATCAGAAACATGAGACCACCACAAAATATGCAGACAAACACAGACATCTGGAATTGACAGGGTTCTTAATGCAGAAGGCACATGGAGGTAATCAGTAAAGTATAACTGAAACAATGGGGAGAGGGGAAAGAAACCTATTAGTCTCTTAATGATCTCAGCATTAAAAACATCTGCAACTGATTCAGGAGCTATTTTGCTTCCAGCTGCCGAGTCCAAGAAAGAACGAGATTTGGTATGCGAATCTTTCCAGTGGAGAACGCTGCAATATTAAGGAAAGAACACACACAGCCTGGGAGGAACTGAAACAAAGATCAAATAAAAAGAACAGAACTATTTGGATGCAGTCCAGAGTCACAGAACGCAGACTACTGGAAAACACTTTCCTATGTATTTGTGGTCTATTGTGTTGTGTCTTATGACAGGCTGATCATGAAGTAAAAACTATTTTCCGTTAGCAAAACAAGAAAATTGGCCCTGGTGGTGTATAAAACCTTCTTGTGGGGAAAGACAGATGCCAATGTGAGGGAGGCTGAGAACCAACCAAAATTCTGTTCCAAGGCACCAATATCAGCCTTGAGAGCTGGCTACCCTACAAGCATGAAGTTCAGCTCTTGCCAACCTGGCGCCTTCCAGATGTTTTGAACTATAACTCCCATGGCTGGCTGGATCAGGCCACTGGCTCACCCAATCCAGCATCCTGTTCTCACAATGACTTGCCAGATGTCCAAATGGGAAGCCCACAAGCAAGCCCTGTGCGTCACAGCAGCCCTCTCCCCACTCACTTGGGAGTCCCAGCAACCGGCCATCAGAGGCAGACTGCCTCCAACGGTAGAGGAAGAACACAACCATCATGCCTAGCAGTCACGGATAGCTGTATTCTTCATGAATTTGCCTATTCCTCTTTTAAAGCCAAGTTGGTGGCCATCACTACTTTTTATGGGAGTGAATGCCATAGATTTAACTACCATATTTTTCGCCCTATAGGACGCACCGTCCCGTAAGGTGCACCTAGTTATTTTGGGGGGAAATAAAGGGGGGGAAATTTATTTTCCCCCCCAGGCGCGGGGTTGGGGCGGGGGAAGCCTGAGCTTCCCCCGGCCCCAGCCCCCAGAACAGACAACTCTCCGCAAGCCGTGGGAGCCCAGCACCGGGCTCCCGTGCCTTGCAGAGAGCTGCGCGGAGCCTGGAGAGCGAGAGGGGTCAGTGCGCACCGACCCCTCTCGCTCTCCAGGCTTCAGCGAAAGCCTGCATTAGCCCCATAGGATGCACACACATTTCCCCTTCATTTTTGGAGGGGGGAAAGTGCGTCCTATAGGCAGTGGCGTAGCGTGGGGGGTGCAGGGGGGGCCGGCCGCAACATCTGGGGGTTAGGGTTAGGGGGCACAAATCCACGGGTTAGGGGGCGCAAATCCGCGTGTTAGGGGGCGCAAATTACTTGCCTTGCCCCGGGTGCTGACAACCCACGCTACGCCACTGCCTATAGGGCGAAAAATACGGTATACACCAGGTCCTTTGTCTTTCCTGAATCTTTCCTTTGTCTTTCCTTTGTCTGTCCTGAATCTTCCAACATTCAGTCTACAAATTCTAGTGTTATGAGAAAGAGGGGGAAACCTTTCTCTTTTCACTTTCTCGTCACCAGGTATAATTTTAAACACCTTTCCCATGTTTTCCCCTTGCTCTAGACTAAAATGCCCAGCCAGATGGGCAGGGTATAAATAATAAATTTATTATTATTATTATTATTATTATTATTATTAATTATAAATATTGTGACCCCCCCCATCCCCTTCATTATTTTGGTTTCCCTTTTCTAAATCTTTTCCAGATTTACAATATCTTTTTAAGATGAGGTGATGGGAGCTGTAATCCAAAACATATGGAGGGTGCCCAGCGAGCGAAGACTGGTGCAATTGCTAAAACTCAGCGAACAGAGCATGCCGTGAAGCCAACCTGTGCTCTGACGCAAGTGCACTTGCAGAGAAGAAGCAAGTGTGCAAAAGCAGAGCTTGACTGTTCAGTTAAGCAATGCAAAAAGCCTTGGATCTGGTGGCCAACCCACCAGTTCAATGACAACTTGGAAGTTCAGGCTGGATTTAGTTCTTGATTGATGGTGACATGGCTGAAGGACCAGCAGTTCCAAAAGTGCTTTTTAATATTCTCAATATATTATCTGCTCTCACGTCAGCTCTACTGTTTCAAGAAAGATATTGGAACAGATATAAAAAGGTCTATTTACATACATTTGCCACATTTACAGGACACAGACTACATGGACAAATTCACAGTCCAATCAACGTCAAAACAGGGGTGGGGGTGGGGAGAAGGCAAACCCAAGAGACATCTCTCTGCTGCGGCACAGTAGTGATCTTTAAACTCTATGCTTACACTTCATTCCTGAACAGATTTAAGTCAGATCCAGTGATTGTAGCCTCGGTAAAAGAGGGACACCCCCCCATAAAGAGCTTAGGAAATGACAATAAGGTGGTTTATAGCTTTAGTTCTTACCTCGCTATCCAGAGGGCTTTGCTTCTGAGGGCTCTGGGATGCCTTTTGCTTGGAAGAATGAAAAGGAGCAATTTACTAGGGAAAAGCACGCAGGCTCAGGTAAATAGGAAATAAGGTGGCAAGATGGGCAAGAAATGTTCCACGAACATAAGCAGTTCCTAAGCTGAACCATTTTATTGACCTGTGAACAGAACCCACCTGCCTAGGAGAAAGAGGTTAGAGTTGGCATTTTGTTTCTTAGGTAACTCAATTTTGGAACCAAATACATCAGCATTCTCCTAAATCTACTACTGTAAAGCTGGGTTGGTCTACAACTTCTCCATCTCAGTGTGTGTCACTACATTGCATCATAATGACAATAAATCCGTTACAAAAATATGAAATTGGAAGACCCCATTAAACAAACTATATCCCAAATCATTCCTGATCTTCACCACTTTCTGTGATACGTTTCTTCCACCTAATGTGCAGCCACAGTCTGATGCAGCTATTCTGTGTTCTGGGAGACAGTCCTCTAAGCCCCCACTCAAAGAGCTCACTGTGTGGAGGGTGATGAAAACCCCAATGGTGACGAAAGCAAACTAATTTCCAGTAAAACAGAGCAAGCAGCAGGGCCTATCATTAAACAACCAGTCGTGCAAAACCTTAAACCCTTTCTGAACTATTACCGTATTTTTCGCACCATAGGGCGCACTGGACCATAGGGCGCACCCAGTTTTTAGGGGGGGAAATCAAGAAAAAAATCTTTTTCCCCCCCCCAGCCCCAAAGAGCAGCGTACAGGCTGCCCACAACCTCTCCCTGCCGGAGGGGTTGCGCGCAGCTATGGAGCAAGCCAAGGCAGGGGGCGGGATGGATCCCGCTCGCTGTTTTGGCTTCTCCTTTAGCCCCATGCAGCCTCCCCCTCCCGGGAGAGGCTGCCTGGGGCTAAAGAATCCATAGGCCCGTGCAGCCTCTCCTTGCCGGAGGGGTTGCACGCAGCTATGGAGCAAGCCAAGGCAGGGGGCGGGATGGATCCCGCTCGCTGTTTTGGCTTCTCCTTTAGCCCCGTGCAGCCACTCCTTGCCGGAGGGGTTGCGCGCAGCTATGGAGCAAGCCAAGGCAGGGGGCGGGATGGATCCCGCTCGCTGTTTTGGCTTCTCCTTTAGCCCCGTGCAGCCTCCCCCTCCCGGGAGAGGCTGCGTGGGGCTAAATAATCCATAGCCCCGTGCAGCCTCTCCTTGTCGGAGGGGTTGCGCGCAGCTATGGAGCAAGCCAAGGCAGGGGGCGGGATGGATCCCGCTCGCTGTTTTGGCTTCTCCTTTAGCCCCGTGCAGCCTCTCCTTGCCGGGAGACGCTGCGCAGGGCTTTCCTGGCTTTCCTGGGAGGTGGGGGGATTCCCTCACCTCTCGCAAAAGCCCGCAGAAGCCGCCAACTCCTTTAAAGAGATCGCGGCTTCTCCTGGCTTTTCTGGGAGGTGGGGGAATTCCCCCACCTCCCGCAAAACCGGCAGAAGCCGCACGCACTTTAAAAGGGCTGCACGGCTTCTTCTGGCTTACCTGGGAGGTGGGGGGATTCCCTCACCTCTTGCAAAAGCCTGCAGAAGCCGCGCAACTCCTTTAAAGAGATCGCGGCTTCTCCTGGCTTTCCTGGGAGGTGGGAGAAGGGACTGATGTGGCCAGTCAGTCCCTTCTCCCTCCTGTGGAAAAGCCCGCAAGAGCGCACGGAGCTTTTGTGCGGCTCTTGGGGGCTTTTCCCACCTGCCTCCCCCTGCATTCGCTCCATAGGACGCACACACATTTTCCCTTGCTTTTTAGGAGGGAAAAAGTGCGTCCTATGGTGCGAAAAATACGGTAGTTCCCCATCAAGTTTCAGAAGAAGTAGCCTGTATCTTATTACACGTCTGCTGCCAAACCATGTGACCAGCTGCTAGACTTCTTAAAAACAAAATCTGGGCAAGATTCAGCTCCTGGGTAGGGGTGTGGCAACCCCTGTATGGATAAATGAATCAGGGGTGGGGCGGAACATGGTGCCAATACCACTTGTCTCCCACCCTCAGTATGTGTGGACCTTAATAGCAATGCCAGACTCTGTGCAGAAGAGGATTATTCAGCATGCAGACTAATTCAGAGTGGTGGAGGGTTCCTATCACGCTCAGTGTACAGGTGTGTGCATGCACAGCTAGCCATGCTATGTTTGGAGCGGTGACCCCCTACAACTTTCTTCTGGGGTGGGAGAAGGTCTGGCCTTTAAATATATAGTCGCAAGAGAGGGAGCACTGAGGCCTCTGTATAACTGGAAAGCATGGGACCATCACCACCTCTCCCTGGAGAATTGGACACTAAACCTGAAAACCTATCTTGACCTACCTTGACAAAGTCGAGGACGGCCTCCCTTTGGATCTGTTTTGTCCTCATCTTCTCCTCCTCGTATTGTAGCGCAGCAAGCTGGGCTTCCCTCCGGGTACGCTCCACTAAATGCTCGCGCCTTTTGTGTAGATCTGCATCCGAGTGAGAGACCTGGAAGAACGTTAATTTGGAATGTGCATCAGAAAGAAAGCAACCAGCTACACCAGGGGTCAGCAAACTTTTTCAGCAGGGGGCCGGTCCACTGTCCCTCAGACCTTGTGGGGGGCCGGACTATATTTTGAAAAAATATATGAACGAATTCCTATGCCCCACAAATAACCCAGAGATGCATTTTAAGTAAAGGACACATTCTACTCATGTAAAGACACGCTGATTCCCAGGCCGTCCGTGGGCCAGATTTATAAGGCGACTGGGCCAGATCCGGCCCCCGGGCCATAGTTTGCCTACCCATGAGCTACACACTAAGCAGCACACTTCCCAATGTGCAACACGAATTACCTGATTATGGGTGCCGGACAGCAAAAGAAGGCAAGATGAGTCGCCCGAACCTCTGAGGGGGCAAAACAGAACATTGTTGGATACAAAATAAGTATTTCCCCTTCACTGTGCATAATGCTCTAAAAAGATGGTTAACATAATAAAGCGCCTCTTCCTAATTATCTAAACATTTTCCTTGGGGGAACATGCACACAGTGATTAAGCCATAGGAAACAGTAAATGGTCTGTGCAGTCAGTTTTACATAGGATGCCACGGCTGTAGCTTGCTTTTAAATAAACCTTATTTGCACAATGGGCCAGACCTGCACTTCATTTTAAATGAGGGGCACCACATATCACTCACAGCCTTACCTTTCTGCTCGGTCTAAGCAGTTCCTCAGAAGTTGCTGTCGGTCTCTGTCATGTGTCAAGCTCAGACTTTCAGGTCGTCTTAATTCATCTCCATCTCTGAAAACACAAATACACAGTGGGTGGTAGTGGTAATTGACCCAGAGAAAATGGAAAAAAGAAAATGGAAGAAATGTTACAGCATGTGAGTAGACAGAGCAAACCCTTTTAAGAAAATAGTAAAATTAAGATAACCAGGCCTAAAATGTTCATGTTTTAGGGCTAAACAGCAACTAAATTCAATATGGGTAGTAGAGTGCAGAATCAGCTGCCTTGGGCAATGGAATTTTGAAAAGATGAAGAAAGATAGGATTTCTTCAGAAATAAAAACATTCAAACTGAACAAAACCGATGTAGTTAATCACCCTTAACCACAATTATCAGGTTGGGTGAGAGAGAACATAAATGGCAAGATCAAGTTCAGCTCTAAAAGTTTATTTGCACTTTGAATGTATACCACAAAGCATCAAATTTCATTTGGATATCTTGCTTTTAAATTTCTAGTGACATACTCTTTTTTGCTACTCTGAAGAAAATGAGATTCTCTTCTCGGCCTGCATACTAAGCTCCCACTCGCGGCAAAGTGGAGAAAGAGATTTATCAAAGCTGACAGATCCTTCACTTTAGCTGCAGCTGATGACATTCTCATTAAATGAACTACATTGTCCTGTGCTCCCCCACTTCACTGAGCACCAGGAAGCGCCAGGGTCAGTCTTCCACAGGGTTTTAGCTCTCTCATGGGGAGAGTGTGCTGGAGACTTGCCGCACTTTGGTGATCTGTAATATCTGCTTATTTACAAAGGATGAGTTGAGGACGGGGGAACAGACCAGGCAAACATCCAGGCGGACAATGGCAATTTGTAAAGCAGCATCGGTTCTCCCCAAAGCGAGCAGCATTCATTAGCAGCGTCCCCACCAGCAGCCAACGAACCGTTTCCTGCTCTCCATCCATGAATCTTAAGTTTGGTTTGGAATATCATGAATAAGGCAGTTTAAGCTGGCATGAATTTAACCAGATCTATATTTATCCTGATAGCCAACAATAGAGATTTTGTTAACATAAGCCAGTCTGAGGCACCATCCCACTCAGATGCCTTGTTCTAATTTAAGCTCCCAGGGTCCCAGGTCAGGCTCATCAAAATCATGCCCATTTTTGGTTAGGTAATTAAAAGCTTATCTACCAAGCACACAAACTCTTCAAAAAGTACATTTGCTTTGTTTTAGCAGTCCCTGCTACATTTGGATCAGCTATGGAACCGGGAGCAGGGCAGGGGAAACCCTTTTAAAGACTCGGATTTCAAGGAGCGTTATTCTGTAACATCCCATGGTGAATAATAGTCTAGCAGGTTCTTCTTTCTGTTCTGGAAAAAATGGTTCCTTACAAGCTGCGAAGCTTCATTTATGAAGCAACACTGCTTCTGCTTAACAAAAACTGGGAGCATTATTGCCATAAATGGTGAACAGTGAAGACTTACTGCTGACACCGATCATGTATTATGTGGGACAAAATACTTCTGCATCCAACAACCCAATAAAAGGATTGTACTATAATGAGCAACACACCATAACCTGGTGCAGACATGATGTTATCAGATTCTTAACCATGGCTATTTGCATATGCCTCTCCTTCTTCTCTTGTGTGTACCCCCTGCTCCATTTCCCTTTTCAGACCTGGTAATATGTATACACCGAAAATTAATGGCAACCATCGTTATAACAAATTACTTTTCAACCCCCACTTCTAAGTATGGTGATTGCTAACATAGGTGCAGATGCAACATTGCTATGGAACGGGAATGGTGGAGGGGAATCGCACGTGTTAGGGGGCAAGGAGTATACAAACCCTCACACTGAGGGGCTCCTGATCTCTCAACCATGGTTACAAGGACAGAAACATTATGTTTGCATTTGGCCCAGTAAGGCAATATATGCAAAGACTCTGGGACCCTGTGCTAACAATGCAACACTTTGTGATCACAAGACTAAAGAAATGGCACCCAATTTATCAGGTGACATGTTTCCTCACACTGCAGCATGATTCACCTTGCTGATTCCTAAAGCTCTGAACGTATGGAACAAAAGTTGTTGTTGTTCAGTCGTTTAGTCGTGTCCGACTCTTCGTGAAACCATGGACCAGAGCACGCCAGGCACTCCTGTCTTCCACTGCCTCCCGCAGCTTAATCAAACTCATGCTGGTAGCTTCAAGAACACTGTCCAACCATCTCGTCCTCTGTCGTCCCCTTCTCCTTGTGCCCTCCATCTTTCCCAACATCAGGGTCTTTTCCAGGCAGTCTTCTCTTCTCATACATCACTACTGGGAAAACCATAGCTTTAGCTATACGGACCTTTGTTGGCAAGGTGATGTCTCTGCTTTTGAAGATGCTGTCTAGGTTTGTCATTGCTTTTCTCCCAAGAAGCAGGCGTCTTTTAATTTCGTGACTGCTGTCACCATCTGAAGTGATCATGGAGCCCAAGAAAGTAAAATCTATCACTGCCTCCATTTCTTCCCCTTCTATTTGCCAGGAGGTGATGGGACCAGTGGCCATGATCTTCGTTTTTTTGATGTTGAGCTTCAGACCATATTTTGCGCTCTCCTCTTTCACCCTCATTAAAAGGTTCTTTAAATCCTCCTCACTTTCTGCCATCAAGGTTGTGTCATCTGCATATCTGAGGTTGTTGATATTTCTTCCGGCGATCTTAATTCCGGCTTGAGATTCATCCAGCCCAGCCTTTCCCATGATGAATTCTGCATATAAGTTAAATAAACAGGGAGACGATATACAGCCTTGTCATACTCCTTTCTCAATTTTGAACCAATCAGTTGTTCCATATCCAGTTCTAACTGTAGCTTCTTGTCCCACATAGAGATTTCTCAGGAGACAGATGAGGTGATCAGGCACTCCCATTTCTTTTAGAATTTGCCATAGTTTGCTGTGGTCGACACAGTCAAAGGCTTTTGCACAGTCAATGAAGCAGAAGTAGATGTTTTTCTGGAACTCTCTAGCTTTCTCCATAATCCAGCGCATGTTTGCAATTTGGTCTCTGCTTCCTCTGCCCCTTCGAAATCCAGCTTGAACTTCTGGGAGTTCTCGATCCACATACTGCTTAAGCCTGCCTTGTAGAATTTTAAGCATAACCTTGTTGGCGTGTGAAATGAGTGCAATTGTGCAGTAGTTGGAGCATTCTTTGGCACTGCCCTTCTTTGGGACTGGGATGTAGACTGATCTTCTCCAATCCTTTGGCCACTGCTGAGTTTTCCAAACTTGCTGGCATATTGAGTGTAGCACCTTAACAGCATCATCTTTTAAAATTTTAAATAGTTCAGCTGGAATATCATCACTTCCACTGGCCTTGTTATTAGCAGTGCTTTCTATGGCCCATTTGACTTCACTCTCCAGGGTGTCTGGCTCAAGGTCAGCAACCACACTACCTGGGGTGTACGAGAAATCCTTATCTTTCTGGTATAATTCCTCTGTGTATTCTTGCCACCACTTCTTGATGTGTTGTTGGAAAAGAGTATTTGTGATGGCCAGCTTGTTCTCTTGACAAAAGTACTCACCTATTATGATGCAAGTATCTTCTGGCATCTTCTGACCTGTGGAATTCCCGGATGGGTGTTGGTTTTACTGGTGACCCCTTAGTGAAGGAAGAAATGAGATACAAAAATAATTATTTCTAGTGCATTGTGGATGGTTCCAAATGTCAGCTCCCTTTGCCAGAGCAAGTCTACCAATCGCACCAAACTTGAGAATTAGTGGCCTTTTAAGTTGTCCAGATCGAAATTAATCAGTGTGAGAAAAACACTAGACAGGAGGAAGTGAAGCACTGTGCTGTAAGAAAATGGGTTAATTTTTAGTATTTGGTTTTAGTATTTGGTCCTTGTCAGTTTTATAAACCTCAGTGTTGTCTTGTTTAGATTTTCAAATCTGCCAGCTTCAATTCACATGGGGATGAAAAAGAGCTATTTTTAAATGTATTACCCACTTTACTCATGAGGTACACTACTTAAAAAGGACATGGAATTTCATATGCCGGCAAAATTTCAACAGGTTTGCTAATGCCCCACTCTAGACAAAACAATCAACCATGGCTTAAGGTAATGTGTGAATACCTAAACAGCAGTTAAGGGTTGTCCTAAAGCCAGGATTTGGGTTTGCAAATCATGGCTTGCCCTAAGTACTACATCTGCACAGATTAAATCGTGACCAAGACAGTTTTCCTGCCTCTCTGCTTGCAAGGCGACAAGCAGCTCAAGCTGTTAATTTCCTGAGCACACCCCTTCAAGGATGGGATTACCTCAGCAAGGAAAACTACAGTTTTATTCTACTTTTAAACTCCTAACTGGGATTAAAGTAATAAACCACAGTTAGCCCTGACCTTAGTTCAATGTTGAGCCTATGCTGAACCTAAAGGTGAGGAAATTCCATAATGGCAGTGCCACCACTGACCATTGTTAAACTGGTTGTTTGCATCCATCTGTCTCGAGAGACGATGGAAGAGTCAGCCATCGGAGGTAAAGTCAAACCGTTGGAGAATTACAGTGCCCGCTGTGGCTGAAAAGAGCTGTTTTATTGCGGCAGGGGCAGATGAAGGCGTCCACTGAATGTAAATTAACCCATTTTCCTAAAGCAAAATCCTTAACTTCCTCCTGTCTAGTATTTTTCTCGCATGAATTAATTTTGATCTAGACATCTTAAAGGCCACTAATTCTCAAACTAACAATCTCGTTTACTGAAACAAAATCTATAAATGACCCATTTGTTCTTAGGTACTATTTTCCAAAATACTGTTGTAATTTAAAGTGGTTTGAGTTCATACACACACACACATTTATTTTTCACTAAGAGCTGGCGCCCCCTCGCTAACTCTGAAGAGAATTCTGGATTTTAGCAGCCTACGGGTCTCCTCCTGAATTATGCCTTGGGCAGCAACGTAATCCTTCTTGTCTCATTACTGGACTTGCGGAACTAATATACGGTCAGAAGAAATATGAGCCACTGCAATTTCAAGAATGGAAATTGGGGGGGAAATATAAAGGACCTTTTTAGCCAGCCACTGAACAAATAGCAATTAAGCTGGCCCACAGACATGGCGGTATTATCCCACAGTACACAAAAGCAGCATATTCAGCCCCCGGGGGAACCCCAGTGCACTCAATTGGAAGATCATCCCGGTAATTACGGAACTGCAAGTCTCACTGCCGCTTAGCCTTAAGAGAATAATGGCGGTTATGTTGGGCCCCCAAGTACATATGCGCGGGATATGAAGTGGAAGAGATCACTGGGACAACAATAAACCAAACAAAATGCACTTCAACCCAGTTTCGCATGGTAACATATATGTGAAGGCACAGATTGTAATCCGATTGCAGAATGGGCTACTTGTTAAGCAAAGTAGAAGATTATCCCGTGCAGGCTGCCTGCACACATGGGATGCAGCCCACTGTTTCAAGCCTCCCATTAATGCAGAAAAGGTTTAGATTAGAGGCCATGGAGGAATAAATGTATTACTTTAACATTTCCTAGTGATTTTAGGCTTATTAAGAGCCCTTCCTTTCCTACAGTCCAGATGGTAACAGGAGGGGGTCCTTTGCCCCTCAATATGCCCACAGCAGTTAAAAGGCCAAAACCAAAGTGAATTCTACCCCCACTGCCCTTAGTTTTAAAGGAGACACTTAAGACCGCAAAAAAAGAGCCAATATTATATCGCGCACTGCCATTAAGTGCCCTCCCAAAGGTTGCTAAGTTTACTTTGAACCAGTCAAGCATTTCAGCTTTAAACAAAGCACACACTCTAACGTTTGGAGAGCATTTTAACAGCTCTATTAATTCAAATATATCTCCAGATTAGAAACATGCATCCGAAAATACATTGGCATGTTCTCCCACATAGCACTGAATCCATCAAAATCCCAAACTGCCCCTGTGCCAGCTTAGCTGCATCTATTAAAAAGCCAGCCTGAAGAGAAGGTCTTACAAGCATGTCTAGTTCGGAGGATTTGCAGAGCTGCAGGAAGCCACAAAATATGTAATGTGTTGTACTTTTTTCTTTACAAGTGGCACATGCAGAGCACAGTCAAGAGGGAAATCTTATAAAGTTTTCAGAATTGCAACGACGGATGCACTTTTTTGAGTTAAACACAAGGCAACTGGCCTGAGCATTTAACTGCCTATAAACTACAGTCATTTAGCTGCTTCCAACCACAGGTGTTTGGTTGTGTTTTTGTGTTTTTTTTTAAAGCGAAGTAGCCACTGCAGTGTTACTTTAATAGTGGCATAGAAGGGCACTTGTATACATTCCCCCAAGACCTGTTTACACTGATTCAGGATTATTGCAGAGTATGACAGAATGAACAACCACGTAACTCTCAAAGTTGGTGTTTGTAATCAAACTGGCCCTATAAAAAGCATGCTCAAAAAGAAGGTTCAAAAAAACACACTGTTATCTCAAGGAGCATGCCGTCCCAAAATGGCTGAGCTCATTCATTCAAGAAGCTCGCTCCATTTTGTGGCATAAAAACTAAACTGGTCTAATTTTGAAAAACCAGAAGGCACAATATAACAGAACAATGGGGATTCAGTTCTGTTTTCTGGACCTAATTTTTTTGTTACTGTAAAGCTATGCATCTAATTATGTGAAATGAAGAAAATATCTCCCTACTCTTCTCATTATGGGGAAGAGATGCTTCCTTTAGGCTGGCCCACAAAACAACTGGAGACTCTAAAGTGAGAACGCTGGTACAAGGAAATGAGCCTGGATTTCTTAATTGTAACCTTTCAGTTGAAATACCACGGGGCAGATTTAAAACAGCACAATACTTAAGGACACAGGCTGTACATTGTTCAATCTTATGTTCCAAGAATAAATCCCAAAACTTGTTGAATGTCTTTATTTCTTAGGAAGCCAGAAAAGTCATACTTTACAGATGCTTGACCTTTATTTTTGCCTTCCCTTGGGGCATCAGAAATTGCCATGACAGTATACTGGGAGGGGTGGATTTGTGCTAACAGGCCAAGAGGCCTGCACCCCCCCCTCCTGAGATTAGTGGATGGACTTGGATCCACGCTCTGGTTGCTGATGAGACAATATCTGAGGTACACCCACCCAAGGAGGATGCAAATGCAGACTAGCTAAAAGAAAACTCTTAAAAGCAGATCAGAATGGATTTGATATATACAATGAAGTGGCATAAAACTGCCTACAATAAAAGGATAGCAAAGCACCATATAATTATTATTACACATTCAAGTACCTCTGAAAAAGCCCTTGCTTGCCCCCTTTGCTTGCAGCACCCTAATTTGGATTTAGGGGTGGGGGTGGTAATGGGAGGTGAGGCTATACAGCATTGGAAAACTGTCTGTGTGCAGGCAGAACAGACTTTTGCTCACATAAATGGGATTTCACCTTCCTCTCCTCCCTCCTGCAGACCCATGCAGCCTCAAAATCTGGAACAGATTTTTGGGAACGTGAGGGGGGGGGGTGGAGACAGGAGGAAAGTAAGGCGACGTCCCATTGGATACTTCTCAGATTCTGCACCCAGACTGTTGCACGGACCACCATGGACATAGCACATGGGAGAGAAAGGCCAATTGAGCAGATATCCATTAAGACTCTATTGCAGTCAAAACTAGCACCTTGGTCACCTACAAGACCCCAGAGCACAGTGCTTTGAGTCAGTAGCTGAAAGCACAGCATTGGGACTGTTCCAAAAACTCTGAATCTCCAGATCTAAAAGTCAACCAATAATAGCCACTGTGGATGAGAAACAACACAAATAAAAGGGGATTTCACAGGGGCACACACACACACAAATTAAAAGGAAGCACCACCTCGTGAGATATTCGCCGTTGTTCAATATATGCCATGAACTGTGAGCTGAGGCTGTCTGACTCCATGCACTTGGGTTGCCTCACCTCTTCCTCCTCCTCTTCGGTGACACAACTGTCAATAAAGTCGATCTGATCCAGATCATGTTCCACTTGGCATATACAAAGAGAAGGACCGTAATTAGATAAGCAGCTGGGGGAAGGGGGAGGCGCAGAGAGGGTTAACAGAACTTAGACTGCAGCAGCTCCATCAGGTCTGACCATATTTATTCAAGAAATCTCTCGCTGCAGAGTGGCTCATACAATCAGCCAGCAAACTATAGATCAAGCTCTTTCTAAAAACCGCTGATTGGGAGGAGATTTCCAACTAATATTAAACAAAGAGCCATTTCATACTTTAGAATGCATTATAGACAAAGAAAAATCCCACCCTGCTAGGGTTTTATTGCTCACTAATGTAACCAGAAATGAACAGTTTACAGCAATTCACTTACGTAACACACATTAAATTGAAAAACTCTTTTCCACCTGCACTTTGGCTTACTTGCCAAGAATGATCTATTAGTGGTGAGTAGCAATATTAGTCTCTCAAGACTATAGAACCGTAGAATTGTAGAGTTGGAAGGAATGCAAAGGGCCAGCTAGTCCAACTCCCTACAATGCAGAAAACTCAACTAAAGCATTCACTAGAGATGGCCATCCAACCTAAGCTTAAAGGAAGGAGCGTCCACCACCTCTCAAGGGAGTCCGTCCCACTGCTGAAGATGCTCTTACCATCAGAAAGTTCTTCCTGATGTTTAGTTTCCTGCTTGGCAGGGGGTTGGACTCGATGGCCCTTGTGGTCTCTTCCAACTCTAGGATTCTATGATTCTAGTTGGAATCTCCTTCATTGTAACTTGAATCCATTGGTTCGGGTCCCAGCTTCCTAGCTTGGTTCCTTTTCCAAATGTGACAGCTCTTTGAAAATGGCTATCATATCTCCTCTAAGTGTCCTCTTTTAGGCTAAGCACACCCAACTCCCTCAACCATTCCTCATAAGGTTTGGTTTCCAGACCCTTGATCACCTTGGTCGCCCTCCTCTGCACACCTTCTAGCTTGTCAACACCCTTCTTAAATTGTGGCAACCAGAACTAAACGCAGTACTCCAGGTGTGGTCTGACCAAGGCAGAATAGAGTGGCACTATTACTTCCCTTTATCTGCACACTATACTTCTGTTGATGCAGCCTAGAACAGTGTTAGCTTATTTTTGCTGCTGCATCACACTGTTGACTAATGTTAAGCTTGTGGTCTAACTAAGACCCCTAAATCCTTTTCACATGTACTACTGGCAAACCAGATGTCCCCCGTTTTATATTTGTGCAGTTAGTTCTTCCTGCCTAAGTGCAGAACCTCATAT
This sequence comes from Podarcis muralis, assembly GCF_964188315.1. Taxonomy (NCBI): domain Eukaryota; kingdom Metazoa; phylum Chordata; class Lepidosauria; order Squamata; family Lacertidae; genus Podarcis; species Podarcis muralis. Next base: position 4,099,333 of record NC_135660.1, on the reverse strand, counting down.
TTGTCCCTGTTGAAATTCATTTTGCTGGTTTGGGCCAAGTTCTCCAATCTGTTAAGGTCATCTTGCATCCCAATTCTATCTAATGTTGTATTTTGCAGACACAAGTTGCTCAGACTTTTGCTATCCATATCCAAAGAAGTGCTTTAAGTTACGGGTATTTCTGGCTTCTAATCAAGATGCGAACTCAGAAACCTCTGAAGCACCTTTGTGAATTGGTAAGTGAGACACGGACATTAACATGCAAAGCAATACTGTTCTGACCAACTTGAATCTGTAAAATGACATGTTAGAACAGCTTTTGGTTTGTTAGATTATTCTGCGAACACCAAAGATGATGCTTGCAGTCAAGCCTGCAATTATATTTTATTTTGGCTACCTTCACATATAAAACGTGAAATTCAGAAAGCAGAAGGTTAAGAGGAAGGGGTACAAATATTGTAAAAGGAATAAGATGGTGGGAGGGACTCACACACATTCAGAAGTGTATGAAAGCTACAACAAGAGCATGAACCTCAGAAAGGTCTGCTCTCATTGATCCCTCCACTCATTATGTTAACTGGGGCATTTTTTATTCATCACTGCTTCTGTAAGCCCAATAAGGCTTTGCTATGTTGTTGTTGCAGCAAACCTTATGAAAATACTGCACGACCCAGTATCCAAAATCCTTTAGAATAGCGCAGATAAGAAGCAAATTACACAAGGAGCAAGTCAACAGGTTTTTAAATTATTTTTTAAAGGTGCTATGCTGGAAGATATAGCAAACTCAGAGAGACCCAATTTCCCTCAGTTAAAGGTTACTGTTTCCTGGTCCTCAATCTTTTACAGCTTCTTGTGGTAGTGGAACCAAGTGTTGTTTGGATTCTCTTCTCCTAGGAGCTACTTGCAGTCATTCCACTTATCAGCATTTGAAGGAGAAACTAAAATAAAGATTCCTCCATCATCCTGGCTGCGTAAAAATGCCATTTGGCTCCTCCAGTTAAGCTGCATATAGAGCTTTTTAAGACAAAGGGGTAAAATAAAATAGGTCTGAAAAGATACTTCTTGGACATAGATGATGCTCCACGAAGCGCACCAGAATCTTGCCATGCAATGTGGGAGCAACCAAATATGCACTGGTGGCTTTTTTCTCAGCGCCATTTACCTCCACCATTGGTGACAACCATGCTCCCTCGGTGTTCCTGGTACTGACTCTCTCTTCTCAGTCTTTGTTCTTTTGTGATTTCTGCCACTCGCAGAGGAAGATCAGAAAATTCATCTGTAGGCTTCATTGAAAAAATACACCGGACAATTAAGAAAACAAAGATTGTGAAATACGTCCACGAAAACACAGTGGCGTAGCGTGGGTTGTCAGCACCCGGGGCAAGGCAAGTAATTTGCGCCCCCTAACCCGTGGATTTGCGCCCCCTAACCCGTGGATTTGCCCTAACCCCAGATGTTGCGCCCGGTGCGGCCGGCCCCCCCTGCACCCCCCACGCTACGCCACTGCGAAAACAAGATCTGCAGCACTCTAATCTAATGTTAGAAAGAGCTCCTCCTTCAAGTCACTCCAGTGATCTGAATCACACGTAGACAAAGTACACTTTTTGTGAGTTTGTATTGTTTTCAATTTAAAGAGTTTTGAAATGAAATGTGGAGCAAAGAGCAGTGCTTGCAAGTCCTTTCCTGCACCACCATTATCAGATTGAAAATAATCTCAGATGTGGAAATGGCATACTGGCCTCAGTCCTTGGATGACTGCAGAATAGGCCGTTGCAAAATTGCAGCCCTATGCATTTTAGCAATTGAGTCTTCCACGGCTGTTCTGCCTGATTTTTTTCCTTTTCACATATGCTACAATTATCCACCAAATAGAAACAAAACAAGTATACTTACTTCATTTCCTGACCACCTTTTGTCTCCGCTGTCCACACTATTGAAGCCAGAATCCAGTGCTCCATATGGTCGGCTGGAATATAGTTCTTCATGGCTGTCAAGAAGATAAAATGTTAGTTATTTTATTGCAAAAAGCAAACGAGATTTTTTGGGGGGAGAAGATTAGATACCAGACAGTACCGGGGGACATATTCAACCTGTTAGTCATACTGCATTTTTCCATACATAATGCGATCCAGCTAAAGAGGTCCTGTTCTTCCAGACTGAGAAATGTTCCTTTCTGCTAGCCAACTGTTTGGGCTGATGATCAGTTGCCTTGGCCTGCAAAGCATTCAGCCACCACCAAAACAATTCTCAAGCACTGCAAAAGAGTACAACTTGCCATCTTGGCAAAAGTAGCTCCTCTACAAACCAAGGTCTACCAGCCACTGCTGAACCTTTGCTGCTCCTTTACTGCGGCACATTTTCCCTGTCATCTTTGCCTAAACTTTAATGGGCAGCCATGTTCTTCAGGGAGAAAACATAAGGGCCATGCCTATGGTCTGCACAGCACTCAGAACACAGGGGACAAAAACATCAAAATAAGAGCAGCCCTTTAAAGGTCACTTTGGGCTTCACGGAAGACAAGAAAAAATGGGATTTAATTAAAATATATACGTTGATACTAATTTGGGGTTAACTCTGGTGCTTCAGCTGAAAGGTTCTGTGGTGGGATGATGAGCTGCTTGTGCGTAAAATGCAAGTCCCTCAGAGTTTGATCAGGTTTTCAAACCTCTGCCTGTGACGGAGCCCCTCCGGCATGGCTGCGTCAATCGCTAGTAGAATCCGAAAGTGGTTGCTTTCGGAAACGTTTCCAACATAAAAGCTCTTTCACGGAAACACGTCTTCTGGACTCTCTGCGTGACAGTTTCCGGCGAGGCGTGGGTGTCCCTATAGGAGGTCCTGAGACCTCTCCACTGTTTTCGCTGGAAACGTCTCTGAGCCACCCCTCCGACTCACTTTCCCTGGAAGTTCCTGCTCGCCCCCTACTGGTTCCCTCTTCAGCTGCTCCGTCTCTTTCAACCTGAGGGAGCCTTTGCACCTCCTGTCCTTCCGATGGCAGTTCCCTGACATCCACCTCCCCTCCAGGGCCCCTTTCACCCCCTCCCGTCTCCTCCCCTCCGGGCTGGGAGGAAGTAAAACCCCTGAAAGAACCTTCCTCATCGTCCGAAGTTTCGAACACTTCCCTCCACCTGCTACTGTCCCTCGTCTCTCGATACTCCTCGTCTTCGGAGTCTATTCCCTCTTCCAACTCCGACTCCGTGAATCCTTCCATTTCCTGTTCCTCGTCGGTGGTGCCGAAGTACTCCCTCCTAAACCTTTCTACCGGCTGTGGTTTCCTAGGGAATCTTTGGTGGAACGTTTCTGTTAAAACCTCGTCATTGACCTCCCCTGCAGTCACCCAGGTGTTTTCTGACTCCGGTTCCCCTTCCCACGCCACCAAATACTCTACCTGATTTCCCTTCCACCTGGAATCGAGGATTTCCGCTACATGGTTGCTGCGTTCCCTCTCTTCCAAGGCTGGTCCCCTGACGTGCTCCCCTTCACGTCCCCCCCTGTATGGTGACAGTAACGACCTGTGGAACACTGGGTGCAATTTCATGTGGTTGGGTAACCGGAGTTTGAAAGCCACCGGGTTGACCTGCTGAATGACCTCAAAGGGTCCCAATCTTCTGGGCCTCAATTTCTTACAACCCCCTTTGAACGGCAACCCTTGGGTTGACAGCCACACTTGATCCCCCACCCTTATGGTTTCACCTTCCCTTCTGTTCTTGTCTGCCTGCTTCTTATATTGTGCCTTGGCCCTTTCTAAGTTGAGCTGGAGCTGATGATGGATCGCTTCCATCTCTTCTACAAAATGTTCAGCCGCTGGAACGCTCCATCTCTCCCCTCCCTCCCCTGGAAATGCCCTGGGGTGACACCCGTAATTAGCCAAAAAGGGGCTCATCCCTGTGGACACATTCTCCGCATTATTGTAGGCAAATTCTGCCAGCGCCAACTTTTCGACCCAATCGTTCTCTCTGTCATTGACATAACACCTCAGATATTGTTGAAGAATGCCATTTGCTCTTTCCGCCTGCCCGTTGGTTTCAGGGTGCCGGGCCGTTGAAAAATTGACTTCCACGTGCAGCAAGCTCATGAGCTTCCTCCAGAACCTGGAAGTAAATTGTTTGCCGCGGTCCGAGATCACCCTCAAGGGAGCCCCGTGCAACCTAAAGATGTGTTCTACAAACAACTTCGCTGTTTCTTCCGCTGTGACTGCATGTGAGCATGCTACAAAGTGGCACATCTTTGTTAACAGGTCTACTACTACCATGATGGCTGTTTTCCCCTTGGACTTCGGCAGATCCGTCATAAAATCTATTGATACCGCTTCCCAAGGCCGTTCTGGTGTGGGTAATGGTTCTAATAACCCTGCCGGCGCCCGTCTTTCCCCTTTGGCTCGCTGACATTGGTCACACCCTCTTACATACTCCCTTACATCTTCCCTCACCTTGGGCCACCAGAATTCCCTGGTAACCAACCACATGGTCTTGTGTTGCCCAAAATGTCCCGCCGTGGGGCTATCGTGCAACTGCTTGAGTACTCTCCCCCTCAATTCACCTTCGGGTATATACAGTGCCCCTTTGTAATACAATGCCCCATTTCTTTCCTCAAAACCTTCGGGGCTCTCGCCCTCCCCCCTGAGTCCTCTGAGCTTATCCTGGGCATATTCATCATTTTCCGTTTCCTCTACCAGTTCTCGTTGCCCCACCAGCGCCGCCCCACACACCCAGCGGTCCTCAGGGATGACATGTCTCTCTTCAATCGCCCCCTCCCCCTCCCAATACTCTGGTTTGCGTGAGAGAGCGTCCGCCCTGACGTTTTCTGGACCTGGCACATAACAAATTTCAAAGTTGAATTTAGAGAATTCCTGTGCCCATCTCACTTGTCGTTGGTTGAGCACTCGAGCTGTTCTCCAATACTCTAAATTCTTGTGGTCGGTGCACACTTGCACCTTGTGTTGCGCCCCAATTAATAAATGTCTCCACCTCCGGAACGCTTCGTGAATGGCAAGTAGTTCCCTGTCATACACCGTGTAGTTCCTCTCGGATTTATTCAGCTTCCGCGAGAAGAAGGCACACGGTCTCCACTCTGACATACTCCTCCCCGGTTGAAGAAGTACCGCCCCTACCGCCCGGTCGGACGCATCGGTTTCCACTCTCATGGGTTTTCGTAAATCCACATGCAGAAGTTGTTCTTCCGAGGCGAAAGCCCTTTTCAGTTCTTCAAATGCTCGCTCCGCCTCCGCCGTCCAAACAAATTTCTTCTTGCTGCTGAGGCAGTCGGTGATGGGCGCCGTCAAGTGGGCAAAGTTCTTGATGAACTTCCGATAAAAGTTCCCAAACCCCAAGAATCTTTGCACATCCTTCTTGGTCTTCGGTGTCTTCCATTCCAGTACCGCTTGGACCTTGCCTGGATCCATGGCCAATCCCTTGTCTGACAAGCGGTACCCCAGGAATTCCACCTCCTTGGTATGAAACTGGCACTTCTCCAGTTTCACCCACAGCTGGTTGGCTTGCAGCCTGCCCAACACTTCTCGAACGTCCCTCACATGCTGCTCCTCATCCTCCGAATACACCAACACGTCGTCTAAAAAGGCCACACAGTTCTTGTAGAGCAAAGGCCCCAGAACGTGGTTAATAAACGCTTGAAAGCACGCGGAGCCTCCTTGTAGACCGAAGGGCATAACGAGGTATTCAAAGGCTCCCAAAGGGGTGAACATGGTGGTCTTCCATTCATCTCCCTTCCTTATGCGTATCAGATTGTACGCCCCCCGCAGGTCCAGCTTTGTAAAAATCTTTCCCTTCCTTACCCTGGTCAAAATGTCATCAATTCGGGGCATAGGGAAAGCCAGGGGTTCCGACACTGCATTCAAGGCCCTGAAGTCACACACAAGTCTCGGCTTATCTGTGTTTTTTTTGTCCACAAAAAACACTGGGCTGCCCCCCACCGCTCGGGACTCTCTGATGAAACCTCGCTTCAGGTTTTTGTCAATGAACTCCCTCAGCTCCTGCATCTCCCTGTCGGACATGGCGTACAGCTTGCCCACTGGGAGTTGGGCCCCAGGGAGTAGGTTGATTTGACAGTCAAAGGGTCTATGCGGCGGCAGTTTGTCTGCTTCCCTTTCGCTGAATACGTTGCTCAGATCTGCGTATTGCGGGGGCACCTTCCCTCTGCCCATTACTTCCATCCCGGCTAGGGTGACTCTGTCTCCGCCCTGAACCTTCCCCTGCTTGCAGTGTTCTAGGCAATGCGCTGACCCAAAGGAGACCACCCTCTGATGCCAGCCCACTAGCGGATCGTGTAGCGCCAGCCAGCTCATCCCCAAGATGATGGGAGCTCCTCCCAAGGTGGCCACATTAAACGCTATCCGTTCGGTGTGCCTTGCCACCCTCATTATCATCGGGACAGTCTGTTGGCTAACTTCTCCTCCCAACAGCTCTCTGCCATCAATCGTGGTCACCTGCAAGGGATTACTTAAAGGGATGGTCTGTATCTGGTGCTCAGCTGCAAACTCCTTACTCATAAAATTACAGGAGCTGCCTGAATCCAAAAGCGCCTTGACCTGTAGGGGGTGTCCATTTGGCAGCTCTAGTGACACTTCTATCACTAAAGCAGGTCTGGGTGGTTCTGGCGTGGGCACTTTCACTGCTCTTTGGCCTGGCTGCTGTGCCCCGACGGTGGCAGCCAGGCGTTGGCTTTTACTTGCTCCTTGTTTTCCTCCTCCCTTTCCCCCACAGCTCCTGCCATCCCTTGCCATTCCTTTCTTTGTGGGCAGACTCTGGCAAAGTGCCCTGGCTGTTGGCAGAGATAACATTTCTTGGCGCTCTTTCCCTCCTTCTTCCGCCCTTCACTGGGATTTGAAACTGCGCGCGCCCGCGCTGTTCCAACTTCCATCGGCTCTGCCGGCGGGAAAGGTGGCTCTGGAATGTCCGGAATGCGCAGTTCCCTCCAACGTTCTCCTTTCCCTTCCCGCCTTTCCAAAGCTCTCGCTTCCTGGCGCGCTCCTATGGCCAGCGCGGATTTGGTCAGCTGGTCCATAGACTCCGCCCTTGGCCCCCGGGAAAGTTCATCTTTAACGGCCGAAGAAAGCCCCTCTTCAAAAAGCATTTGGATGGGTTCCGCTGATAGGTCCCACCCCAATTTATGAATCAGCATAGTAAACTCAGTCCAGTACTCACGGACAGATCGGCTCCCCTGTTTGCAAGCCATTAACTGCCTTCGTACCACCCCCTGCTCAATGTCACTGGAAAACATCAGGTCCATGGCACGAAAAAACTTCCTCGTGTCCTTTAGTATCTCATTATTCACTGCCATCAGGGGTCGAACCCAATCCTTCGCCCCCCCTTCGAGATGGCCAATTACAAAAGCCACTCGCGATTCCTCGTCGGGGAAGTCATCATACTGCAGGTTGAGAGCGTATTGCATCTCAGTTCTAAAGGCATGATAGTTTCTGGGATCTCCCCCGAATTTCTGCACCAATCCTGGCACCTTTCTGGCTATCGAGGTGGTTTTCTCCTTTCCCTTTTCTGCATCCTGAGCCCTCCTCTCCTCAAGCCTCGCCGTTTGCATGGCCAGCTGGATCTCCAACGCCCTGTACCTTTCTTCCAGGCTTGGACCTCCTCCAGCTGCTCCTGCTCCTCCGGTTCCGGCTGGGTCGCTCATGATGCCGCTGCTTGCACAAGCTGGCTTTCAGTGACTTTCGGATTGCTGTGGTGGGATGATGAGCTGCTTGTGCGTAAAATGCAAGTCCCTCAGAGTTTGATCAGGTTTTCAAACCTCTGCCTGTGACGGAGCCCCTCCGGCATGGCTGCGTCAATCGCTAGTAGAATCCGAAAGTGGTTGCTTTCGGAAACGTTTCCAACATAAAAGCTCTTTCACGGAAACACGTCTTCTGGACTCTCTGCGTGACAGTTTCCGGCGAGGCGTGGGTGTCCCTATAGGAGGTCCTGAGACCTCTCCACTGTTTTCGCTGGAAACGTCTCTGAGCCACCCCTCCGACTCACTTTCCCTGGAAGTTCCTGCTCGCCCCCTACTGGTTCCCTCTTCAGCTGCTCCGTCTCTTTCAACCTGAGGGAGCCTTTGCACCTCCTGTCCTTCCGATGGCAGTTCCCTGACAGGTTCCATCCAAGAAAAACAACTACGTTTCAATGCACATTTTCCCCCCTCAAAAAAAATCTGTAACTCATAAGTGGTAAACTACAATGCCCAGAATTCTTTGAGGGGAAAATTGTGCTTCAAGGTGCAACATGTACACAGCCCTAGTTTGTGTTGGAGATGGGCTAGAATGTTGTATACCACCATTTTCAATAAATAATAATAATAATAATAATAATAATAATAATAATAATAATAACAACAACAATAATTTATTTATACCCCGCTCATCTGGCCGTGCTTCCCCAGCCACTCTGGGCGGCTTCCAACAAAGTATTAAAATACAGTAATGCATCAAACATTAAAAGTTTCCCTAAACAGGGCTGCCTTCAGATGTCTTCTAAAAGTCTGGTAGTTGTTGTTCTCTTTGACATTTGGTGGGGGGAGCATTCCACAGGGTGGGTGCCACTACCGAGAAGGCCCTCTGCCTGGTTCCCTGTAACTTGGCTTCTTGCAGTGAAGGAATCGCCAGAAGGCCCTCGGCACTGGACCTCAGAGTCCGGGCAGAACGATGGGGGTAGAGATGCTCCTTCAGATATACTGGACCGAGGCCATGTAAGCAGCAGCCACTTATACGGGATACCCTGCAGAAACCCAGTATGAAATGCTTTTAAGGGCATATAAGAGATGGGTGGTACTGTGGTCTAAACCACAGAGCCTAGGGCTTGCCGATCAGAAGGTTGGTGGTTCAAATCGGAGGTTCGAATCCCCGCAACAGGGTGAACTCCCGTTGCTCGGCCCCTGCTCCTGCCAACCCAGCAGTTTGAAAGCACGTCAAAGTGCAAGTAGATAAATAGGTACCGCTCTGTAGGAAGGTAAACGGTGTTTCCATGCGCTGCTCTGGTACTCCAGAAGCGGCTTAGTCATACTGGCCACATGACCCGGAAGCTGTACGCCGGCTCCCTCGGCCAATAAAGCGAGATGAGCGCCGCAACCCCAGAGTCATCCGCAACTGGACCTAACGGTCAGGGGAGATGTCATTTACATAGTGAATAGTGGGGGGTTTGCCTAATGAGCCCCATCGGTGGAAACCTTCCACAAGGGCTTCCATCTTCAAAACAGGGCTTTCCCATGTCTCCTCTACCCATGTACCCTTGAAACTGACCGGGGGGGGAGCTGTCGAAGAGAACCCCCAGAACAGTGTGCAGAGAGGCAGGAAGATTATGTCTAGCAGGCTGATATGCTTGTGCAGACAGAATGTCAGTAGTAGCGCAATGCTGAATTATACCCAAAATGTCTGAACTCAATATGGTTCACAAAAACTGGAACATGGTTATACTCAAAATATTAAATAACGCATTTTTAAAAAGTTAACCATTATTAATTCATAAAATATTTTGAAGGTGTTTCAAATCAGCCCTGAAGCAAGTTGAGGGAAGTTTTTATGCATTTAATTTATTGCCAGAAACAGGCATGACATCCATGGTACTAGGAACTCAGCAAGAAGATACAGTGGTGCCCGCAAGACGAATGCCTCGCAAGACGAAAAACTCGCTAGACGAAAGGGTTTTCCGTTTTTTGAGTCGTTCCGCAAGATGAATTTCCCTATGGGCTTGCTTCGCAAGACGAAACGTCTTGCGAGTTCTTGCGAGTTTGTTTCCTTTTTCTTAAAGCCGCTAAGCCGTTAATAGCCGCTAAGCCACTAATAGCCGTGCTTCGCAAGACGAAAAAACCGCAAGACGAAGAGACTCGCGGAACGGATTAATTTCGTCTTGCGAGGCACCACTGTACAGAGCACAGAGTAAGCTATCTCTGCTCTAAATGGACATAGTGACTAGACAGTTCAATACTGCGGCCATCACAGACACAGTATATGGAAACTGCCACAGACAGCAGAGACTTAACAATGAGGCTCGCCTGGCCCACTGCAAATGGGCATTTAACAATGAATCAACTATCCTACTGGCACTAGATGCCCCAGGGAAATCTGTAGCAAGACAGTAATAATGGGCAAATGGGAAGTTCAGCAAACGGACGGCTCCACCCAGGCGTTGCTAATTGCTGATTAGGCTGCGGCTGGTTGTCACTTGCATTGAAAATCAGTTGCTTGGAATGCAACTTGTAATTATTAATTATGTGGCACCGTGTGTGCAGAAGAGTCTCCGCTGTGAGAGAGCTGCAATCTAAGAGGGCAGAGCTCAGCAACAGATGTTTACAGGAAGTGTGCTGCAAACATTAGGACTGCCGGCATTAAGTACTTCAAGCCAGGCGGCAGCCAATGTGTCAGAAGCGGCAGGTTGCCATTAAGACATCTACTGTGGCATGCCTCACTTCTTCTCTGCATGTATATGTAGTGTTAGAGGGGGTAGGCAACCTAAGGCCTGGAGGCTGGATGTGGCCCAATTGCCTTCTCAATCTGGCCTGCCGCCTTTACAAGCTCTGAGAACCAAAGAGCTGCTGCTCCTGCAGTCTGCGGTCCACGCTGCGCCACCAAGGCGAACTCTGCACGTGGAAATGCCGACCTGTTACAATACATCGTGTGCATACAAATGTCAGGCCAGCAGCAAGTGGGGGAGAGCATGAAAAGTTTCCGGGCTAGGAAACTATGCAGTGGGATAGTTGTTGTCATAAATGTATTAAGAGCAGGAAAGGGGTAGAATCACTGGGGTTTTTAAAGTAGAGGTTGGATGGCCATCTGTCATGGATGCTTTAGCTGAGATTCCTAATGCATTGCAGGGGGCTGGACTAGATCAGGGGGTAGGCAACCTAAGGCCCGTGGGCCGCATCCGGCCCAATCGCTGTCTCAATCCGACCCACGGACGGTCCGGAAATCAGTGTGTTTTTACATGAGTAGAATGTGTGCTTTTATTTAAAATGTATCTCTGGGTTATTGTGGGGCATAGGAATTCGTTCATTATTTTTTTCAAAATATAGTCTGGCCCACCACATGGTCTGAGGGACGGTGGACCGGCCCCCGGCTGAAAAAGGTTGCTGACCCCTGTGTTAGAGTATTCCTGATTAATGATGACAACAGAGCTGAGTCTGTGCAACTCTTACTACGGTGATTCTCCATGCACTTGTATTAATTAGGATGTGGGTACTCTACAACTGTACCATGCAATTGCTGAAGAACACAGAGTTCAACACTTCCATTTTAGAATACAGCAACTTATGAGCAAAGGTAAGTCTGGAAGCAAAAGGGCAACACCTGGTCAAGTCTCAAAAGCTGAAATTCTGATTTCTTGATTGGGTGGACAGATGATTCACTGAACTGGATTTCAAGTAATCATGGGAGGTTATTCCGTGCCCTACATACCCCCCCCCCCTTTCCAGGACTACCAGAAGAATAAAATATGCAAATATAAGCCAATTTGCTTAACTGGCATAATGTATAGGGCCTTCTTGGTAGTTGCACCCGCCCTGTGGAATGCCCTCCCGTCAGATATCAAAGAGAAAATCATATGACTTTTTGCAAACATCTGAAGGCAGCCCTGTTTCGGGAACCTTTTAATGTTTGATATTTTGGTGCGTTCCTTTATATTTTGTTGGAAGCCACCCAGAGGAGCTGGGGCAACCCAATCAGATGGGCGGGGTACAAGAAATAAATGAACAACAACATCAACATCAGCATCATCATCAACAACAGAAAAACTCAACTACATTTTTATTGCACAGGGAATACATTGCTCTTCATATGTAGCCTAGACCATGGAGTGTTTTAGAGATTTTAATAAACAACTTGCTTAGTTAGACCTACTCCAGGTTTTTTTCATTGCTATTCTTTTTACTGCCCCGACATTGGATATCCTAATTGTTTTATGGGCAGCATTATTATTATTATTATTATTATTATTATTATTATTATTATTATTATTAGCTGGGGCAGAGGGCAGCTTGTTCTCAGTCACAGGAAGCCTTGCACTAAAAACCAGAAACAGAGGCCGCCACAAGCACAGCTGCTGTAGGGCTGAGTTTCCTGCATTTTACTGTCTCGGGGCCAAGAAATTCACCTTAGGGGCAGCCAGAATTGTTGTAGCAGCCAGTGCTGCACACTCATCTTGCCACCATCTCCTGCTCCTCCCTTTGATTTATCTGCTGCTGCTGCTCTGCTGGCCTGACTAGCAAGGCTGCACCAGGCAGGAAGAGGAAGCACTACACAGATGTTGCCAAATACATCTGCCTGTCTCACTCACTCAGCTCTCCTGCCGAGATTGCCCTTTCTAGAGCCTAAGGTCACAGTTTCCATTTCCACGGCACAGGGCATTCTGCTGCCCCTTCTCCCTTTCCCTGCTGCACCGTTCAGCAAGGGGTGGATAATTCCCCTGGGATAACCTACTGGCAATTTTGATGTACAGTGGTACCTCGGGTTAAGTACTTACCATATTTTTTGCACCATAACACTCACTTTTTTCCTCCTAAAAAGTAAGGGGAAATGTCTGTGCGTGTTATGGAGGGAATGCCTACGGGTGGCATGCCTATGGATTTTCCTCCTCTAAAAACTACGTGCGTGTTATGGTCGGGTGCATGTTATAGAGCGAAAAATACGGTAATTCGTTCCAGAGGTCCGTTCTTAACCTGAAACTGTTCTTAACCTGAAGCACCACTTTAGCTAATGGGGCCTCCTGCTGCCGCCGCACCACCGGAGCCCGATTTCTGTTCTCATCCTGAAGCAAAGTTCTTAACCTGAAGCACTATTTCTGGGTTAGCGGAGTCTGTAACCTGAAGCGTATGTAACCCGAGGTACCACTGTATATTAATATACTCACCCCCACCCTTTCTCTCTCTCTCTCTCTCTCTCTCTCTCTCTCTCTCTCTTTCACACACACACACACACACACACACACACACACACAGGCTTTAACATTAAAAACCGAGACTCTGAAAAAACAAACGGAATACCCAAAAATGCCCACACTGGCTGTGTAATGAAACGTATTTTTGGATGCAGGGACCAGACTAGAGAAGGAACTCTCTGGCTGGCTGCTCTAGTTCCCCTTTTCACTGAGACCCGGCCACAACCAGACTAGCCTGCTTCTCATTTACGCATTTATGGTTCTCCAACTTGTATTTCCTTGACTTCCGTGCCCTGCCTTAAACTGTCTGTGGTTCAGCGTGCTCACTGCTCTCTCTCCTTCCTCCAGGGCCTTGCTTCATCGACTTGCATTACTCAGTACTGCATGATATAAACACAAGCTGCATTCCTAGCCCCCATCACCTTAATTTAGCAACTCATGATGCGGCTGACCGCTCAGAGATGAATGTTGCCTGGCTAAGCCAAAAGGAGACTCTTCCAAGAGCAACACAGCTTCATCATGGGAAAGGAGATCAACGCTTACACCTGTGGTTAGACCAGAGATCTTATACAACCATGCACAGAAGGTTAAACATACAGCACAATGAGATTTCTCTGCCCCCGCAACAAAGCCCGCTAACATCTTAATACAGAAAAGGAAAAATTATCCACAAAGATACTTTTAAAAAACAGTGAATCTGAAATCTGTACGCACTTACCAAGAACCAAACCCCATTGGCCGCCTGTCGTAATCTGGAAGATCTGGCGCTACTTTGCATGCTTCCATATTCAGATACTTAAATATGTGGACTTTTCCTTTTATGCATATCTTTTTTAAAAAAGGGGGTGGGAAAACCATCGTGAATATTTGGAAATGATAACACAAACAATTGCTATCTATTGCAATTAATATATTATATATTAGATTTCTTTATATTAAAAAAAAAATTAAACACCGAACAAATTGCCAGTCCAAAAGATTGTTTACAAACCACAATTAAGCTGAGTACTCTAGAGGAAAAACAGGGTAACAGTATAATAGATATTGTAGCCAGTCATACTCAGAGTAAACCCTTTGAAGTTAATGCACACAATAACTTCAAGTGCTCATGTGAAATGATCTGCATTGGCCAGATCATAAGAGCTTTGAAAAGAGGCATAGGAGAGAAAACACACTGGGTCATTGAGATGATCCATCAGCGTGATGTCAGGTTGTTCTTAAAGAGAGAGCTGTATTGGATCCTTGCCCTGTGCAGACAAATCCCAAAAGGGCTCAATGAGAAAATGGATTTCCTCTCTTTGATGTGAATGCACTCACAGGAGTTCCCTTTCGTTGTTCTCTGTTTTGTTTCGCCATCTGTTTCCAGATCCTTTATTCTACCTCTTCATGTTATGTTCAGGATATTTTATGCTAACAAGGGGTTAAAGTTCTCTTTCCATTTCATTTGACTAGGCTTTAGCAGTTCATCTGGTGAAAGAAGATTTCCCCCTTCCAATTCTGCTCTATTTGGCAGCAGATGTCTCCACAGGCAATTGGTTCAAGTGGATATAAAAAGTTTCATTTTGGATTCTTCATGCAACAGGAGTTAATATCCCCCGAGTGAAAGAATTACTGCTTAAAATGGTCATTTTATCTATGTTGGTTATCATGATAATTCTGAATTCTTACAGAGAACTTTAGGTTATATATTTTTTATCATTGCTATTTTTTATTGTTCAGGGTTTTTCTCAGTTTGAAAGGATGTATTTGGGGGGATTATCTTTTATTTAGGAATATATTTTTAATTTGGTTGTTAGATTAACATATATGCCATTATATTTTAATGTTTGCGGTAAACATTACCAAAAGAAAATTGGTATTTTTATTTGGCTACTGTGAGCTTATGATGATACATTCTCTAATAGTCTACATTCATTATTTGTATTTTATTATAATTTTTAGAAAATTCTGTATCTGTTATTCCTTATTCTATTTATGCTGTGTCATTGAATGAATTTTCCAAAATGCCTATTGCCCTTATAAACAAGCTACATTTTTGCACCTCGAGTTCTTCTTCCTATTTATTAGATTGTTCAACAAACCACGAGCAACAAGCCAAGAACGAAGCTGTAGCTCGTGGCTTGTTTGAAGAGCAGCAAACCACAGGTGCTGGTTTGCATGTAGCAGAAAGCCAGCCCTTGGTTTGTTTCCTACCTGGCATTGCGACAAGAGCCAGGGAAGGGTGGAACTGGGAACGTCTGTGCAATGTACGCCAACATGCTCACTCAATTCACATTAAACCAGATATAAAAATTAATTTTGGTTGAATGTTGCTCACTCAATTCACATTAAACCAGATATAAAAATTAATTTTGGTTGAATGTTGCATATGAATCAGGTCAATGTAGATTTTAACAATAATGCTTTCCCTCCTTCAGATGACTGCAGCATCAGGCTCTGGCAGGCTTCTCTGGGGGAGGTGTTTTGGGGAAGACTTTTTAAAAAAATAAAATAAAACAGAGTACAGTGGTGCCTCGCAAGACGAAATTAATTCGTTCCGCGAGTTTTTTCGTCTTGCGATTTTTTCGTCTTGCGAAGCGCGGTTTCGGAAAAGTTTTGGAAAAGCTTCAAAAATCACCAAAGTCTTCAAAAACCTCAAAAAAGGCTACCACACTGCGTTCTATGAGTTGCTCCTCGAAGTCAAGTCACAACTGTATTAACGGTGTTAAGAAAAAGGAAACAAACTTGCAAGACGTTTCCGTCTTGCGAAGCAAGCCCATAGGGAAATGCGTCTTGCAAAGCAACTCAAAAAACCAAAAACCCTTTCGTCTAGCGAGTTTTCCGTCTTGCGAGTCATTCGTCTTGCGAGGTACCACTGTACGTTTATAATACAATTAAATGAGAGTACAAAGGGTTAGCTGCCCCTATATGAGTCCATGCTGTTCTTGCAATTAGAGTTGGGGCAGGATTTGACTGCCTTCACTATGAGAACTAAAATAATCAGCTGTTACCACTGTTGCCCAAGGATTTGAAATGCCGTCCTCAGTGAGTGAGGTAAGGAACTGTAAGGGTCTTCTGGAAATTATGCAAGAACCTTTTAGTACACACACAACACACACGCTAGGGTGCTGAGGTCTGTGGCTCACAATGTAATGATGTTCCCAGGCCATTTATGGCTCCACACAATAAAACCAACACCTTTAAATACTTCCTGGAAGTTCATGGGCAGGCAGTGCAGCTGTTCTGGCACTGATTTTATAGCCTTCTTGTGACTTGCCTGCCTCCCCCATCCGAAGTTGGGCTGAACCATTCTGCAGTTATGAAGCTGTCTGCTTAGTATTTCTCCTCCAGCAAATGAGTACAGTGGTACCTCGGGTTAAGTACTTAATTCATTCCGGAGGTCCATTCTTAACCTGAAACTGTTCTTAACCTGAAGCACCACTTAAGCTAATGGGGCCTCCTGCTGCTGCCGGAGTACAATTTCTGTTCTCATCCTGAAGCAAAGTTCCTAACCCGAAGTACTATTTCTGGGTTAGCGGAGTCTGTAACCTGAAGCGTATGTAACCCGAGGTACCACTGTATATAAACACACGTCATATGTCCTCTCCTATGCAACTTAGTCCTATCTTTCCTAAGATCGCTAACTTTTTTGGCATAAGCAATCATTTCTGGCCAGCATTCTTACACTGAGGGTGCAGTGTGTATATATACACATAAGCAGCTGTTTTTTTGTAGTGGTTTGCACACACTATCTACTGCACCATTATTTGCTTGTGCACTGTGCATCAGTCAGCATAGAAGCAGCAAAATCTCAAGCAATGCATGCAAATGTCAGCTTCCCAACGCTAAGGTTTAAACAGCATGTGTAATTTGCTTCCAAGAATTTTTCATTTGCCAGAGTGAATTGTATCCTAAAACAAAGAGCACATCAAGGATGGTCTTCTAGCAATCCTGATGCAAAGCTTGCATTAAGCTGAAAAGCAAAAGATTTCCTCCCATGGACTTCTTTGCTACTCTTAAGAGAAAGTGTATTCTGGTTGAGAATAGTGTTCTAACATTAGATGATACATTACCTGTGCAGGGGGTGACTGCAGTGGGTTGTTATCTAGGGTGATTGTCTGTAAGTGCCTGAGGTTACGGTAACAAACCGGGATTGTTGTGATTTTATTGCAGGAGAAATCTAACCGAATCAAAGGCAACTCGGCAAGCTCTGTAGGAGAAAAGACACACGCATGAAAAACGCTGTAGTCAATTACTGTATTTTTTGCCCTATAGGACGCACTTTTTCCCCTCCAAAAATGAAAGGGAAATGTGTGTGCGTCCTATGGGGCGAATGCAGGCTTTTGCTGAAGCCTTGAGAGCAAGAGGGGTCAGTGTGCACCGACCCCTCTCGCTCTCCAGGCTTCAGGAAGTTATCCCCCCAGCCCAGCAAGCTCCCAGAGCAATGCAGAAGCTGCGCGCAGCTTCGGCATCGCTCTGGCTCCCGTTCTGGGGGCTGGGGTTGGGGGAAGCTCGGGCTTCCCCCGTGCCCCACAAGCTCCCAGAGCGATGCCAAAACTGTGCGCAGGTTCGGCATCGCTCTGGGACCCGTTCTAGGGGCTGGGGTTGGGGGAAGCTCGGGCTTCCCCCGTCCCCCGCTCCCCGCCCCGCAAGCTCCCAGAGAGATGCAGAAGCTGCGCTCTGGGACCTGTTCTGGGGGCTGGGGTCGGGGGAAGCTCGGGCTTTCCCCGCCCCCCGCCCCGCAAGCTCCCAGAGAGATGCGGAAGCTGCGTGCAGCTTCGGCATCGCTCTGGGACCCGTTCTGGGGGCTGGGGTCGGGGAAAGCCTGGGCTTCCCCCGCCCCCTGCCCCGCAAGCTCCCAGAGAGATGCGGAAGCTGCGTGCAGCTTCGGCATCGCTCTGGGACCCGTTCTGAGGGCTGGGGTCGGGGGAAGCTTGGGCTCCCCCCGCCCCAGCCCCGCGCCTGGGGGAGGGTGGGAATAAAAATGTTTTCCTTTATTTCCCTCCCCAAAATCCAGGTGCGTCCTATGGGCCAGTGCATCCTATAGGGTGAAAAATACGTTAACTGCAGAAGATGAGACATTCACGTGTAGCAAACAATTTGATTTTGGAAATAAGAGCGTTTGTAGACAACTTCTCCCCTCCATTTCTCACCTTCAGGTAAATGCACCAGGTGATTTCTTCTGAGGTTCAGGTCCCGTAGAGAATATAAACTGCCGATCTGTGATGGAACTGTCTGTATTTCATTACAGCTTACATCCTAGAAAATCATGAAGAGGAGTGAGCTGTGGTTTAATGATTTTAATGATGTGCACCATGATATAAACACCATTCCAGTAGTTCAAAGCTTTGTCTTGTGAATGAAAAGTCACGAGATTTAAGCCCATTGTACACATGCAGAATACCTCCTCTTTGGAGAGGATCAATAACTCATGGTATGCACAGCATCCTTTGAATGTACAATAGTTCAGTACCCAGCCTCTGAGCATCAAAGGTGCTGCTACCAGTCAGAAAAACAAGCCAGGTGACATCATAATAATAATAATAATAATAATAATAATAATAATAATAATAATTTATTTATACCCCGCTCATTTGGCTGTGCTTCCCTAGCCACTCTGGGCTGCTTCCAACAAAATATTAAAATACAGCAATGCATCAAACATTAAAAGCTTCCCTAAACAGGGCTGCCTTCAGATGTCATATCCAAATTACAGAGGTCAGGAATGCATACATGCATATTAAAAACAGCAAGAAGGAGGCTATAAAATATGTTAATCATTTACTAGAGACATACTTCGGAAACAACAGAACGTACAGCCCAGAAATGCAAATCAGGAATGTAGTAATAAATGCACAGTCCTGTAATATTAAAACATCAAAGCTAATAAGGAGTTTTGTAAAAATGCACTCCAAAAGACCTGCCAATACAAAACTGTGATAGACTGAATAATAAATGTCACTCAGATAGCTTGGTGAAATGGATGAGGAGAACCAAGCTGAGCTTGAAGCCTGGCAAGATGGAGGCACCGTGGGCAAGTAGCTCCCGTGTCAGTTGCAAGTTCCCAGTTTGGGGTGCTTCTGAATCCAGCTGTGCCATTGGGGGCTCAGGCAGCCTCAGCGGCTAGAAGTGCCTTTGACCAACTCCAGCTGGTTTGACAGCTGTGGCCATTCTGGGGCCAGGAAAGCCTAGCTGCAGCAGTTCATGTGTTGGTCCCTTCAAGAATGGATTATTGCAATGCACTCTACGCGGGGCTTCCCTCACACAGCGAGGTTGCGGCAACACAACTGCTGACACGGGTGAGGCCTTGTCAGCATGTAACACCTGTACTCAGAGGTCTGGACTGGTTGCCGATTTGCCATCAGGCTAAGTTCAAGGTGTTACTCCTAGTATACAACTTGGAATTGTATACTCCTAGTATACGCCTACTAGTATACTCCTAGTATACAACTCCCTTAACAACTTGGAACCAGTTTATCTGTTTATCTACGAGATTGCCTTTCCCTACATGTGCCCACTCGTCCGCTTCCATCGGCGTGACTGGCACTGCTACAGGTGCCACATAATACCCATTTAGTAGCACCTTAAAGACCAACTAAGTTAGTTCTTGGTATGAGCTTTCGTGTGCATGCACACTTCTTCAGATACACTGAAACAGAAGTTGCCAGATCCTTCTATATAGTGAGAAGGTGGGGAGGGGTATTACTCAGAAGGGTGGTGGGAAAGGGTGATTGGCAGATAGCTGTGATGAGCCTATCTGCCAATCACCCTTTCCCACCACCCTTCTCACCTTCTCACTATATAGAAGGGTCTGGTAACTTCTGTTTCAGTGTATCTGAAGAAGTGTGCATGCACACGAAAGCTCATACCAAGAACTAACTTAGTTGGTCTTTAAGGTGCTACTGGAAGGAATTTTTTTTGTTTTGACTATGGCAGACCAACACGGCTACCTATCTGTAACTTAAATAATACCCATTTGTAAGAACTCAGTCGTTCAATGTGGCAGCACCTGCACTTTCGAACTCCCTGCCTATTGAGACTAAGCAAGCACCTTCAAGGTACTCTTTCAGTGCCTGCTAAAAACATCATTGTTTAGACAACCTACCGGATGCTTAGAAAATTGAGGTAATTTTAATCTGTTTCAGTAGTTCAACTTTTAAAGTTGTTTTAAAGTAAGGTTGTGAATTTTTCTCAAATTTATTGTTTTAATATTTTTGTAAACCGCTTTTAGGATTTTTACAATCAAGCGGTGTATAAACAAACAAACACACAAACATCTTAATTAATTATAGCTACTACGTTAACACATCAGAAAGCCCACAGGCTATCAGTGGAAAATACAATGATAACCTCCATAATTCTAACGATTCCGTCAAAAGGATGTAAGCACACACACACAAAAATCACTTGTGGCTCTCAATGTGTCAACATCTCATTGTTTAAACAAATTCAACACTCTTTAGCAGCTCACCATAAAGCTAAACGAAAACCACAAGAATTTGGCACCTATCCATCCTACTCATTTCTAGGAAGGTTGAAGAAAGCATGTCAAGCTTTAAAAACAGAGCACAAAAATAGCATTCACCCTGCTCCGTTTGCAGTCATGACTATCATGTTAAAATGTGTGTTCTGGGACACATCAGAGTTTGGATAACCTTCAAGATATATCAGGATGTTTATACTGGAATTCTTATTCTGATTACTCAGCATATGTTTAGTAGAGTGTGGCAATCCCTGGATATCCCTGATTCATAAAAGGTGTCTACTTAACAATCAGTTTGGGGGGAAAGCTAATGCTTCCTTGATAAAAGATTGACAATTAAGGATTTAAATAAACTTACAAGCTCCATCAGGTGTCTTAGCTGCCCAATTTCTTCAGGTAGTGAGACGAGCTTATTATTGCTTGCTATCAAAACTTTCAAAGGCAGGCTGCACAAGTGAACTGGCAACGTTGAAAGCTGATTCCGGCTTTTCAACAAGACAAGGAAAAACACACACAAACACAAAAAGGCAAATAGTCAGAACATTAGATGAAACATATAACCAGTTCATGTGCAGCATGAGAAAATCAAAATGCACTGTTATCAAAATGCACTGTTAATCAGAACAGGGCAGTTTGGGCACATTAATCAACAGCTGGGATCTTCTGCTATATCCACAGGGTCAAATGACTATGAAGAAAAATCATGGCTGTACAGGATTTCTGACAAGCTGAACTGAATTCTGGGGTTGAAATTAAAAGGCAATACTGGAAGAACTTCCAGTGTATGCACCAAGCTGTGATTCAGAGAATTGCAGAGTCCTGTTTTATATGCATTAAACAGTTTATTGCTTTTCACATTTGCTTGCTATGCCAGAAGACAGAAATGCCCACAAGCTGTTTGAAGTCCCATACTTATGGGACCAAGATGTCAAAACTAACCTCCCTGAATAAAGAAAACCACCATCACATCACTTGAGAGTTATTTTACCATTGGCTCTTCTTCCTTGACAGATCCCTGCTAACCAAGAATTAACCCTAATTCCATACAGCTCAGTTATCACAATGAAAAAAAGCTATCATAGTTAAAATGCTTCAGTCTTCTGTCAATGCCATCCAACCAAAGATTAAGAGGAACAAAAGCACTGGAAAAAGCCTAGAGCAATACTTGTTTCCTTTGCTGCTTTCCATCTGAGGTCCAGACTACCTTATGGCCGAGGTTAGGGAATGGGAAAAGGTAGTTTGTGTGAAGGCCAAAAAGGGGGAAAGTTAAGTCCTAACCATATTTTCTAGAAAACTTTTCCTGAAATGTATGGAGGGAATCCGATTGGCCTCCATGCAGAGAAAAAAGTTAGTGATGCTCCTTAATCCCTTGATTTTAGAAAGGGGAAAAATGGAAAGCTTTATATTGGAAAGAGGCTCAGATGGCCAGAAAGACAGTCACCTGCATTTTCTTTTTCAAGCTGTGGTATGTGAATCTGCGTTGAATATTAATGCCCATCTCTTTGTGTTACATAGTTAACCTTAAGAAATAACTTTAGACTGGCATAACCAGTTTATAATGGTTGGTGCTTTACTGTGCTTTTAAATATCTTGCTCAGAGCTACCCAGAGTGGCTGGGACAACCCAGTCAATAAAATTATTATTATGACTTTAAAAGTCAGGGAAAACCAGCAGCTGACAGGAATCGAGAAATCTGAAGTCTGGAATCAATGGTTCTCCATCCATAGGTTGCAATATTGCCTCGGGTCATCCACGGATCAGAACACAGCTGTTACACATTTTATTAACTATGAAGAAAAAGCTTATGTAGCATGGGGAAAGGATTTATATGGCGTTGCTGGATATAAATTGGTGGGAACTGGCTAATATTTGCCTCATCTTCCTCCTTTGAGATAAGTCATCTGGGTAACCAAGTGCATCTGTACTATCTAATATCTCAGTCTTTATGCCTGTCTGGGTAAAGGAGGGAACCATGTGGCTAAAACTGGCAGCCTGAGGATCTTATACAGTGAAGCATCTAAAAAGGAAACCACAGTCAACTGCAGCTGGACTTTCTAGCATTAATTTAACTTGACCCTAAATCCCACATAAAGGAGCACGCCCAAGAGTGAAACAGAAGAAAACACAAGTACAAAGCAAACTATAAACGGTTCAAGAGAGATGTACAACCCACATGTAAACTCTGCAATGGAGCAACGGAATGGCTTGTACCGGAAAACTGTGTTCAAATTCAGGTACGTTGTCATGAAAGGAAAAATAGTAACCAAGTGAATCAGGCACGATGAAGTAGGTTAACCATACTGTGTTTGCAAACAGTAATTACAATGAGCAGATGCAAGTGGAAGGCTGGTGATTACAGCTCTCGATCTCAAATGCTGGAAAAAGAAACACTGGCCTTGAAGGTTTGTTCTTTTCAACAGAAGAAGATAGTCCTGCAGTGGGTTGCTCCTCCCGGCTGCTGGAGGCAAAGCAATGCAAATGGCTTTTGTGCCGTCTGGTGAGAGAAGATTCCTCAGTTTTGGAATGCTCTGCAGCAAAGAATTCTAACATGCTAAAAACCTCAAATCTCATGAGGAGTGCAATGCTAAACAGCACTACAATGTAGAGACTTCCATGAAACACAGGGGCCACACAGAATCAGGAAAAATGGACAATATAGAGGGCCACTCCAAGGGCTTCAACTATCACTGATTAAAACTCTTGTTCTTTTTGAAGAAGAGGAAAAATAAGAAGTTTTTTATTAGTTAGTTTACAAAAATACGTGCATTGTCTCTTTTTCAGGTTGTGTTTTCTATAGATCAGTTTAATTTGTCGTGAAACATTAGTGTTGCATGCAGTATAAGGTTGGGAAGAAAAGAGGGGGGAAGAGGGGAAGGGCGGGGAGGGAGCCTGGGGTGGGGTGGTAATCTTCTATTCTTCTAATTAGTGTATGTGTGGTGTTTTGTGTCAGCCTCACTTGCATGGGTTCTCTTTCTATTTGCTTGTTGTATTTCCTTGGTGAGAGAGGTTGGGGCTGGTCTGGTTGGTTGTCTTTGTCATTTGTCTTAAGATTTAAGTAAAACCCCAAAACTCCAAAGTTGTTGTGCTTTCTTTTACAAAAACACCAAAAAACCCCACAATTTTTCAATTGCCTAAGATCCAAAACAAAGCACCGCCTTTCAGAAATTCCCCCCAGACGTGTGGGACTCTTAAGGTTAGCCAGATTGATTCGTATGCTGTTGGTGGATTCTTGTTGGATTTTGGGACATTCCCACTACATGTGGAGGTATGTGCCTGTGGATTTTGGTCAGGCTCCTGGCGAATCAGTGCTAGTTTCTGTGATGTTATGGAGCATCTGTGAGTTTCAGGGTGAGTTCTTTTCTTCTAGCTGAGATGGATTTAAAGGGAGGTTTAGACCACATTCTAGTCCATTGGATAGGGTTAATTTCATGGCTTATGTCGTCCTCCCATTGTTTTTTGACTACAGTGGTACCTCGCAAGACGAATGCCTCGCAAGACGAAAAACTCGCAAGACGAAAGGGTTTTTCGTTTTTTGAGTTGCTTCGCAAGACGAATTTCCCTATGGGCTTGCTTCGCAAGACGAAAATGTCTTGCAAGTTTGTTTCCTTTTTCTTAAAACCGTTAATACAGTTGCGACTTGACTTCGAGGAGCAACTCATAGCACGCGGTGTGGTAGCCTTTTTTGAGGTTTTTGAAGACTTTGGTGATTTTTGAAGCTTTTCCAAAACTTTTCCGAAACCGTGCTTCGCAAGACGAAAAATTCGCAAGACGAAAAAACTTGCAGAACGAATTAATTTCGTCTTGCGAGGCACCACTGTACGTCAAGGGAGCTTGTGGGATTCTGGAGTAGTACAGTGGTACCTCGTGTTGCGTAACCTCCAGGTTACGGAATCTTTGGGTTATGACCACAGCAAACCCAGAAGTGCATACTTCTGGGTTTCACCGCTCACGAATGCACAGAAGTGCTCTATCGCACCATGCGCGTGCGCAGAAGTGGCGCCTCTAGTTACAGATTTTTTGGGGTGTGCACGGCACCCCGAAACGAATTAAATCCACAACCAGAGGTACCACTGTAACTCTTCTTCTTCTTTAAACAGCAAGGACTTAGAAGCAGGATGGGTGGGGCAGGATACCTTCCTTCCAAAAGAAAATCAACCCTCAGTTCAATGTTTCTTTCCTTTCAGTGGATCACACTGTTGACAAGCAGTTGCTCCACTCTGTGTGGCTTCTAAATACTTTAGTTTGCCTAGAGAGAAGGGTGGTTATTTTTAATGCATGGAGCCTAAGCTTTGTACTGAAAAATCCTCTCCTCAAGCAGCATAGACTGTCCAACATAAATTGGCAGCACATAATAAATATTTTAAAATGCACAACAATGGGAAGTTATCCTCTGACTCACATCCTTTGAATAAAAAAAAGACTCACTGTAAAAAAATTAAGGAAGCTAGGCAAAACTGAATTGGCTAGAGGATAGTGCCAAAGCAAACTCTATTACTTATTTTTACACTCTTTTATTTATTTACTAGTTCAATCTGTATCCTGCCTTTCCAAACGGTGCTCAAAGCAGCTAACAGTGGTCCGAGAGAGAATAAAATATACAAGGTAACAACTGAATACATCACTGCCTATCAATAAATCCAATAAAAACAACAATCAACCAGAATGCAACATATTTACAAAGGGTACAAGGTCAGCTTATAAAACCCAAAGTGTGCCTGAATAAAAACATCTCTATCTCTGTACAAACATCTTAAAGCACTTTTCCTGATTTAACACAAAGGACCCAATGAATAAGATAGCCTATTACTACCAAGTCAGCAGAAATTCAAGTTTTTACTACCATACGCTTGAATATTTCATGCTAAGCAGCTTTTACTACAAATAATGTGGCCTTAAAAATCAGAGGACCCTCCGGTAAAAGGTAAAGGACCCCTGGACGGTCAAGTCCAGTCAAAGGCAACTATGGGGTTGCGGTGCTCATCTCGCTTTCAAGCCGAGGGAGCCAGTGTTTGTCCATAGACAGCTTTCTGGGTCATGTGGCCAGCAGGACTAAACTGCTTCTGGGGCAACGGAACACCGTGACGGAAACCAGAGCACACAGAAACACCATTTACCTTCCCGCCACAGCGGTACCTATTTATCTACTTGCAGTGGCATGCTTTCGAACTGAGTACAAGGAGATGCTGTCAGAACAGGAAACCCAGAGAGTCCCAACATGCATGCAGAATTCTTTGAATCACAGCCAGTGTTTTTATTCAAGTCTGGCCCCAGCACTGAATAGTAGAAATGTGAAGAATTGCTTGCTTTCCCCACAGACGCTTTCCCCTACACTGCGTCCCTTTGGCTTGAGCTTTTCAAGAGTTGCATAATGTTGGGCGCTGCTACTTTTATATCACGGTTACCTGATATTCAGGAACGTTAAGGACTGCAGGTTCAGAATGGCTTCTGGAATATAGCGAATGCAATTCTGGTACAAATTAAGGCTCTCAAGGGAAACAAAGAGACAAGTTTCTGCTGGCAGCTCCGAGAGTCTGTTCCGCGATAAATCTGAAACCGAAACAATACATAACATGAGACTGAATGAATAAGGAAAAAAAGCAGGTGATCATTATCTGTAGAACACAGGTAATGTAGGACATGTGGATATAGGATGATAATAATAATAATAATAATAATAATAATAATAATAATAATAATAAATTTTATACCCCGCACTCCCCAGCCAAGGCCGGGCTCAGGGCAGCTAACAACCAATAATAAAAACGAGTTGAATGAATACAACTTAAAAACAAGATTAAAATACAACATTAAAACAATTAAAATGCAGGATATGGATTCTAGTCCACGAAAGCTTAAAGGTAAAGGTACCCCTGCCTGTACGGGCCAGTCTTGACAGACTCTAGGGTTGTGCGCTCATCTCACTCTATAGGCCGGGAGCCAGCGCTGTCCGCAGACACTTCCGGGTCACGTGGCCAGTGTGACGAAGCTACTCTGGCGAGCCAGAGCCGCACACGGAAACGCCGTTTACCTTCCCGCTAGTAAGCGGTCCCTATTTATCTACTTGCACCCGGGGGTGCTTTCGAACTGCTAGGTTGGCAGGCGCTGGGACCGAACTACGGGAGCGCACCCCGCCGCGGGGATTTGAACCGCCGACCATGTGATTGGCAAGTCCTAGGCGCTGAGGTTTTACCCACAGCGCCACCCGCGTCCCTTTCCACGAAAGCTTACATCCTAATAAATTTGCTATTCTTTTATTTTGGCGCCATCAAGCTCATGGTTTTGATGCAACAGACTGCCACTCATTGACAGACTAACACGGCCAACCCTTCTGGAAATTATTGGCTATGTGTGGCTCAAAATAAGCTATTTTGTAAATAGCAGCTAAAAGGGACAATAAAAGGAAAAGGTTTCTCTAGTGGTGCCACTTGCCAAGCTCTTCTGAAGTCAAGCAAGCTCAACTCCTTTCCCCAGAACTATCAAGATTTTGCAATCGCAGAGACCAGTTTTTTTTAAAAAAATTGCCAAGCCAAGCCAAGCCAAAACAATTACAAATGAAATCTGTTTTTGTGAATGGGTGTTTAGGAAGAGGAATCTGAGAGCGGTAGTGGAAAACAGCAAGAAACAACACTGCGGCACCTTGTGCATGTACAGCCGCTACACACCCCTTTTGTGGCTGCCCATTTTCTTCCCTGAAGTCTCCACCTTCAATAAAGTGAGCTCAGAGATGGAAATTCCCTGCTTTCCTGGGAAGTTTGGTGGGTGGAGGAGACTGTGCAGGTCTCTGTGCAGGTTCTTCACTGTGCCTCAAACATTTGGGGTGTTTTAACGTAAAAACAAAAACAAAACTACAACCAAGTTTTCCGCAGCATATAATTTTCTATAAAATGAAAGAACGGCGCTCAAATGAAAATCACACTGGTGCTGATTTGGGAATGAGTGTAATTGCTCTTCTGGACTGGCATTCAGGAATCAGAATGACTTGTTTCCACAAGTCTACAGGAAAACTTAAGCCTTACTGGGGAAAAATGGGGTGGCAGTATCCATGGAGGGAATATCACATGGGTAAAAGAAAAGAAGAAAATGTCTCTAGCCAACTGTCTGTGTTAAAAAACACACCAAAAAACCTTTAAAATAGAGTGGTACCTCGGGTTAAGAACTTAATTCGTTCTGGAGGTCCGTTCTTAACCTGAAACTGTTCTTAACCTGAGGTACCACTTTAGCTAATGGGGCCTCCTGCTGCCGCCGCACCGCCGGAGCACGATTTCTGTTCTCATCCTGAAGCAAAGTTCTTAACCCGAGGTACTATTTCTGGGTTTGTCGGAGTCTGTAACCTGAAGCATCTGTAACCTGAAGCATCTGTAACCCGAAGTAGCACTGTACTATGTATACACAAATATTTAATGAATTAATCCCAAACTAGACTAATTTGATGCAGTCACCTTTACAAGACAATTCAAGTTTATGAGGATATTGTGGAGTGTGGAGTGCACTACCTGGGTGGATGGAGCAGCCAAGTAATTTCGTTGTCCCCGAGAGGGGGCAATGACAATAAAGATATTATTATTATTATTATTATTATTATTATTATTATTATTATTATTATTATATTTGTGAAGTACATGCATTAAATTCGTGGAGCTCAATTCCTCTTTCATCCCTTGCTACCTCCGCTCCCACCTTTTTGCTATGCTACCTACCCATTTTCTTGTTTAAAATTATAACCCTTTTGCAGACATGGACCTGCCCCCTTTTTTTTTTTTTACTTCTGAAACTCTTTAAAGCACTGTGGGTATTCTTGTGGTATTAAATAATTAAACCTGCCCGATGCTTCAGCCCTCGTCCCTCATCCATGTCCCAGACCTGTTCACCAGGTTAATGTGTCCAAGGGTGCTTTGAATTCCTTTCTCCCTAACATCAGCCTTAAATATTGCATGGGGAAATCATTTTAAAAAGTAGAGCAACGGCAAAGGTGTTTGAAGTACGCTACAGAGTTTTTAAAAAACAACACTGGAGGAGTAAGAGCAGGCTTCCTCAAACTCTGCCCTCCAGATGTTTTGAGACTACAATTCCCATCATCCTTGACCACTGGTCCTGCTAGGAATCATGGGAGTTGTAGGCCAAAAACATCTGGGGGGCCAAGTTCGAGTTTGAGGAAGCCTGCTCTTACCTCTCCAGTAAGCCTACAAAGCAGCTTTTGCTTGGATTCTGCTACAAAAACCCAACCACACCGGCCACTGATCTTGGGAACTTGATATGGCAGGCCAGTGAAACGGAATTAAATATTTTCCCCACTCTGTGTCTCTGTGTGTATCTATATCTATAATCTATATCTATATCTGAAAGATTTCCATACTGTCCATCAGAAATGGTTTATGTAACATGATAATTGTTTTAATGCTTCTGTTTATTATGTTTTTCCACTACCTTGTTTTTGCGCGTAATATAATTAACAACATCATAAAATCCCTTAAACCATCAGCCTCTTAACAAAACTCAGGCTCAGTCAGGGAAGCATTTGATGTGACTGCATGTTTTCCTCTTCAAGCACTTAAATAAGGTTTGTAATAAATACTGCTAGTTCCATGCTTGGAGGATTTCCTGAAACAGGAGGGCAGGATGATCTCATGCCTTCCTCTTCCTCCTTGCCGACTATGGCAGGAGCATTTTTTTGAACTTGGTTTATTTTAAAATCGCAACCACAACCCCTGTGAAACAATACCATCTCTCCTGCCCACAAGGCATAGCTTAAGAAGGAGTTTTCAACTCTCTACATTCCTAGCTTGTATGCATTCACAGTTGTAGGGCAAGTCCTAAGGGCAAAACAAAAAGAACCAAAGCGCAGAAAATAAATTAACATTGGGGCTGAATATTATAAATATAACACCATGCCAGTAGTGTATTAATATTGTGCAACTTTTAAATTACCGGTACTCTTATCACAAAATGAAGGCAGTCACTGGGAAAACTGGATGGAATGTTTTTTGTTATTTATCATTTATTTTTCAAAACAAAGAATGGGAGATTATTTTAAATCAACTAACCATCGTAGCCTACATTTTTTGTTCTTATAATGGTATGGCTGGCTTTGATCAATTGATCTGAAATGCGTTACTACTTGTTATCGCAGCTGTGATTCAGTTGCAGCGGGAAAATATTGCATTCAGAATGGCAGCTAACAAATTAAATAAATAAATAAATATCTTGGGAACTCTTTTAGATTCAAGAAACAGTATAGAAATGTATTGTATTATATTATATTATATTATATTATATTATATTATATTATATTATATTATATTATATTATATTAATAATCAATGGCCAGTTGTCATAGCAGACATATAAGTGCATATATCTAGCACTGTTGCCCTGCTCTGTGAAATGAAATTTTCAGCAAGAACTCCCAGCACACAGATGGACTTCAGAAACACAAAGTGCGAAAATTAAGACGCTTTTACCAAAATCCTATTTGTGACAAGTTTGCAAACTCAAGAAGAAATCTGCCGACAGGCCATAAACTGGGAAACCTGAGTACAAAAATCACACTTCCAGTGCAAGACCAACTCACAATGTTTCCATGTGGCAAATATATTAAGGAAGCCAAAAGGTCCAGTTTCACCTAGCCCACTTCTGACCAATGCCTGAAAAATCAAGTGGACCTGAAGGCCTGACTAAGCAGTCATGACTATGTATTCCTTAGACCTGTACACAAGTCACACACTGCATGGGGCAATCTGAAGCAAAGCAGTAGCTTAACTTTGCAATGTTGTTTTAGACTAACATGCCAGACCACCTATATTAATACAACATATTAAAAAGGGCAAACTTCCCAAAAGAACTCTGGAAATGCAATTCCTTTTTATAGAATAAAAGTATCCCTGCTGGTTAAAATAAGCAAAAAGAGGGACTCTGCGGAGCTGTATGGTTGTTCTGTCTGCTATCACGAGAGCAGGCAAGCATGAACAGTGGTCCTTATATGGAAAAGACTATTTTTAATAGGCTTCCAATTTTTACTGCTACAGCAGAAAGCAAGTCATGTGTCGCTGAATTCATAGCAACTCCACTCGCAAAATTCCTCCTGTATAGCAACCCAATTATTTCTTCATTAACAGTATGTGCTTAATCTCAAAGATTTTCCTCAAGAATGTTTTAAAGTGAATTATGGATGAATATCAAGTGAAATAAAAGGACTTAACCTGCAACCCAGCAGAGAGCTACCTGCATCCAATTCCTATTGATTTAAAAAGAGGTAAAGGTAATACTGGCATGGGGGGGGGGTGAGGCCAAGCCCTCTGAACCTGATGTTTCCTTTAGTTATCTTGGTTAATAACCACTAATTGACCCACATCTTCCAGCCCACACCTAATTTCAGGCTGATTCAGGATGACAAAGGAAGGGGCATGGCCCAAAGTTTTAAAGCCTAATTTAGGAAGAAGGCCGGAAGTGATGTTCTACCCCCAGGTGATTCCATGTTGAATAATGTAACACAGGCATAGGCAAACTCCAGCCCTCCAGATGTTTGGGACTACAATTCCCATAATCCCTAGTTAACAGGACCAGTGGTCAGGGATGGTGGGAACTGTAGTCCCAAACATCTGGAGGGCTGGAGTTTGCCTATGCCTGATGTAACATTTGTAAGTTTCTTTAAATCATATATTGTGTTTTAGTTAAAATTATTTAACTGAAATTAATATGAAATTATTTGTTGACTGCCTTCATCTTCCATACAAAAATAATCAAGAAGTATGCAACAGATAGTTTAAGTGCTTTATTTTTATTGTGCTTTAAAATATGTGACTAATTTAACAGGTTTTCAGCCTCAAGTATCTGTAACTTGGCTATGCATTTTCTCTATAGGAATGGATTTCTAAAATCAATCTGCAGCAAAATACATAAAAACCAAATGTTTCATGGGTAAATATCAAACAGTAGTGTTTATTAGAAATGGTGGAGAAAAGGTTTTCTGGCAAATGATCTGTGACCAATGTAACATGATCAATATAACATCTGACAATTCACTGCCAGCTCGACAATTCTATGAGACTATGAGTCTATGAGAGAGATCCACATTTATTTTACTCATATGTAAAATGCCATTTTGGAAAACTGTTCCCAGATAATGAAACTTTGGGAAATTATCTTTTAAATGATGAGGAACATGTTGACTATATATGCAAATGAGAAATGAGCCTGTAAGTTGATATTTTCATGGAACTAAAAGGGTAAAGGTAAAGGTACCCCTGCCCGTACGGGCCAGTCTTGCCAGACTCTAGGGTTGTGCGCTCATCTCACTCTATAGGCCGGGAGCCAGCACTGTCCGCAGACACTTCCGGGTCACGTGGCCAGCGTGACAAGCTGCATCTGGCGAGCCAGAGCCGCACACGGAAACGCCGTTTACCTTCCCGCCGGTAAGCGGTCCCTATTTATCTACTTGCACCCGAAGGTGCTTTCGAACTGCTAGGTTGGCAGGCGCTGGGACCGAACGACAGGAGCGCACCCCGCCGCAGGGATTTGAACCGCCGACCTTTCGATTGGCAAGTCCTAGGCGCTGAGGCTTTAACCCACAGCGCCACCCGCGTCGCTTCATGGAACTACCCCCACCCAAAAAACACATAAATGCCACAAGAGAAATAGTTACAGGAAAGAAAGCCTGTGTGGTCTATACTAGAACTGGTCTTGGGTCCTAGTACTTTCCAGGATTCTCTCTCTCCCGCCCGTTCTTTGCAAAATTCCAGCAAACCCCTCTCCCAACAACAGTTGAATCATCCTTCATTTTCCCCCTTTAGTGCAGGCTCCCCGCCAACAGCTTAAGTAAGTTTCTTTTTCAAGCAAGGGGAAAGTACTGAGCCAAGCTGGCTAAAATAAGCTGAACTAAATAAATAAATGTTGCGAGACAGTTATGCCGAGGAGTGAATTAGACGTCTCAGCTGGCTTACAAGATTTGGTAAAACTGAGTGCGCTCATGATTTTAGGGAACAGGCTTAAAGTCAGTCTCTGCTACTGCTAAGAATTCTACAGAAAAGGAATTGTTACACCATGAAAATAACCCAGGACCTCAATGTGTGTGCAAGTGCAACAGGATTTTTTTAAGCATATGGATGGACCTGAATCACCCACTGCTATGTCCAATCTACTTAGAAGTGACTCATGAGATCAACTGTATTCATAAATGAATGAGGCAAACTTCTCAGAGAACAAAGATTCTAAGAGAGGAAGTTCAGGGTATCTATGTAAACATGCAGGGAAGTATTTAATAATCAAATTGTTGGGTAGGTTATGTCCAACCAATGATAACCCTTGAGACGTCAGCTGCACCAAATTTCTGCTGCTTCCAGTAACTGCTAGCAATCCAGTCCTGATTACCATATCATCTTCCGCTTTGCTCATGACTGTACGTGTGCACTGTTAAAAACCAGTCATATGAAATTAATATGGCATTTCCATGTGAGCTGTGTCATATGGCAGCCAATGTTACACATGGATAAATGTGAGGGCTCATTAGCAAAGATGCATGAGTTATTCACAGTAGCAACAGGAACGGCAGGGGAAGAGCCAAGAGCCTTAGCCAGCTAACCAAAAAACTCATAGACTTTTGACATATTCTTAGCCGCTACTCATGAAGTATAGCAGTTTAATGAGCGTCTCTTCAATACATTAAACATCTCTAAGTTGAAGGTCTGTTCACATGTTGAAGAGGGCAATTCTATACAGACAGAATAAAAGGTAAAGGTAAAGGGACCCCGAACCATTAGGTCCAGTCGTGACCGACTCTGGGGTTGCAGCGCTCATCTCGCTTTATTGGCCGAGGGAGCTGGCGTACAGCTTCCCGGGTCACGAGGCCAGCATGACTAAGCCGCTTCTGGCAAACCGGAGCAGCGCACGGAAACGCCGTTTACCTTCCTGCCAGAGCGGTACCTATTTATCTACTTGCACTTGGACGTGCTTTCAAACTGCTAGGTTGGCAGGAGCTGGGACCGAGCAACGGGAGCTCACCCCGTCATGGGGATTTGAACCGCCGACCTTCTGATCGGCAAGTCCTAGGCTCTGTGGTTTAACTCACAGCGCCACCCGCATCCCTCTAGACAGAATACAAGCCACCAATTGCAGATGTGACCACATATATACTGTATATACATTTTCACTAAATGTCATGATGCTGAAATCCACATGGTTAGACAGAAGGCACCGTGATCTGCAGCATGACAAGAGGTGGTGGATGGGCAGGCCAAGTGAGCCAGAACAGGCTGCAGCAGGCCCCCAGCCCCTGCCCTGCTGCTATGACTCCTCGGCCCCTAGGATCTAGTTGCCATGGCCGGCACCACGATTGGCTGCCTTCCTCCTACCTGGCTAGCCTGGGGAGCTACTGCTGCAGCAGCTGCAGTCAATTAGGATGAAAAGTTGACCCAGGTAAGGTGCTGGCAGGTAGAGCAGCAAGAGGAAGGGGGAAGGCAGCCAGAAGCAATGGCTGCCTGGTTTGAAGGTGTGCTGTTGCTGCCACTGCCAATTCAAAATGAAGAATCGGTCTGGGTAATGCAGGGGCAACAGGACCCCATGTCAGCTGGCCATTGTTTTGGCTGCCTTCCTCCTCCCTGTACTGCCTTATATTGGGCCAGTCCAAATGTCACAACAGACTATGGTTCATTATGAAAGGAACTCGTTTCAGACTCCTCACTGCTTTGTGGGCACAGCTGCAAGATCAGAAGCTTTCTCATGGGTCACAAAGGTGACTTGTTCAATCAAACATAGTTAAAACAAGCCACTGTTTAGGGTTCAGATGCAACACTGAACTGTGGTTAATAAAAACAATGGAAACAAAAGCTGCACTGGAGGAAAGAAGAGTGTATGAGTCTGAGGCTAACTGTGGTTTACTCCCAGGATGATAAATCATGGCTTTTTTTTGGTGAAAATTGAATGTATGTCATGGATGGTTTGCATGTATTCAGGAACTTGTTAATATTCAGTCCCAGTATTATTTCCACCTGCTTTGAGAGAGATAATTTCTTACCCATCCTACACCATAAGGTCCCAGGGCGGGTACAGCCTATTAAAAAGTTTAAAGCAAATTACATCACAAGAATAGGACAGGTTCTAAAAATATGCATCTCCGGTGGCAAATGGCAGGGTAAAGGAAGTGTGTCTTCAGCATATGATGGGAACACTATAATGAAGGTGCCAGGTATACCTCTGTGGGGCAGCAGTTCCATGACTTAGGGGCTGCCACAGAGAATGCCCTCTCCCAGGCAACCCCCTTCTTACACTCAAGCACAACCTCACCCGCAAATCTCTTTATTTAAAGAATCACAACCTCATTTAAAATCATTTCCCCATTTTATTAACCTTTTGGTTACTACCCCATCATTCAATTCCCTTTCCATCCTGAAGAGTGCATCTTCACACACACACACACACACACACACACACACACACACACACATTTCATGTCTACTTAAAACTATATTTAATTAAAACTATATTTAATTCCAAGGAAGCAAATATATACATCTGCACATATATCATAATTTAGAATGCAAAATGCAGAGTATGTATTGATTTGCCCTTGCAATCACCTTGAAAGATAAGAACACAGTCATTCGGTAATGCTAAATAACATGTATCTAGGTTTGAGGAGCAACTTGAACTATCTAGAAACATATAATTATAGCTGGAAAAATGTTGTGTGTGTTGTGGCTAAGAAGTTACAATGGGAGCAGCCCAAACAAAATCTTTCATAGCACTCTGCCAGCGTTGTTACTTTACAGGAGGACTGACCTGTGCAGTGGCTTCTGAGTGCAGGGGCACAATTGTGTGCTTTTTAGTGGGGCTTAAGTGTGCCTTTGGGATGCGGGTGGTGCTGTGGGTTAAACCACAGAGCCTAGGGCTTGCCGGTCGGAAGGTCGGCGGTTCGAATCCCCGCGACGGGGTGAGCTTCCATTGCTCTGTCCCTGCTCCTGTCAACCTACCAGTTCGAAAGCACACCAAAGTGCAAGTAGATAAATGGGTACCGCTCCACCGGGAAGGTAAACGGCGTTTCCGTGCACTGCTCTGGTTCGCCAGAAGTGGCTTAGTCATGCTGGCCACATGACCCAGAAGTTGTACGCCGGCTCCCTTGGCCAATAAAGCGAGATGAGCGCCGCAACCCCAGAGTCGGTCACGACTGGACCTAATGGTCAGGGGTCCCTTTACCTTTACTTTAAGTGTGTCTTTAAAAACGAAGCAAAACTATGCTTTAAACAAATTAGCCGTGTTCAGTTTCCAGCTTTCCCCATCAAAACATAAGAATTAACACTATCCCAATGCAAGGAGTAAGGATGCACTAGAAGTCTCTGATGCAGTCCACGATACAGTTGACAGGTAAGCAGGAATCCAAGAAGCATTGCTTTTACCCTCAAAACAGGATCCCATCCCTGAGCTATGGAAGGAAATCAACTGTGCTATCCCACAGCTGCAAGGGTGATGCCTTGCCTATTGTGCTGGGGAGCTGAGCGTGCCTCCAAATTTAATCTAGACACGACCACCATTTAAAAAAAGAGTATGCTTCAGGTATCAAAAACTAAAGAAACTTGCTTTATAGTCCTACATTTCCTCAAACATGTAGATGCATAAAACTGTAAATGATCAGACAGGCTGCAGATGACACTGGAATTTTATTGCCTAACATTATACAATGGTTCTATACAGCAATATATGGTGACACAGCAAGGTCATCAAATTGCCTTGCTGCACTGCAGACCCTACGTAATGTCTTTAAGAGAACAGTATCCATTGAAAAGAAGCATTGGTGGACTGAAGTCTAATGTTCTTTTAAGAACTCCATCCTTCTTGCTGATATCATTCTTAACAAATAGATTTCATTAAAGTCAACCCTCCCTCCCTCCCATGTTCAATTTCTGATACGACAATTAGTAGGCTTCTACCAAAAAAACTGGACTGGTGCCAGCTTACTGGTTCAGTACAAGATAAATCAATGTTGAGACATGAATTAACAATGCAGCGCAAGCTTTCAGAAAACCACGTCTAAGAGACCATCCAAAGAATAAAGTACTAGATAGTTTCCCCAAAGTTTAAATTTAGACACAGCAAGTCAAAAAGGTCACCTTCATAGTGAAGAATACAGGGTAAATTTAAGCTGGAACTAAAGGAGGATGGCTAGCTACAAGTATCTTGGCTTGATTCAAAACTGTATCTGCTTTTCAAATGCTACAACTGAGACAAACATTTTCCAGTGCCTAAAAAACAGCTGTATGCAAGTAATGTTTTGACATTAATCTTAATCATCTATAAATAAAAATCCATTCGGTATAAACTGTTATGAGTCTTAAATTACTGGTAAACCAGAATCCCAAGTATTTTGGGTCATCTAGTGGAAGGTCTGGAAAGAAACTAGAAACCTCCCCACTAAATTCATCTTTCTGATTAGACAGGAACCCTACATGAACCTTTCCCAACACAGTAATGTGCAATAAAAAAGTTTTCATACTGGAATTTTTTCTGATGCTCTGTATTTGGGGGGGGGGGGGCGTGCACACACAAATAACTATTCCTAAAAATATGTTGTTTCATAAAATTAATCAACAACATAATGAATGGATATAATACCAGTCAAATCCAGAGGTGTGTAAGTCTGTACCCCGCTCCCACTTTTCCATTCCCCTCCAGGTCTTCACATTTCTAGTCAAATCCAGCAGTTTCAACGTTGTAATTAGTTCCATTTCAGATAAACTAAACCTAGGAAATGTTCACATGCTTAATGCATAGTTCACTGGAGCTTGCAAAAGTGAGTACTGTACCTTCCTTTCTCCCCTTAAAATGTAAATAATACAAAAGAAGTGCATCCTATAAATTGTCATATTTTACAAATATTCCAATAAAATTATTTCCAACTAAAGCTTTGAGTATATTTGACCATAACATTCAAATCGTATTAAGTGTACTTTATTGATGGTTCCCCCCTTTAAAAAATGCAAATCTGTAAACAAAACACTACTTTTTCAACTTTATGATCAGATGTGCAACTACATAAGAATATATTGTTTATGTCACCATCGCAGTCAAGCTCTGAGGCCTATTATCTCTCCACCTGATGCTTCCCCATCATATCATGGCACATATGTGAAATTGGGGGTGCCAAGTTTCCAACTAACACATTTATGTTTTAAAAATACATTATAGTTTATAACACCAACAAAACGGATCATGTGCCCATTTTCACTGATGTGGCATTGGGGGGAGGGATAGTTTTGTTATGAAGAAATCTCTCCTTTCTTTTGCACACATCCTGCACAGTGGGAAGCTCCATGTGGATAGAAATTAAGCTCAGAACAGTTAAAGGAAGCTGCTCTCAGACCCATAAAAAGTATTATTAGCCTGACAGGTGTGTGAGTTGACAAGGGAGGCTGCTTTAGCTCCTAAAGAGAAAACGAAAGAGTCACGACACAACCAGGTCAGATATAAAGGAACTAATGTAAGCACACACCGAAAATCATCTGTGAACTAGACACCTTCTCTATAAGACGAGCACCAGTTGTTGTATCAAGATCAGCCCAGATGTGAGTGACTTTGCCCTTGGAAGTCACAGCAAGTTTGGGGAAGTTCCCACCAGCCTCGTCTCTGCTTAGAAAAATCTGATGATTGGCTAGGTAAGAACACAAGGGTGGCTGAGCTTTCTGAAGGTATCTGAAGAAGTGTGCATGCACACGAAAGCTTATATCCAGAACAAACTTAGTTGGTCTCTAAGGTGCTACCGGACAATTTTTTTATTTATTTCGACTGCGTCAGACCAACACAACTACCTACCTAAGCTTTCTTTGTTAGTATCACCACCACAATTCACGCAGCATGTATCAAAACCAGAGGGCCAATTTAAATCTAGCCTTACAGCAGAATAAAATAATAAAGCAGACATCACTGCAAACTGCCAGCAAGGGCTCACAATGCTTCTCTGCACAACAAAAAATCATTTAAAAAAATCAGCATATTAGGGAGACTAGGCTCAGCAGTTTCTCCCTTACACCCTGATTTTCTACATAGTTGCAATGAATCATATAAACTCACACCTGAAGACTGAGAAGGTACAGCCCAGAAACAAGTTTGCAGCCACATATACTGTGTGCCAAAGGGAGGCCCGAGTACCAAAACAAGTACTTGACCAAGCTGCAAAACAAACAGAGGTGTAACCATCTGCTGGACAACTTTTTTGTATAAGGAACTTCAACTGAAATGTTTCTGTGCAAACACTGCACTCTCTTCCCCCTTCCTTTTACTGCAATCATCTGCAGGTTGGAAGCAACTTTTTGAAAACAGCACAGAAGCCTTTTGAAACATCTGTTGAACAGGAAGTGATGAACACTGCATCCCACTGACTTTGAGGCTGGTGGTGCCCGACAGGGAGAAAGTCATAATCCGAGCTGGGATTAGTCAGAACCAGATTTTTGTGTCTGTGTGATAAGCACAGCAGATAGCTGTTTAAAAGAACTGTTCACTCAGAAGAGCCAAGTGGCAAGACTTATTTGGGAAATTAATCTCAGCAACAAAGACGAGCACAAGAAAAAGAAGCAAATTTTCTTGGATAAAACAGCCCTCTTCCCAAAAGCCGAAAACAGGCGTCACATTTTTGTCTCTGCTGCTTTTCATCTCTTGCAAGTCATGCAAGCAACATTAGCTTAAGCTTGAAAGTAGTTACATCAATTTTTTTTTTACTTATAAACAAAAATGGTTTTGGTAGTAGAGAAGGCAGCACTTTGAATCAAGAAACCTCTACTTCATTCCTAAATCTATTCTAGAATTGCAAGTGACCTACAATAAAATGTGCATATATAATTTCTTCCCTAACTGAAAATACATACTCTCACTTTCTTACAGTCTTGTGCTCATAGCAGCAGTGAAGAACACAAGTCGCAGCACCTAATTTCACAAAGGCCGTGTCTTGCAACACTTTGGCTGTCATCTCACCCAAACATTAGTCAGCTTTTAATCTGTTTATCCAAAGCTAGGTCACACTGTACATTAAGGTGACACAGCTATTATTATATTTATATATGTGAGAAACTAGCAAAAAGTAGTCAAGCATTATTTATTTACAACCCACTTTTCCACAAAACATGCTCAAAACAGCTCATCAACTAGAGCAGAACAAACTGGTAAAAGGAAATATAAAGGTCTTGCCTGGTGCCTGAATGTAAAGAAGGCACTAGGGTCAGGGGTCTGCAACCCGCGGCTCCGGAGCCGCATGTGCCTCTTTTACACCTTTGCCGCGGCTCTGGGGCGGATACTAGCGAGGGGAGGAGGCGCATTGTGCGCCCCGACACTCCCCACTGTGGCGGGCGCTGTACTGGCTGTGACGTCGCATGGGGGCGGTGCGTGCGTTACAATCCTGTATATATAGCATTAAGGTAAGAAACAATATATGCAGTGTTATATTTGTTTTAAATGTCGCAATGGTTTTGCGGCTCCCAGTTTTTTTTTCTTCGGAAACGGGTCCAAGTGGCTCTTTTTGTCTTAAAGGTTGCAGACCCCTGCACTAGGTAGACCTCTGTGAAGACCATGTTTCTTTGCTCTGAGATGGGGGTACCCCAGAAAGGAAACAGTCCAACAAATATCTGAATGAAAAGGCTGGTCAATTTGGGAGAAGGGGGTCTTCAAACACTCTTGGTCCAGACCCACTATATTTTACCATATGGTGAGGAAAACTGCAGGACACATGAACCCAAAATAATTGGATATCCTCTTGATAAGCCGTTAATTACATTAATCTTTCTCTAACTGCAGAAACTGAAGATGACAAATCTAAAGAAGCTTCTGTTTCAAAAGCAAAATAGAGACTGTAGGCCCTTCTCGCTCTTGAACATTTAACACATGGGCCAGTTGTCAGAGCATCAGCAAACAGGAAGCAGGATGTACCTATCAACACCCAAACGGAAGAATGTATCAAGAAACAGGAAAAGTAGTAGCAGCAGCACAAAAACACCTTTAAGAAGGTGGGGGTGTGAGAAAGCACCAGAAATGGAAATAATCTGATTTAGTTGTGACTGCGAAGGAATAGTATGTGGGAAATGAGGAAGTTACAGCAATTTTATTATTCTGGCAGAGGTGACAATAGTTTGCAGAGTTCCTTTAAATTTTAAGCAGCTGTTATGTATTTGAATATTTTTATCTTTTCTCAATCTGATTAAGAGATGTTTTATTACTGCTGCAGACAAGTTTCCCAAACTACAATGCTATGTAATAGTTGCTAAAATTCACTTTGTAATCAAACTATCAAGAGACAGACGCTGAGCTAACTTTACTGCTGTTTAGACTTTTAAGAAGAGAAAAGATATCATTTAGTGTTGTCTTTTAAGAGAGGCGGTGATGCTTTCATATATTTAAGAGCTAGATCACTGCCTGAAGATGTGTTTAGCCTCAGTAGACTTCTTTTTAAATTGGACAGATAGTTAAGAGGTGTCATCCCTTTGGTAGCAGCACTTTGGGGGTGGAACGAGGGCGTGGGACAGCCCCCTTGTGTGAAAATTACTGTTTTAACAGAGATGGGGTTTTAACTTTGGTGGGTGCTGTTTTATCTGGAGGCTGGGGTTGTTTTAAAGTATTGTTAAATGATATATGTCAATTTGGATTTTTGTATTTGTGAGCTGGAGTATTGTTTAGGAGCACTTGTTGGGGAGTGTATTGTTTATTAGTGTGTATACATTTGTATTGTTAATTGTATTGATTAATTTTTATGTTTTGATTATTTTTCTTATGTGTTTTGTGCTTTGATTATTTTTATTATCTATTTTGTGCCTTGTATATTGTATACAAATTTAACAAATAATAATAATTACATCACAAAAATATATGCCTAAGATGAGGGTTGGCCCAAGACATTTGCCGCTGCAGCCAAAATACCCCCTCTATGCACCCCCCCGCAAATCTAGGTCCCCACCATGCCCCCGTACTGCTGCCTGCCCCATCACCACAACTGTACCCTCACCTGCCACTACACCAGCACTATTGCCACAATGCAGCAGCAGTGGCTGTGTTGGCGGTGCGGGCAAGGCCCTGGCGGGATTGGCAGCAAGGCAATGTGGGAGCAGGGATCGGACCAGGCACCTGAAGCAAATGGCTCCACCTTGCTTAAATGACAGGCCACACCAGGCTAAGATGTACAATGTCATCACTCTCTGCCTCCATCAGAAGACCAGTGTCTTTGGTTAAGGTAAGTGAGCTATTCCATTTGCCCACTTTCATCCTAAACTCTGTTTGTGCTGCATGACATCATGGCAGCAGGATGTATTATGGCCTCAGTTAAGATTCTCTGCTGCATCCTGCATGCCTCCTCAAGGCCAAAGAGTCCCTTCTCTCCTTGAACAGTGGAGTGGAAAGGCTTGCTTCAACTTGATTTGTATACTAAATCAGTAACACCATAAAACCCTGAGACTGCAGGTGAGAGCTCACATGCCTGAAAGCTCGTTCAAAGAAGAGATTCCTTGTATGTAAAGCAAAATCAGGTGCTTCAGAGACAAGTGTTCTGATTTAGCCAGTTTTCTATGTGTGTGGGATGGGGAGTATGGAGGAGAACTGAGATTCCAGTTGGGACTCATGTAACTAGAAGTGGTA
The DNA here is from genome assembly GCF_964188315.1 of Podarcis muralis. Lineage (NCBI taxonomy): Eukaryota > Metazoa > Chordata > Lepidosauria > Squamata > Lacertidae > Podarcis > Podarcis muralis. Next base: position 4,057,435 of record NC_135660.1, on the reverse strand, counting down.
TGGTTCAGGTACAGCTTTACTACCTCATCTGAGAATTTGAGTCAAAAGTATTTCTATCCAAGATGCCCTAACAACTGGTGCTGAGACTAAGTCTCTCACTCATACAGAGCATGCATTATATACCCATGAGAGAGAAAAGACAACACACACACACACACACACACACACACCCTACAGGTGAAAGTTGTTATTTAGATCAGGAATCCCAAACTGAAGGAGCTGAAGAGAAAAAAGTTGTAACTGAAGGCTTCCAAAAATGCTCACAACACTTACAAGAACAACTCCGGATGTTAAACTGATGTGGGATTAACATCATTGGGTTAAGATCACACTTTAACCTAGTCCCATGATAGATTATATTATTGAAGCTCTTGCAGAAAACAGAGGTTAAATTAATGCGCCTTCAAAACTATAGTTTGCAAGAACAAACCACTAAAGAATTACTGAAGACATGGCCTACCTCTAAGGCTGCAAAATTAGAGAGGGAGGAGACAGCATGGCTGAAACTTCTAAGGATAAGGTAAAGGTAAAGGTACCCCTGACCATTAGGTCCAATTGTGACCGACTCTGGGGTTGCGGCGCTCATCTCGCTCTATGGGCTGAGGGAGCCGGTGTTTGTCCTCAGACAGCTTCCGGGTCATGTGGCCAGCATGACTAAGCTGCTTCTGGTGAATCAGAGCAGCGCACGGAAACACCGTTTACCTTCCCGCCGGAGCGGTTCCTATTTATCTACTTGCACTTTGACGTGCTTTCGAACTGCTAGGTTGGCAGGAGCAGGGACTGAGCAACGGGAGCTCACTCCGTCGCGGGGATTCGAACCGCCGACCTTCTGATCAGCAAGTCCTAGGCTCTGTGGTTTAACCCACAGCGCCACCCACGTCCCCTTCTAAGGATACTTTTCTACAAAATGAGTCTCTTTCTAGCAGTTCCCCATGCTTTTATTTGCCTCTCTGCCATAACTTGAAAATACTTCGTAATAAAATACTTCAATGGACACATCACTAGATCGCCAACTAGGCTCCATGGGCATAAAATATAATCATTAAGCATATTAATGATTATACAGTTTTCATTGTTAATGCTACCATAGACCTATTTCTTGGTTTTAAATCTCAACAATCATAATAGTCTTAATAGTGCTATACTGTCACCGACAGTAGCATCCCACTAAAATAAAAAAAAGCCAAGTAGAAAGGATTAGTCTTGGTTTGTTGGCTCGCTGGCTTCTCTCAGTTAGAACCATTCATTTTTCTTACATTTATACCTCGCCTTTCTTATCTCAGACCAGACCAGACCCAGGCCTACTTAGCTTCAGCTTCTGACCATCACACACAATCAAGGCTCAATCAGATTTTCAAAATTGTTTGCTGACTTAAGATACCTGTTGTCTAAAAAACTTTAACAGATAAACTGCAGAACAGCAACGGAATTTTCTTAATGAACCAAGTTACATAATTTTTTGACAATGCCCTGCTCCCACTTTACCTGGTGCAGTCACTTGAAGTTTGAAAGCAGTGACTGTCTTTTCATTCAAATAAAAATACCTTAAACGATCTTACATCATGCATTAATATATGAAAATTGTGATAATAAGGCTGCAAAATTGTAGTAGAGATCAAATGAGCTCATTATGACATTCCCATCAAATGGTCTCCATAAGAACAGGGCAATTGTTCACCCACTTCGAAAACTCCTGCAGGATTCAGGAACCTCTTTCAATTTATTTAGAGTTGTCAGACCCACTTTTTTGTTGACTACACATGGCTGCCCTGTCTATTGCACTGCATTTCTTCAAAGGGATCACAAAGACACTAGAGACCACATAAAATGTGGCTTCAAAGTTCTGAACAGGGTGTCCTACTTTGGTGTGAAATAATGCTGATTACAATGCTTAAAATGCAGCCCGCCATATGCCAAAACCTTTGCTTTTCCAAATCTCTTTTCCAAATCCACTTTGTCCAACCTTCTATTACTAAATTGATTACAGCTTTAGCTACTGCTGCCCTTCCTCCTCACCCTTTAACCATCTGTGCAGATTCTGCCCAATTTAAAAAACGTCTACTGAGGAACAGGCTAAACACATCTTCAGTGCTCTAGTTCTTAAAGATATGAAAGCACCACCACCTCTCTAAAAAGACAACACCAAATGATATCTTAAAAGTCATGCATGTGACTTCAGACAAAAAGTACCCTTTCACAAGCAGAAAAAAAAAAGAGAACCAGTTTTCAGTATTTTATTACTTGGAAATCCCACAACCTACCAGTGAGCAAACATGAAAATACTGATACCCAGCTATTGTTTTAAAACTTTAGAATGCTGTATTATTTTACTGTTGTTAGCCGCTCTAAGCCTGGCTTTGGCTGGGGAGGGAGGGATATAAATAAATTATTATTATTATTATTATTATTATTATTATTAGTCAAGGGTCATCTAGCCTGTAACACAACCTGAAACATTTTACTACCATTTTAACCATTCAAAAACTAAGTAAAGAACTATTTGAAGTAATCATCACAGCCCTCTGCTTTTTATTCTGGGACAATTAATGAACAAGAATTCATAAAGAGTCAATCAACTCCATGCAGAGATTTATCGTGGATTACAAACCGATTTGATTAGTTAAGCCTACCTCTTTCAGAAGATGGGCTGAGCAGCCATGTAAATATGTGCCAACATGTATAGTAGCTGACTTTGCTACTAGTTCTCTTTATTTCTGTTTGCCTCTTGCTATCACAACTCAGGTGATTAAAGTTTTCTCTCACTAAAAACACTGTGTTCAAATCATTGCTCAGTCATAAACAAGTTGGCAAGTTCTTCAATCTTCCAAGCCATGACTTGGAGAACAGGGAGTAAGTTCTGTGCTCTTGCACTTGGGGTTAACAGAATATTTCCTGGTTTGATGAAGACACAATTTGCCGCCAAATTACCAAACTGTAGTTTGAGTGAGTCCTCTAAACTAGGATCAAACTGAGGTTTGCATACCATAGTTTGCCAATTTGGAATTAAACAGCAAAGTGTGATTTAATCAAAGCAGAAAATATTACATTAAGCCTAGAAATGCAGATCATGGCTATTTCCCCCATGTCTCACTGTAAACGCTTTAAAAGCAGCAGTTGGAACACAATATATTTTTCAATTACCTTAGCCTTTTTACTTTAAAATAAAAATATCCTAGCATGTGTTAAATTCTCTTTTACTGTAAGCTCCCTTGGAGACTGTTAAGCAGAATATAAATATTTTAAATAAGCCAAACTTTTCCTGCCTCCAATATGTTGTTCAATTCTTGAACAATTAGAATGGATGGGAACTGGGTGACAGCTAGTATTCCCACAAACTAAAAGTACAATGAGCCTCAATGAAGACAATAGAGAACAAATGGACTATTGTTTATCATTCTAACCAGCTGCAATGAGGATTTTATACAGATGCTTTCTATCATTTGCCTATGAGAAGTGTTCTCTCAGAATTGCTTCTTGTTGCTATACTGTTTTAAATGCCTGTTAAAAACTTTATACCCAGAAATGTAATTTTGTTGCACAAGCTTGATTTAAAATTCTGGCTGACTTTATTGATGTATACAGATAGGTAGCCGTGTTGGTCTGCCATAGTCAAAACAAAAAAAATTCCTTCCAGTAGCACCTTAAAGACCAACTAAGTTAGTTCTTGGTATGAGCTTTCGTGTGCTAAGTTAGTTCTTGGTATGAGCTTTCGGTATCTGAAGAAGTGTGCATGCACACGAAAGCTCATACTAAGAACTAACTTAGTTGGTCTTTAAGGTGCTACTGGAAGGAATTTTTTTATTGATGTATGTTTTACAATCGTTTTATATTATTTTATGTGTTATGACTTAAGAGCTCTTCCAAAGCAAGGTATAGGTGATTCTAAAAATAAAATAAAGGCTAGAAACATTCCCCAAAGAGAGTAGGCTTGTTTGATATGAAGATCAATTTCAGAGCCAGTATGAAGGGTAAAGAAGTTGGATGTGGAACAAATACCTGCCAAGTTATCAACCTGCGATGTATGAAAACAGGGACATTTCTAGTAAATCATGATGGAAGACACAGTTCCACCAGAACCGCCTCTTTCCATATGAGCCTAACCGGAACCTGATATCATCTTCTGAGGTCCAGAGGGTGGCAACACAAGAACAGGCCTTCTCTGCAGTGACTTCCCATTTGTGGAATGCTCTCCCCAGGGAAGTTTGCCTGGGACCTTCATTATACACCTTTAGGTGCCAAGCAAACTTCACTGGAAGGACAGATCGTGAAGCTGAGGCTCCAGTACTTTGGCCACCTCATGAGAAGAGAAGACTCCCTGGAGAAGACACTGATGCTGGGAAAGATGGAGGGCACAAGGAGAAGGGGGCGACAGAGGACGAGATGGTTGGATAGTGTTTTTGAGGTTACCAGCATGAGTTTGACCAAACTGCGGGAGGTAGTGGAGGACAGAGGTGCCTGGCGTGCTCTGGTCCATGGGGTCACGAAGAGTTGGACACGACTAAACGACTAAACAACAACAACAAAAAAAGGTGCCAAGCAAAACATTCTTTTTTTAAAAACCAGACCTTTGGTTGATCCAATTTACATCCTATGCCTTTTTAAAATGTGTTGTGTTTTTGGTTTTTTTTGCGGGGGAGGAGGGGGCTATTGGGTTGTTCTTTTTATTTTTATTAGGTATTTTGTCGTTTTATATCTTGATTTTATTCTAATAATGACACCATAGTCTTCTTATTTTCATCTGCATGGTTAGGATAAGAAAGGTTAAGCTATCTATGACACAACAGCTGCTGAGACAAAAAAGGATATCCTCAATTGTTAAGTATTTAACCTGACAGGGCTATGTTATGACATATTTTGAAAACAATCAAGCTTACTATTGGTAACCAAGTGGTAAAAGGAGTGTAACCTCAGTTTAATTTATCTTATGGTAAGGCAGCACAGGGTCTTGACTCCCTGAACCTGCAATACACAGGTTAACACAACCTTGTTTTGAATCCACTCATCCATGGGTCAGTGAAGGCTATATTTGCCTTGGAAATACAGAGAACAACACTGAACACATGGGTCTGATGAACTAAGATCTTTTTACTTTTAAAACATTACTAAGATTATTTATTTTCTATATTTATCATCCAACTTTCCTCCAACAAGCTCAAGGCAGCATCCGTAGCTCTTCCCACTTCATTTCATCCTCCCAATAACCCTGTAAAATAGGTTAGGCTGAAAGGACAGTGACTGGAGGGTGGGGAAAAATGAAGTCAAATAACCTGATATGAGAAATCAGCAAAGAGCCTACAAGGGGGAAGAGACATTGGAGGTCACCTAGTTCAACCTTCCCGCACAAAGTACAACGTAACTGATAGATGCCATCCAGCCTCTGCTTTAATATCTCTGGAGAAGGTAAAGAGGAATGGTAAAGGACCCCTGGGCAGCTAATTCGACTATGGGGTGAGGCGCTCATCTCTGCTTAATTTCAGGCCAAAGGGAGATGGCGTTTGTCTGCAGACAGCTTTTCCGGGACATGTGGCCAGAATGACTAAACCACTTCTGGCACAAAGGGACACCGTGAAGAGTGCCAGAGCGCACGGAAATGCCATTTACCTTCCCTTCACAGTGGTACCTATTTATCTACTTGCGCTGGTATGCTTTTGAATTGCTACGTTGGCAGGAGCTGGGACAGAGCAATGGGAGGACAGCCCACCAGCTCTGCAGGAAGTCTGCTCCTTTACTGAGCTGCTCTTGCCGTTAGGATGTTTCTCCTAATGTTGAGCCAAAATCTGCTTCCCTGCAAATACCATCTTATCACAACCAGATGATCATAAACAATGATTAAAAGCTTAGAAAATAAAGCTGTGCATACAGCTGCTTTCTTTCAGTCAGGAAAACTGTAGAACAGGGTCATTCCAGGACCTTGGTACTATCCACTTTTACAATCTTACAGTGGCAGCAGCAATAAACAGCCATCATGAAGCTGAGGCTCCAATACTTTGGCCACCTCATGAGAAGAGAAGACTCCCTGGAAAAGACCCTGATGTTGGGAAAGATTGAGTGCACAAGGAGAAGGGGACGACAGAGGACGAGATGGTTGGACAGTGTTCTCGAAGTACCAGCATGAGTTTGACCAAACTGCGGGAGGCAGTGGAAGACAGGAGTGCCTGGCGTGCTCTGGTCCAGGGGGTCACAAAGAGTCGCACACGACTAAACGACTAAACAACAATAGATTCCATGAAAGGTCCATGTATGCCACATACTTTGTTCCCCATTTGTTAACTCGCAATGCAGATGAATAGCTTCACACTGTAACAGCCCTACTGGGCTTGATCTATGTACTATCCAGCAATAACCTTGCAAACAAGTCCACTAGAATAACATGTCTAGATTTCATTAGAGCACACATACCTATTTGTTAGACATTTGTGGCCTAGAAAAAGCCAAAGTGGCAAGCATACTGGGGCTAGAAATCCTAATTTCACATATGGAGTCTGAACCAGCTGTGACTGACCAGGAAAACCACCTTGGTCACCTCTCTTCAAAAATGACATTGCAGAGCTGGAAAAGGTTCAGAAAACAGAGTAACTCTCCTATGAGAAAATGTTACAACATTTGGAGCGTATTAGTTTAAAAAGAAAGGGCAAGTAAGGCAGGGGGCATGACTGAGTTGTACAAGATTATGCATAACGCAGAGGAAGTGGACAGGGAAAAATGTCTGTCCCTCTCTCATAAAACTAAAACTCAGGGACATCCAATGAAGCTAAATGTTGGGAGACTCAGGATAGACAAAAAGAGGTTCCTCTTCACACAGGGCATAGCTAAAACTATGGGATTCACTCCCACAAGAGGCAGTCAAGGCCCCCAGTATGGGTGGCTTTAAAGGGGGATTAGATAATTCATGGAGCACAAGGCTATCAATGGCTACTAGACTGGCCACAATGGCTATATTCTACCTCCATTGCCAGATGCAGTATGACATGGAGCATCAGTTGTTGGGAACAATGGTGGGGAGAGTTCTATTGCACTCAGGTCCTAGAATAAAGTACTGGACAAGATGGGACTTGGAGCTGATCCAGCAAGGCTCTTCTTATGTTCTTAGAGCTTCTCTGCCTGAAGGTAATTCTTCCTTCACATAAGTGGCCACATGAACAACCATTTTACAAAGATGATCTATAGCGCAGTCTAACTGCTTTGAGCTGTCTAAAGGGTTTCAAAGCAGATACATGTTTTAAGTAAGGCCTGCATTCTGGCTTCATTCAATGGCGGCAACTATGCAACACTTCATTCACTACAATATGTTGAATCCTGCATTTCTGCTACTGCATGTGGTGTACTATCCAGAACCAACAAGGTTTCAATCTACATTGGGAACTTTCTTTTTAAAGATTGAGGCTAGGGATTGACAAGGAAGTAGTAAAAATGAGGGTAAGAGGCTTAAATGTAAACTGACAGGGAATAGAATTAAGAGACGTTTTTGCACGGAAAGGCATTAGATTAACAGTTGTTTTAGGTAAGTGTCTGATGACATTCAGACCATCTATTTATTCATTTAAATCTTACTAAGCATCTCTCAACTCTATCTCCAAATAAACTTTTTAAAAGGAGCAGATGCCACACCTAACTATTGTTCCTTATATTTTACTGCATCTTAAGAGCTTGTTTACATTTTATATTTCTGCTCAGGAAAGTTTCATTTCATTAAATGTGCCCCCTTAGTTTTATCCCACTGTCAGCATTTATTTATTTATGTATGTATTGCAGTCTCCAATATTGCAAAACCCTCATAAACAGAAAGGTTGGAACAAGATCTTGTAAGCAAACAATTCCTACTCCAGCAGCTACCGTACTTTTCGCTCTATAGGACGCACCCGACCATAGGAGGCACCTTGTTTTAGAGGGGGAGAACAAGAAAAAAAAAATCTCCCCCTCTCTGCCCAGCGCCCCTTCATCGAAGCAGCCGGGAGAGGCTGTGCGGGGCTAAAGAAGCCATAGCTATAGCCATAGCGGGATCCATCCCACTCGCTGTCTTGGCTTCTGCCATAGCAGTGTGCCGGCAGATCTCCGGCAGGGAGTGGCTGCCCGCGGCTATGGCTATGGCTTCTTTAGCCCCGCGCAACCTCTCCGGCAGGGAGAGGCTGTGCGTGGCTATGGCAATCCCCCCACCTCCCGCAGAAGCCCACAGGAGTCGCGCACCCTTTAAGGAGCGCGCGGTTCCTGCAGGCTTTTCTACGAGGAGGGAGAAGGGACTGACTGGCCGCGTCAGTCCCTTCTCCCTCCTGGGGAAAAGCCCGCAAGAGCCGCGCGGAGCTTGTGTGCGGCTTTTGGGGGGTTTTCCTGCCCGCCTCCCCCTTGCATTCGCTCCATGAGACGCACACACATTTCCCCTTACTTTTTAGGAGGGGGAAAGTCCGTCTTATGGAGCGAAAAATACAGTAATTTTCTTCATGCAGAATAATATTCTGCTTTATACTTCAGATCTATACAGTATAAGCATCTGACATACAATGTTATCAGCCCTGTGCATCACTTTGTGTGGCACTTCACAGCTCTGGTTTTCTAACTGAAGAGTGTAAGGGGCAAAAGCTGGTGAAAGGACTAGATGCCACCGATCTTCTCAAAGGTGCTAAATAAAAGCTGTTTCCAGCCTTACTTCACAATTGGCAGCACTAATGACAGCTGACATTTTAAATATGGAGAAGGGATTGGGGTGCGTATGTAACATTATTGCCTGTCCCAAACAGCATGGAGAATGGAAAAACGTAAGCAATTATTGATTATGAATGAGAACAGACAGGAATGGATTTTAAACGGTACTGCATTGTGCTGTGAACCACAAGTGCTAAACCATAGCCGAGCATCTTAAGAAAGCAGAATAAGTCAGACAATCTACATCTCCAGCCTAAATACAGCAAGTTTACTTTTAAGCAAGTATGCTCAGGGCTTCGAGCTGTAGGCTCACTTAATTTGTTTCTAAGCTTCTGAGGCCATGTGCCATATTCCCATTTTGAAACTGCGGTAGTCATTAAGAGCATGAGCTATGAACCGGAAAGTCCCCAGATCAAATCACAGCTCAGCCAGCTCAACTCACTAGGTGGCCTTAGGCAAGCCTCTCTCTCTCAGCTTCACCCCTCATCAGTAATAGGGGAATAAGACTTCTAGCCCAACTTACAGGGTTGATGGCATTACTGAGAATGTATCCGAGCACTTGGGAGGAAAGCAGGACTGTTGGCTTTTATCCAAAGAAATATGATTTGTAGTACTTTAAAAACAGCATTACATTTCTCAAATATTATTTTTAGCCAGGTTTTTAAAAATCCCTTAAAAATCAAGTATACCACAACAAATATATGATTGGTTCTACTATCTTCACAATGTCTGCAGTATTCTTAACATGGAAAGATGTACTACAGCATTCCAGCTGAGGAAATCTGGTCTGTACACCCTATTATTCACACCTTACACCCTACTATTCACAACTTAATGCTGACCCATCCCAAGATCACTCTGCAGGTCCACAGGCAGACTTTTGAACCCAGGCAATACAGGTTTCACATCCAGAAATCTTTCAACTTAATCTTTTTCTGCCAGCAAACCTGTTTCAAACCACACAAATTTTGCAAAAAGTTGTATCAGAATCAAGTTTGCAGCCACAGATGGTAACATCTGAATTCATCTAACAATGGAGATTAAGACGTTTCACAATGATGACTCATAGTATTTGTATTTATAATAAACACTTCTAGACATAGTCACATGTCAAATGATACAAAATAAACACTGTACTTCCATTCACTGAATTCCTCCCCCCCACCTTTCTTGGCTATTTGACTATTCATCTGGGTTCATCTGCATTCTGTTTATCCCACATAGTCCAGTTTGACAGCTTGTTCTCATTTAGACAGACCTGTAAATACTTAATCTACTTTGAATTATTCTACCCATCCTAAATACAGGCTGCCACAATTGGGCTCCATTTGCTTGTGTAAGCGTACTATGAAATTGGCAGTTACCAGGCCGTCAAGCCCATATTTAGAGTGGAATTTTCAACCGTACAACGAACAAATACACATTCATGCGACAGCATTTTTTGCAGAATGAAAGAGGTCCTACCCAGTCCCCAGGCTCCAAGTCTTCACTACCCCACAATAAAAAAGTGCCCTGCTTTTTCAATTCCTCACAGATCCCTGGGTTTAGCTCTACCGGTGCCCACCCTAGATGCCACCCTCGAAATGCTGCCATCTATTCTCCAGCAGGTTCTCCCAGTCTACAGGGGCCCATGAAATACCCTCTTAAGTCGGGGTAGGGGGAGAAGAGGGAAGCGTTCCAGATGGTGGACTATTCCACTGTGGGGGTTTTCCTATTCCTCGGGGACTCCCTAATTCTCCAGGGATCAAGACCATTATTCACCACCACCCATTATGCTTTCAAAATTATTTTGAATCATTTCAATTTGTGGAGGAGGGAGTGACAGTTGTACACCACATTTCACACTCATACGGTAGAAAAGAAGGAAACTTTACAGTCCTCAGCTGAATCAAAGCCTTCGTGTGTGCAACTGCTCATATCATTTGTCAGCTAAAGCTCTCCTTCTCCCCTCGATCAAGTTTAGATTGTAAGGCTCCTTGGGGCAGGGACCTGCCTTTTGCACCTCTCTCTCTCTGTACGTATAACCAAACTGATGGTGCTATGTTGCCATCTTGGGGGTCCCTTTGAAGAGAAAGGCAGGTTACAATAGCTGTCACATGGAAGAAGGAACAAGCTTGTTTTTTCCTGCCCTGCTGGAGGGTAGGATTCGAACAAATGGCTTCAGGTTACCAGAAAGGAGATTCTGATCCAACATCAGGAAAAACTTTCCAACAGTAAAAGCTATTTGCCAGTGGAACGGTCTCCTTCAGGAGGTTGTGGACTCTCCTTCCTTGGAGGTTTGTAAGCAGAGGTTGGATGGCCACATGTCATATATGATCTAGCTGAGATTCCGGTATTGCAGGGGGTTGTACTAGATGACCCTTGGGGTTCCTTCCAACTCTACAATTCTATGATTCTAAGTGTTTTTAATAAATCTAATATCTAAGCTACACAAACATTTTCCCCCATTCTACTTTTGCAGGATCATTTTCTCATTTTCTGTGATCCCAGATGTATAATATTTCATAAATAACACCACATAATACATTCAACTCACTTTGGCATCCAGTGCAGGTGGTTTGTAATATACAAATGCTTGTATTACAGATACAAAATCCACACATAAGCGGCCCACAACTTATGCATATTTACTCAGAGATCAGTCTACTGACTTCAAATGAGGCTTACTCCCCAGTAAGTGTTTTAAGGACTGCAATCATGACAACACCTATCTAAAATTAACCCCAATACTGGTAATTGCATTTATTTGCAAGCATCCCAATTCATGCAAACTGGCATGAAACAATTCACTAATCCACACAATTTTTGTGGAATAGCAGGGCAATGTTTACTTAGAAGTGAGTCCCAGGGAGATCAATTGGGCATACTCCCCAGTAAATAGGGTTCTAGCAGCCTTACCAGGGTGGCCTACAGTTATGGCTGTGCATTTTGACCAGCACCGGGAAGCATCCTTGGCTCTTGGGGCTCACCAGCACAGACACACACACAACCCAACTAGGAAGGAAGGAAGGCAGCCTTCCTCTTGCTCCCACACTCTGGTTAGAGTTACAAAGCAGCCTTTCTGGCATCATGGTTAAGGGTGTCGGATGAAGACCTGGGAGGCCAGGGTACAAATTCCTACTCAGGGATGAAGCTCAATGAGTGACCTTAGGTGCCAGTCACTCTCAGTCCGACCCCCCTCACAGGATTGTTGTGAGGATAAAATGGGGAAGGGGAGAACTCTATACACCTCACTGAGCTCCTAGGAGGAATCATAGAATTGTAGGATGGAAAGGACCTCAAGGGGCATCTTGTCCAACCTCATAAAAGGTAAAGGTAAAGGTACCCCTGCCCGTACGGGCCAGTCGTGACCAACTCTGGGGTTGCGCGCCCATCTCGCTTAAGAGGCCGGGGGCCAGCGCTGTCTGAAGACACTTCCGGGTCACGTGGCAAGCGTGACGAAGCTGCTCTGGTGAGCCAGCGCAGCACACGGAAACGCCGTTTACCTTCCCGCTATAAATCGGTACCTATTTATCTACTTGCACTTAAGGGTGCTTTTGAACTGCTAGGTGGGCAGGAGTTGGGACCGAACGACGGGAGCTCACCCCGCCGCGGGGATTCGAACCGCTGACCATACGATCGGCAAGTCCTAGGCGCTGAGGTTTTACCCACAGCACCACCCGCATCCCCAGTTCAATCTCATACAATACCGCTAAATAATCCCTGGCAAATGACCACCCACCCTCTGCTTAAAAACCTCCAGGAAAACAGAACCCAGCACCTTCTAAGAGAGTCCATTCTACTGTCGAACAGCTCTTACCATCAGAAAGTCCTTCCTCATGTTTTTGCTCCATGTTCCATGTGACCCCTTCTGATACTTGAAGATGGCTATCCTATGTCCTCTCTGTCTACTCTCCCTCAGGCTAAACATACTCAACTCCCTTAACTGTTCTTACAAGGCTTGGTTTCCAGACCCTTGATCATCTGGGTCACCTTCCTTTGCACATGTTGCAGCTTGTCAACAACCTTCTTAAATTGTGGTGGCCAGAACTGGACACGTTACTTCAGGTGGGGTCTGAGGTTGAATAGAGAAGGACTACAACTTGCCTTGATCTGGACACTGTAGCTTCTGTTGATGCAGCCTAGAATCGCATTAGCTTTTTTAGCTGCTGCATCACACTGGAAAGAAAGGATAGAAAAACTGAGAGAGCCAGTGTGTTGCAGTAGTTAAGGAGTGTCAGACTAGGACCTGGGAGAGACCAGGGTTCAAATCCCCACTCGACCATGAAGTTCACTGGGTGGCCTTGGGTGCCAGCCAGGCACTGCCTCTCTCTGCCCAACCCAACCCCACTGGGTTGTTGTGGGGGTTAACTGAAGAGGCAGGGAGGGGGAAAACAATACACACTGCCCTTGAGTCATAGAATCATAGACTTCTAAAGTTGGAAGGGGTCCCGAGGATCATCTAGTCCAGCCCCCTGCAACGCAGGAATCTTTTGCCCAACGTGGGGCTCAAACCAATGACCCTCACCCCCGACTGACCTATCATGAAACCCACGGAGGAAAAATACGGGATATATTTGTAACGGCGGATCCTAATCTGTGGTCCAGAGAACAGGTGGAGCCAAATCCAGAATAGCCAACGCCGCATGGGACGAAGACCTGGGTTCGAGTCCCGTCCCCCCACTCAGCCATGAAACTCACTGAGTGTCACGGGGGGGGGGGGGAGGCAACCACTGCCTCTCTCAGCCTAGCCCACCTCACAGGGGCGTTGTGGAGGTGGAAGGAGGAGGGCGGGGAGAGGAAACCATGTATGCCCAACGTCGGATTAAAAGGCGGGCTATGAACGCGACCAACGAAGCAGTCCAGCCAATAAAATAAATAGGTGTAGGGGCGCAAAGAGGGCCATTTGGGCCAGCGCCCCTGGAGGAGACCCTCTTGCCCCCCCTAAACACTGAGGGGGGTGGGGAGCACCCCTTGCCCCCCAAACACTGAGGGGTGGAGGAGCACCGCTTGCCCCCCAAACACAGAGGGGTGGAGGGAACACCCCTTGCCCCCCCAAACACTGAGGGGTGGGGGGAGCACCCCTTGCCCCCCAAACACAGAGGGGTGGGGGAGACCCTTTGCCCCCCAAACACTGAGGGGTGGAGGGAACACTCCTTGCCCCCCAAACACTGAGGGGTGGGGGGAGCACCCCTTGCCCCCCAAACACTGAGGGGTGGAGGGAGCACCCCTTGCCCCCCAAACACTGAGGGGTGGAGGGAGCACCCCTTGCCCCCCAAACACTGAGGGGTGGGGGGAGCACCCCTCCCCCAAACTCTGAGGGGTGGAGGGAACACCCCTTGCCCCCCCAAACACTGAGGAATGGAGGGAGCACCCTTTGCCCCCCAAACACTGAGGGGTGGGGGGAGCACCCCTTGCCCCTCCAAACACTGAGGGGTGGAGGGAACACCCTTTGCCCCCCCCAAACACTGAGGAATGGAGGGAGCACCCTTTGCCCCCCAAACACTGAGGGGTGGGGGAGCACCCCATGCCCCCAAAACACAGAGGGGTGGGGGGAGCACCCCTTGCCCCCCAAACACTGAGGGGTGGGGGGAGCACCCCTTGCCCCCCAAACACTGAGGGGTGGGGGAGCACCCCTTGCCCCCCAAACACAGAGGGGTGGAGGGAACACCCCTGGCCCCCAAAACACTGAGGGGTGGAGGGAACACCCCTTGCCCCCCAAACACTGAGGGGTGGAGGGAACACCCCTTGCCCCCCAAACACAGAGGGGTGGAGGGAACACCCCTTGCCCCCCCAAACACTGAGGGGTGGAGGGAGCACCCCTTGCCCCCCAAACACAGAGGGGTGGAGGGAACACCCCTTGCCCCCCCCAAACACTGAGGGGTGGAGGGAACACCCCTTGCCCCCCAAACACAGAGGGGTGGAGGGAACACCCCTTGCCCCCCAAACTCTGAGGGGTGGGGGGAGCACCCCTTGCCCCCCCAAACACTGAGGGGTGGAGGGAGCACCCCTTGCCCCCCAAACACTGAGGTGTGGGGGGAGCACCCCTTGCCCCCCCTCCCGCCCCCAGAGGCGCTTGGGGGCTCCTCCTCCCCTATATTCTGGGGCGCAGCCCTCCCTCCCTCTCCCCCCCCCCCGTTTCCCCTCTCCTCACCGGCCTGCGTGGTGTCGCTGAGGTCGTGGCTGGCGGCGCTGCCCCGCGGGTAGTCCCTCAGCTTCCTGCCGCTCAGGCTGAGGGCGCCGCTGGCCGCCGCCTCCTCCAGCGCCCGCTCCAACGAGCGCGTCCACGACGACGGGCCCGCCGAAGAGGCAGCAGCGCCGCCGCCGCCCCCCGAGCCCAGGCCCGCTCCTCCTCCTCCCCCCGGCATGAGCGCCCCGGAGACCCCGCCGGAGCAGCCGCTGCTTCCTCCGCCCGCGCCGCCGCCGCCCTCCGACGCCGCCAGCACCGCGGCCGCCATTTCCCCCACCCCCCGCGCTCTCCTCCCTCCTCAGGAGCCCCGCCAAGCTGCGCATGCTCCGCGGAAGCCGCCGGCCGGGGAAAGGGAGGGGAGGCGAGCCGGGCGGAAGCGCGCGCTGAGGGCGACACGGAAGGGTAACGCGCCTGCGCGGAGGAAGGACCCGGGCGGCTGCAGGGAAAGGGGCGGGGCGAGGGACAAGGGCGTCTTTCGAGTTAGACCCGAACCTGGAGGGTTTTCCTCTCTTTCTGCTGAACTACAACTCCCGTCATGCCGCGCTGGGGCTGATGGGAGTTGGAGTCCCACAATTGGAGTCATTTTTCTGGCTTTTAAGTTATTTTTTAAAGCAGTTTTTGTACTGAGTTTCCATGCTGTAAACCTACCCAGTGATGGGCGGGAAGCAAATAAATAAATAAATAATATTTTTTTAAAAAATTAAATAAATAGCCAAAGGCCATGGCAATTCCATGCAATCATAAAGTAAGTAAAGTAAATAAAAAGATCTACAGGTTGCCAACTTCTGACGCACCTTTTCGCCCCCATGAGTGAAGTGGTGTATTATTTTGAACAGTGCAAATAGTTGTGTCATTTGGGGGTTTTTTGTGTTTGCGTCTATCGTTCATTTATTGCAATGCATAAAATATTGTTTATTTTTGTAAACCATCTTTCCACCCTTTGGAGCACACATAGTCATAACAACCAATAATTAAAATAACCACCAATAATTAAAATGCCGAAAACAAAAAATCCGAATGCAGCAGACAATAATATTGGAACTTTAAATAATTCCTTATTTCCAGTTATGTCCCAGGGCAAACAAGTGCATCTTCGATCAACAACGGAACCTGGTCAATGGGGGAGTCCCACCAAACTTCCCCAGTGGGGCACCACCACCAAGAAAGCCCTACTTTGCATGAACTACGCCCATCAGTGGCACTACAAAGAGGACCTCCCCACTGATCTCAAAGCATGAGCTGGCAGTTGAGGGGAATATATCAAAAAGCCGCAGCTATTCCAACCCTGACACCCTTATCCAGAAAACTGTATCTACAGTTAAAGGTAAAGGTACCCCTGCCCGTACGGCCCAGTCATGTCCGACTTTAGGGTTGTGCGCCCATCTCACTTAAGAGGCCGGGGGCCAGCGCTGTCCGGAGACACTTCTGGGTCATGTGACCAGCGTGACGAAGCTGCTCTGGCGAACCAGCACCAGCGCAGCACACGGAAACTCCGTTTACCTTCCCGCTATAAAGCGGTACCTATTTATCTACTTGCACTTAAGAGTGCTTTCGAACTGCTAGGTGGGCAGGAGCTGGGACCAAAAGACGGGAGCTCACCCCGCCGCGGGGATTCGAACTGCCGACCATACGATCGGCAAGTCCTAGACACTGAGGTTTTACCCACAGCGCCACCCGCGTCCCTGTATCTACAGTAACTGTGAATAAAAAGCCCTGTAATCATAAGGCTTATACCACTTAACCTGAGTGGTGTAAAATGTGACAAGAATGGCACAGCTGCATCCCTTTGCATTACTAGGTCAGCAGGATTTAATTGAATAAGGAGGCAAACCAATGGCAAGATCTGCCAAGATGAGCAGCTTAGGATGCAGATCTCTGGCTCGGCCTGCATTAAGCCCCTAACCTTCACTCTGCTGAAAATACTTCTGCATAACTTGCTCAGCTGACTGGGACAAGGTCCGAGTGGTCAGAGCAGAGAGAATCCCTCAACCCGAAGGAGGTGGACTTGCCCTGCTAGACCTTAAACTTTGTTGTGAACCAGCTGCTTTTTGCTGGCAGAGAGAATGGCTGCTTCTTGAAAACACTGAAGTGTTGGATAATGGCAGATGAAGTTGATGGACTATATGGAATTGGCGGAAATGACTGGCAAAATCCGAGACCAGGGAGAAGAGTCGGTGGAAGAAGACTGGAAAAAGTTTAAAGACTATTTACAGAAATATTGTAAAATTAATGAATGTTAGAAGAATGTTGGAAGGAAGTTATATGGCTTTAGTAGAAATGTTATAAGGAATTAATTAATAGATTAATAGAATATTAAAGGGAAAAATAAGGCTAGAATGTGTTAAGATAATTATAGGATAAAAAACAGAGGAAGAGGGAAAGGAATTGCTGAAACAATTAACAGAAGTGGAATACAAAAAGGGAGGTGTGAGGAGGTCGTTGAAATAAGGGAATGAAAGATAAGATATTGAAAATGTTTGAGGTGTTTTAAACTGTTTTTGTTTGCTTTTGTTCTGTTTTGTTAGTTTAATGTGTTAGTGTTGTGTAGTGTTTTTGTATTGTATTGCATTGTCCTTTTTTTTTTGTAGTGTTTAAATGGTTGGAAAAGTAATAAATATTATTAAAAAAAGAAGAGGAGAATCCCTAAACCCATTCATCTTTGTCAAGTGACTTGTGGACATCAGTATTTTCAAGGCTTGCTTTCCCTCTGCCAAGGTCAGGCAGCAGCAGCAAACCTACCTTATTGAAGAAGGAGGAGTTTGGATTTGATATCCCGCCTTTCACTCCCCTTCGGGAGTCTCAAAGCGGCTAACAATCTCCTTTCTCTTCCTCCCCCACAACAAACACTCTGTGAGGTGAGTGGGGCTGAGAGACTTCTAAGAAGTGTGACTGGCCCAAGGTCACCCAGCAGCTGCAGGTTGAGGAGCGGAGACGCGAACCCAGTTCCCCAGATTACGTGACTACCGCTCTTAACCACACCACACTGGCTCACAATTGCATCTGAATGTCACCCTCCAACTGGGATTCAACTCTGCATGAGCTTTGATAAAGCAATAACTGTATGATTCCCCCCCCCCCAAAGGCCTAAACCTGTAGGCTAACCCCTGCAACAACCTTGCCCCTTAGCCTTTTCTCATGATGATCCTCCTTGGTTAGCTGTTCATTTTGGGAATTTACACGGGGTTAAAACATCAAAAGGCTTTTCACACTGGCCAGGCTTAAAACACGCTGCCTTCTCAATTGCTTTGGGTAGAGATGCTGGTATTCCTCTCTCCATGAAAGTTTGTCTTTGCAATAATCAGGAGGTGGGAACATGTTATTTTGCAGATTATTACCCCTTTAAAAAAGGGACGTGGGTGGCGCTGTGGGTTAAACCACAGAGCCTAGGACTTGCCGATCAGGTGGTCGGCGGTTCGAATACCCGTGACGGGGTGAGCTCCCGTTGCTCGGTCCTTGCTCCTGCCAACCTAGCAGTTCAAAAGCACATCACGTGCAAGTAGATAAATAGGTAGCGCTCTGGCGGGAAGGTAAACGGCGTTTCTGTGCACTGCTCTGGTTCGCCAGAAGCGGCTTAGTCCTGCTGGCCACATGACCCGGAAGCTGTACGCCGGCTCCCTCGGCCAATAAAGCGAGATGAACGCCGCAACCCCAGAGTTGGTCAAGACTGGACCTAATGGTCAGGGGTCCCTTTACCTTTATGAGAATAAGGGGACAGTTGAAAGCAGTAATGCTTATGGTATACCAGTCATTAGAACAACATTCTTTGCATTTTTCTGGCACAGATCACGAGTTAAGATCATTGTGAAGAGTGGAGCGTTAAACATGTATTCCTGATTTAAGTACTAAGTTGGCCTTTGTTGAAGAATATGGAGCTGCAAAATTCATATCTAAGTACACACAAATGCAAACTTGTAACACTTTTATTTTTAAAAAGTCCAACAGCTTTAGAATAGATCCAAATGTATTAACTTCTCAAAAAAAAAAAAAAATACCCAAAGGTAGAGTTTAAAGCATATTCTCCTTAAATACAAACTAGCTCTCTTGAGATGCATTGCATCAATGTTTTGCATCCATGTTGATGCAAAAGGGTTTTTTTTTTTTTAAGTACATCCTGGTAGAAACCAAACACAGGATGATCATAAGCATATTTATCTACTTCATTCTAGTGGACTTCAACAGAATTCCTACTAACCGAGTAAAAAACAACAACACAAAAGGAGGAACTTTAATATTCCATTTTTTCCCATTGTAAAGGTATAGAAGGTATTTCAAATAATTAAAAACAGAAGATGATGAACATTAAATTGTCATGGAGGCATGACTACATAAAAACTGCTCTAAAGGCGGCCTTGCTACTGCCAAATATTTGTTTTGATCTCCACAATAAACTATTTTTTAAAAGAAATGTCAAAGAAAAACAAAGATCAAGTTACATATATCAGGTTTCTGAGACTGAGCAAACCTGGCATCCTTTTACCTAGGTGTGCCTCCCAACACACCCACTATGGGCATTTTAAATCCAGGAAGCAGGCCATTATGTTGAAATCAAAATCCAGCGCACATGAAGTTTGTGTGTGTGTGTGTGTGTTTGAATGGCGACACCACAACTTTTGATCCCTTGAAGCAACAGGAAGGTGCCTTGAACCTCACAATGCTCACCTGGTGGGTCTGCCACTAGGTATACGAGTCACAAAAGTGCCACATTTGTACAACACAACAGAGCGACAACCAAAATGACTGATCCGGTAACATTGGTCATCAAAGCATCATTTCAGCTGATGAATATCTGAAGCAAACTCACAGCTTTAAAAAAAAGAGAGGGGGGGGAAATAGCTTGTATGCACCCTGTATGGTCCTTTCTCGAGGATGTGGACCAGGTTCTTGCTGTGGCCTCATGGGAGGCCTTGTTCTATCACTTAAGGGGACGAGAATGACCGCTACGCCTTTTCATCGCCAAGAAAAGCTGGATTCTTACTTGCTGCCTCGGATGCCAAACAATTTAGCTTCTAGTGCCAGATGAACTGCAGAGCTTGAGTGAAAGAAAGATCTGTGAGCCGAACGGAAAGACGAGCAGCAGCCAAGTGCTGTCCGCTGCAAACGTTTTAAGCAAATTTCAGCAGCTAGGGGCACAAAATGAAAAGACACAGCCTTGCAAGAGCAGGTGGAGCAAAGACTGACCCCTGCATTAACCACCACCTCTGTCGGCTGCTTAAGAAACCAAAATAAGAACAACTGGCTTTGCCCCCCCCCTCGTCCAGGAGCTTATGTGGACCCTTGCAGTCCAAACAACAGGACGCTGTTTTCCAAGCAACACTGAATTTTCTCTTTTTATGGTCCACTATCATGTGATGGTGTTCTCTTTTTAACTATTCAGAGTAGAAGCCATCTAAAAACAAAATTCAGTTTATCAGTATCTTGACACAAAGTCCAACTTATTCTTCGGCCCACTGCTAGTTCAGTTCCTTAGAAGGATAGAGTTCCCCTGAACAGGCCCTCTAGCCCACAGTCACGAAACGGCTGCCTTTGTTCTGGGAGAGAGCCGTTCTCTGCTCCTTCAGGATCCCAAAGCGCTCGTTGAGGGTCATGTTTGTCTGTGAAGAAAGGAGGACATAAATCAGTACAGCAGCCACCCATCAAGCAGGCCAAAATTATGGTGCCTGGTTAATATTTCAACCAGTTTCCCTAGCACATTTAACACACGTGGCTAAGCTTCAACTACAGTGGGGGACCTTGGAGAAGATACGGGTTGGTGGGTTAGGTGAGAAAACAAAAATTAAAGAGTAGTCTTCTAATTGTGTGGAGAGTCTGAAGGTATTTGGAGCACTCGTAAGCAGGGTTCGAAATTAGCAGGAGCATTTTGCACCTAAAGATTCTCCATTTGCGAACACCTCCAAAAGTCTGGGTGCTGTTTTTTGCACCTGGCTGACACTCAAGGATTACTGAAATGTATGTGCTTTGAAGCCTCAAAGTTTATGTTTAGGATAGACAATATGTTAAGAAGTTTAACATTAAAGAGTACAGTGGACGCTCCGGTTGCGAACATGATCTGTGGAGGATGCACGTTCGCAACCCGCAGCGTTCGCAACCCACAGCAGCATGTCTGCGCGCGTACGGGTTGCGATTAGGCGCTTCTGCGCATGCGCAATTTTGCACTTCTGTGTATGCACGACTGCTAAAATCCAGAAGTAACCAATTCTGGTACTTCCGGGTTTCGGTAGGTCCGTAACCCGAAATATGGCAACCTGAAGCGTCTGTAACCCAAGGTATGACTGTAGAGTGTTTTGAAAACTGAAGTATGGTACCAATGTTTTTATAGTAAACACTAAACTAAACATGTATTAACCATTTCTGCTAAAAATGCGATATTAACAATGTATCACTTATGTGAACTGCATACATATTAGTTCATGCTTATCAAATTAATAAAAAGTGTTGCCAACGCCCCCACCCCCCAGTAGCGACTAGATGTTCTGCTTTCGCACCCACAACCTAGGTCCTAGAAGCCATTTGGCTCCTACCTCTTCCATCCCAGTTTCTCACACTGCTTGCAAGAAAGTGCAAAGAGGAACCCAGGAGGCAGTAGAGACGACACTGCATTCCTATGCCTTGGGTCACTATCTGGAAGAACCAAACAGGCCCCATGGTCTCCTCCTCTTGACCCTGCAGGGCCTGACTGGCAGTTTGTTCAGCCTCTCTCCAACCAGGGGCTTCCAAGTGAGTGAACAGTGTTTTTTACTCCAATCCAGCTCCATGGATGGTGCCTCCCACCAGTCCTCTGCATCCAGCCAGTCCAAGACAGGACCTCGGCTGCTCCGCAATTCCACGACAAGATCCAAAGTCCAATAAAGAACCCATGGAGCCCGTTTTATTGTCAACAACGCACATCCATTTTATCTGGAAGCAACCAACCTGCTTTCCGACACTGTTGATATCAAACTGCAGCGGGACCCCTTTGGGAATCTTCTTTTCTTCCGACTGGTCCTTCTTCAAGAGGAAGGGAGGCACGGGAGTGCTGGTCAGCCTTGGCTTCAAAGAGCTATGGAAAAAACACAGGGCACACTGAACACAGTCAACGGAAATGTCGATTTTCACCAAACTGTAAAAGCGGAGGAGACAAACACTACCTATTACTTCCAAGCTAATAACAACACAGCAAGCAAGGGGGTGGACCTGAGTGATGAACACAGTTTCTCACCAGCCACGTACTTTTCCTTAGCTCCCACCACTATTCCCATCAGCCTGGAGATTCCAGTGCAAGATGAAGCTGCTTTTACTCACATGGGGGATGGGACTGCGCCAGGATTGTCAATGGATACTGTCAAAATCCCTCCATTTGTAGTGGATGTTCGCCATCTGTTTGGGAAAGCACAAGACCCAGTTGACCCAGTAAATCCTCTGCTAATATCACATAGTTTTTCTATCCTGCCTTTCATCCAACACAGGAACACAGCGTGTCTCATAACGTAAACTATGCACCACAAAATTGAATATACACATACTATAAGCACAAAGCGGAGCCATAAAATGATAATCTCCAGAATCAGCATCAATTTTAAAGACCCAAAGGCTTGGAGGAACAACTAGTTTTAAACTTGTACCTGGATAGTCCTAATGTGGAAAATGGTCAAAAATCATTCAAATAATTCCATAAGCTATATAAGCACTGATTTCTCACTAGCTGATGTTTTAACTATGGGTCATAACGTAAACTTTATGATCCCAGGTAAAGCAGGATGAGGAAATCTGTGGCCCTCCAATGTTGCTGGACTCCCATCAGCCCCAACCAGCATGGCCAATGAGCAGGGCACGATGGGAGTTGTAGTTCAGCAACACCTGGAGGGCCAAAGGTTCCCAAGCACTGAGCTAAAGGGTGTTCTGAAAAGACCAGCTGTACAGGCAGTTTGCTTCAAATTCCCACTTTAGATAAATTCACTGATAGTGCAAAACGTCAGAGTTAGACAAGCAACAGCCATTTTTTATTGGTTAAGGCAATAGGCAATAAATGCTTAACCAATGCTACTTGTATTCCTGGCTGCCTTAACCAATCCACCCTGGGCTCCGATGCGGGCACCCTTTTCAGGAGCTCAGCAGTTTGCCTGAAGCTGTACCAGCAATTTGCCCTTTGCTCGAGGCTGCTCCTCGAGACAACATTTGACAACAGCTGGCCAGAAAGTAGGGCTTTCCTTACCCAACAGCCAGACCACCAATGCTAGGACACCAGTTTCTAAAAGCAGAGTGATTTTCAAAAGAATGGCTTTTTAAAAGGATTAGATCTAGTTATCTCCCGTTTGGACTACTGCAATGCGCTCTACGTGGGGCTACCTTTGAAGGTGACCCGGAAACTACAATTAATCCAGAAGTGGCAGCTAGACTGGTGACTGGGAGCGGCCGCCAAGACCACATAACACCGGTCTTGAAAGACCTACATTGGCTCCCAGTATGTTTCCAAGCACAATTCAAAGTGTTGGTGTTGACCTTTAAAGCCCTAAACGGCCTCAGTCCTGTATACCTGAAGGAGCGTCTCCACCCCCATCGTTCTGCCTGGACGCTGAGGTCCAGCGCCGAGGGCCTTCTGGCGGTTCCCTCATTGCGAGAAGCAAAGCTACAGGGAACCAGGCAGAGGGCCTTCTCGGTGGTGGCGCCTGCCCTGTGGAACGTCCTCCCATCAGATGTCAAAGAGATAAACAACTACCTGACATTAAGAAGACATCTTAAGGCAGCCCTGTTCAGGGAAGTTTTTAATGTATGACATATTAGTGTATTTTTGGTCTTTGTGGAAGCCGCCCAGAGTGGCTGGGGAAACCCAGCCAGATGGGCGGGGTACAAATAATAAATTATTATTATTATTATTATTATTATTATTATTATTATTGGCAAATTCAATGAGTTAAGGCTGCTGATGGCGACTAGCCATGATGACTATGTTCTCCCTTCTCTGATGGAGGCCCCCTGTGTCTGAATGCCAGCTGCTGTGAATCACAAGCCGGGGTGTGTACTCAGATCCCACTTGCAGGCTTCCCATTGGGACATCTGCTTGGCCACTGTGAGAACAGGAAGCTGGACTAGATGGGCCACTGGCCTGGTCCAGCAAGCTCTTACGCTCCTTTCAAAAAGGCTGCAGTTCTGCACAGTCTGTTCCTGTGTGGGAGGCCGCTGTCCCTAAACACACGCATGTGCATATGCTCCAGAGCACTCGGGGACTCTCCTTTTTCTGGAAGCAGCTTCTGTTTCCTCTTAGCAAACAAGTCCAATAAGGAAGGTAGCTTCATCCAGAATGCAGAAGTAGCCACAGCAAAAAGTCCCCTGTTTTATAATAAAGCAAATTAGACTGCAATTTTAAGCTACCACCATTTGAGTGAAAGAGGCTGGTTGGTAGTCAAGATCAGCAGGAGTTCAGAAACCTTCAGGCTGAGTTTGGTGGCATTGCTCAGCTTATGATAAGGCTTTCAACACCAGAATGGGGCAGGAAGCAATTTTCTTGGGATTTCCTCTTAACGCTTGCAGCCTCCCACCCCCCATAAATCTGCTCTACGGGTTTGAGGGATCTTCCAGAGCAGATGGTGCATCACTGAAATTACTTCCCTCCCTTTTCTTCTTCTGCCACCAGAAGAAACACTGTTTGATACAACCCCTTCCACATTCTCTACCTACTGACAACTGCCTCTTCCTTCCTTCCCCTTCTTCTTCTTTTGCCTGTCCTGTGGCAAGTGATAGATTGTAAGCTCCTAGGGGCAGGGACCTGCTCACCTGTATACCACAAAGCACAATGAAACTACTGATTTCAAAATGGCACTGATTTTTCTGTTTCTTAAAATTCCTCCGCAAGGCTGGGTATGAGGCATCTAGTTAACAGAGACATACCAAAACAAAAAAAATTCCTTCCAGTAGCACCTTAAAGACCAACTAAGTTAGTTCTTGGTATAAGCTTTCGTGTGCATGCACACTTCTTCAGATAGAAACATACCAGTTACTGAGCAACACTGCCCATTAAACACTTATTCCCCACCCATCTGGCAGGGTTTCCCCAGCTACTCTTACAGCACATATGCTACAGATCCAAGAGCAGTCAGAGAAGAAACCAGGGCATTCAAGACCTCTGCTTTCTACAATTCCCAAACAACCAACTTTCCTCCCTACAAACGCGCTGTTTCTCACTGCCAGCAGCCCGGTCCCAACCTGCAAAGCTCTCCACAGCCGTTTAGAGGGTGTTCATCCAACATTTCAGGATGAGTAGCACACTGTCATTGGACGCGGGTGGCACTGTGGGTAAAAGCCTCAGCACCTAGGGCTTGCCGATCGAAAGGTCGGCGGTTCGAATCCCCGCGGTGGGGTGCGCTCCCATTGTTCGGTCCCAGCGCCTGCCAACCTAGCAGTTCGAAAGCACTCCCGGGTGCAAGTAGATAAATAGGGACCGCTTACTAGCGGGAAGGTAAACGGTGTTTCCGTGTGCTGCGCTGGCTCACCAGATGCAGCTTGTCACGCTGGCCACGTGACCCGGAAGTGTCTTCGGACAGCGCTGGCCCTTGGCCTCTTGAGTGAGATGGGCGCACAACCCTAGAGTCTGTCAAGACTGGCCCGTACGGGCAGGGGTACCTTTACCTTTACTTAGCACACTGTCTGGTCCTATGCATGCTTCAGAAATTCTATGGGGCCTGCTCCCAAGTAAAAGTGTATGGAGGACATCTACAAAACCTTCCCCACTTGGAAAGCAAGCGGCAGGCATACAACAGTTTCATTTTCAGAATTGGTGACGGACCATATTATGACAGAGTATTCAGAATATGAGACCATCCCTGGTTTACACTGGAAGCCCACCCTTTCTGAAGCTCCCTGCCACCATTGCAGCAGGCCACTGCTCCTGCCTCCCAGCTCAGCAACACCCCAAGGCCACCTCCCAAATCAGACATCCAGTGCCCTCGATACACCCCATGAATATTTGGTTGCAAAAAAAAAAAAGGGGGGGGGGGAGCCACAGTCTCAACACACATGCATTACTGCCACCACAACTGCTCTGCCAAATAAATTGGAACACTTACGGGCGACTTCTGTTTGTGACCTGGGTGCTTAGGTCATCTTCTGGATGGACTTGGGCCTGCACCTGCCGGAGGGGAAAAGAAAATACCGGTAGAGAAAATGAGGAAGCTGAAGATGTTTTTTGGTGGGGAGGAAAGAGTTATTCAGGAGACAACTATAGACTTAGTCTAGGTCACTGGAATCTGACCAACACATTCCAACAAGGTTGGGGTTTCTGGGTGTGAGTGTTTCTACAGAGATTCATGAAGGGATTTGCATGACAAACAGGCATTTACGAAGCTTGATGGCACTGTGACATGACAGGTTACGTCTCCTTTTTGTGATTTTGAATTTTATTGTTATTCTTGTTTTTATACTGTATTTTATACTACTTTTATAATTAAGTGTTTTAAATTTGTTGTTAGCTGCCCCGAGCCTGGTTTTTGAACCAGGAAGGGTGGGGTATAAATAAATAATATTTTTTTATTATTATTATTATTATTATTATTATTATTATTATTATTATTAGGATTTAACTAAATTGTTAGCCATTTTGAATACAAATAGCAAAAAATGCAATATAAAGATTTCAAAATAAAACGACACACAAAACATACAGATACAAAACGAACACTTAAAGAGGTTTAGTGGACCCCAAAGTCAGTCGACTGGTGGGAGATTCCCCTCCCCGCACTCCATCCCATTCTGAAGTGCTGCTGCTTCTTCAAGTGCCGTCTACACTCTGCCCCCAAACCTGGCCAGTAGGGCATGTCATTTTAGGGGGTGAAACTTAATTTTTGCAAATTTCTTCAGTGAGCGATCTTAAAAATACATTTTTGGTTGCAAGGAACTCAAATTTGCTATTATTTTGTGATTGGACAACATTTAGCTTGGTAAATCTATGTTTGATTAAAAAGTACATAAACTGCTTTTGGGAAAAAACCAAATAAATTTAAAATTACCCTCTGACAATATCAGATAATGCTTAAATACTACTACTACTGCATAATTTAACTGAAAGTACTTGGCAATCATTTTATTTATTTTTATGCAATTTCACACACATTTTACTTACCACATAAGACTATATACTGATTTAACAAAAATATTTTTTGAATTTCCAAGTCATGTTACAACTTCTTAGCACCCCTCAGTTTTGGAATTTGAAAGCTGGAAAAAAATCAACATGCCCAACTGGCCAGCATCAGCCACTGTGGGTCCCACCTTCTGCAAGCCAGCAGGACTGGCTTCATCCCTGCCTCTTGCTCTTTCCAGCCATGTATATGTAGCATGGGGATGCGGGTGGCGCTGTGGGTTAAACCACAGAGCCTAGGACTTGCCAATCAGAAGGTCGGCGGTTCGAATCCCCGCGATGGGGTGAGCTCCCGTTGCTCGGTCCCTGCTCCTGCCCACCTAGCAGTTCAAAAGCATGTCAAAGTGCAAGTAGATAAATAGGTACCCCTCCGACGGGAAGGTAAACGGCATTTCCATGCGCTGCTCTGGTTTGCCAGAAGCGGCTTAGTCATGCTGGCCACATGACCCAGAAGCTGTACGCTGGCTCCCTCGGCCAGTAAAGCGAGATGAGCGCCGCAACCCCAGAGTCGGTCACGACTGGACCTAGTCATCAGGGGTCCCTTTACCTTTACCTATATGTAGCTAAGCTGTGTGCCTGGTAACTCACTGCCTAAGATGCTCTCCCGCCCCAAAACTGTTTTGAGCCTCCCCGTCTTTGTTCTCTCTGCCTGAACTGCTTCTTCAAACCACTCACGTTTCCCTGCATGTGACCCCCTGCCTCACTTTATAATTCTCCAGCTTTGTTCCAAGCGGGCAGGCTGAGAGCCACTTGTGCTCCCTTCAACAGCCACTCCTGTTGCAAACTTATCTGGCGTTCCAGAGAACTCCGAGTCTTTCGCTGACTGTAGAAACTCCAATTTGTACTCCTTTTTTGGGCTCAGAACTTTTGTTAAACTGCGAGCTGTGTCTATGCACGCCCTGCACTCTCCAAGTTTGCACCCACAAAGAGTGTGAAAGTTTGGTCCTGGTACTGTATCTCTGGCATTCCATCACGCCTTTAGGCTGAAGAAGGCTCTGGGATGGATTTCTTCAATAAACACACCACTGTGATGTTGGGAGACAGCTTTACTCGGTCAGAACAACAGTGGCTGCTGGAGAACCCACAAAAGTGAGGTCTGCAGGCCTATAAATTACACAGGCTTCTATAGAGGCATTTCCTAGCCTGGCTTCACACAAGCATAGAAATCAAGTCACGATCTCTGGGGAGAATTATGTCTGCATTATCATCAGAGCTGGATGCCTGATTCAGTGAGAACAGGGCTTCTGCTCTCTATCAAACTAGCGCATGGCTGAGTTTTTCCTGCACCAATGTTTTTAATACAGCCGTCGGAAGGCTCAGTCACGACAAATAGCACACAGGCATGTACACAACTCTATTACTGCCAATGACCAAAACCTTAAGATCTAATGAAAAGTAGCATCTGAAGGAGAACATGGCTACATATAAAACACAAAACTTTAGCCAAGTTTTCTTCAAACTCTATCCAGATGGTCAGATTATGTCAAACAGAGAGGTGCAGGGGAAGAGAACAGCACTCTCGCTCTGCCTCCTACATTACCTTCAGGCCCCTCTTAAAAAGGAAAGTGGCTTGGCGTGCGTCTTTCTGCTGGTAGAGCTTATTCCCGATCCGGGCAGAAGGAGACTGTATGTTGGTTCTGTAAAACATCCACAAAGAGTCGTCAGCACCATCGATGTGACAGGGTGACGCAACCAGGACAGGCAAGTGCTGTGCCCCGAGGAGATCACAATCTAAAGCAGGGATGGGACGCGTTATGTTCCAGGAAACCTTCCAAGGGCCGTATGCCAGCGGTGGGAGGATCAGGAACAAAAGCAGATGGAGCAAGCAATGCTCATTTCCCCACATGCCACTCCCCGTCCTCCATTTTTCTAGGCAAGGAAGCAGCACGGTCAGAGTTCCAGGCAAAGGCAGGCAAAGCACTCAAGGCACATGCAGAGCAGACCACAAGACCTTTGCAAACGGCATATGGCTCTCACCTTCTGTTTAACAGAGTAGGCCTCCTGAGAATGGCTCCTTGCTTTCTCTGCAACTCAGATTGTCTTTGGACGGTGGTCTTCCTTTTCAAAACCGAGTAGTCCCGCTGTATGTTCTTCAGGAAGAGATATGTTAAAAAATTAGGCCCACACATTTCCAGCAGTGTTAGTCTGTTGCAGCAAAAAACCCAAGACGTTCAGAAGCTGCTTAACTAAAAGCACAATCCTAATCATGTCCACTCAGAAGCAAGCACTGTAGAAATTAATGGTGCTTCCTCCCAGGTGTGCAGGATTAGGATTGCAGCCTCTGTGTGATATCCAAATAGGGTAGAGCCATTACGTTCACTGACTGCAACGGGTCTACTCGGATTATGGACAAATGCTAACTCTCATCCAAAAACTGTCTCTGCCACCTGATGCACTATGGATTGTTCCAAACTCCATCTGCCATGCTGGCTGGGGCTGATGGGAGCTGTAATCCAGCATCTGAAAGGTACCAGGTTCTCTGCTTCATTAATATATTTATACCCTACCTTTCTTTGAGATGGCTCACAACGCAAACACAATTAAATTTAAAAACCCGGCAATATCCAAACAGAGCAGCTGAACGAGGGGTAACTTAAAACAGGAGCAATAAAGTTAGCGTAAAAATGCCACCTTCTCCCCTGCCAGCCTACCCCTGCCCCAATACAGTGGTGCCCCGCAAGACGAATGCCTCGCAAGACGGAAAACCCGCTAGACGAAAGGGTTTTCCGTTTTGGAGGTGCTTCGCAAAACGAATTTCCTATGGGCTTGCTTCGCAAGACGAAAATGTCTTGCGAGTTCCTGCAGGGTTTTTTTCCTCCCCCCCCCCCCGCTTTTCCCAAGCCGCTTATCAGCTGATCCGCTAAGCCGCTAAACAGCTGATCCGCTAAGCTGCTAAGCCGTTTAACAGCTGATCGCTAAGCCGCTTATCAGCTGATCCGCTAAGCCGCTTAACAGCTGATCCGCTAAGCCGCTTATCAGCTGATCCGCTAAGCCGCTTATCAGCTGATCCGCTAAGCCGCTTATCAGCTGATCCGCTAAGCCCGCTAATAGCGCTAATCCGCTAATGGGCTTGCTTCGCAAGACGAAAAAACCGCAAGACAAAGAGAATCGCGGAACGGATTATTTTCGTCTTGCGAGGCACCACTGTATTTGAGAGGAGGGTCTTTCTCTGTGTCCCAAGTATGGTGGATGTTAAGCAGATCGGGGCCAGAGAAAGAGCCTTCTCTGTGGTGGCACCTGAACTGCTTATGCCCCACACATACCTATGGCCCTTCATGTGTATATACACATTTCATAAGGCCTGCTAGATGTTTTCTCCAGTTGCATTTAGGACATCTCGGCTCTCCATCTAGACCACTGAAACCTCATTATTTTGAGCAAGGCACCTTGCATAGATAATGAATGGGCATCTGGATATAGGACTTCACAGAAAGTCTCTTCTGTTTTGGATGGGGTGAAGTGCAGTCGATGCATCTTTGTGCCTTTACGTTTAGCCACTCAATGTGCTGTTTCTCCATACTGGGGTGAAGTATGGAAGTTTGTTTCGTCTGCCTTTCGAAAATCTGCTTCTGGCCAGCAGAGCTGCTTTAGCATCTCAATCTGCAGATCATCTGCTACTAATCTGCTGCCAGGCATGTTGGTTTGGCTGCGACTTTTTACTATTTGTAAACTTCATAAGCTTCCTTGACAAGTGCGGGACGGAATGGTCAAAGTCCAAAAATAAAAGTGTCGCGTGACACATACTATGTGAACGATTCTCCAACAGCTCACAAAAGCTGAGGAAAGTGAAAGTCATGCTTAAGTCACCCTTGTAAATTAGTCCGAAAGAATTGCTAGGGCACAATATTGCTTTTTCTAGCCCATCTATTCACGCTTGCCATATTACTCATTGGTTGCCTACAACTTAGAGAACACAGAAATGTCCTGCCTCCCCAGCTCCACCTGCCAGGGCAAGGGTCAGAAAAACTCTAGCCCGCCAGAGGTGCAATTAGTGGGGACACAACACAGGGCCTTTCTGACCACACAACAGCCTGGGTTGTTTTATTTGGGGGGGGGGGTGTCCTGCTTTTGCTTTGCATTTTTCAATTGTTCCTTCTTTCTGTTGGATATATAATGTTATTTGTTTTGATGTTTGGCATATGATTGTTTTAAGCCACCTCGGGGGTCCCCTACAGTGCCACGTGTGGCTGGGACCCCCTCTGGTTTCCTGCTGCAGTCTAATCAGGAAGTGAATCTGGGGAGAAGTTGTCCCACTCGGACGGCCCCTTCCCAACTGCAATTTACTGCCAGCAGAGCAAGTGGACCACCCAATGCAAAGATCCCCACCCCCCCTCCAGGAAAGGAAACTGGCTCTCACTTTTGCCCCTCTGGATTTCCTTTGGCTCAGAAAAACCCCCATCATAGTTTGGTGTAAACCACATACTTTCAGTTGGAAAGAGTAGTCACTTGCCTCAGAGTGTTACTGGAGGTGAGAGCACCTCTGCCCATAGAAAGAGAGCGGAATACATGGAATGGGACCCAATGCAGCTGCTCCATTCATGGATGAAGCCTTGCACACTCGGAAAAGGGGGTGCTGAGAGGGGAGGAACTCCACCAGATCCCATCTCAAGGCGGAGGCATTCTTACACTGCTGCCCAGAAAAAAGATGGGTACATTTTCGCCCCAAAGCCCACACACATACCTTTTCACTGAGAGGCGATCTGTTGAGGGGGCTGATGCCTTTGTGAGAGCCCAAGGCTTTCCTTGCCGCTAGCCCGGTTTTGACTCCATAGGGAGGCCTCTTTCCAGCCACCCGTTTTCTGCGTCCTAAACGGTTCTTTCCAAAACCTGAAATGGCATAAATAGGAGACAAAAAGTGGGCCAGTAGCACAGAAGCAAGTAAACACGCCTCGGTCAAGACTAGCGAAGGAGCACCAGCAGAGCTTTTAAAAATATATTTGGGGGAGGGATTCCCCTTCCATATTTATTTTAGAAAAAATCTGGGAGGAAATTAATAAAAACCCTTGTTTTCTTAGCAGATCTAAACTTGTATGCATATCCAGGAGCAAGTCAGCATATGGAAATCGTTGCCACAGAGGTCTGTGGCTCCCTAGCAAAGATACTTGAAGAGGATAAATTGGCACACAGGGGAACAGCTCCATCCACATCTCATAGCAACAACACCAAAAAACACGGCTTTCATTATCAAAGGGATTCCATTCCCCAATACCAGATGCTGGGGCTTAACACCAAAGGAGGATTATGTCTCAAGTCTTGCCGGTAAACCTTTGTAAAACATCTGGCTGGCTGCTGCAAGTATCAAAAATATTGAAAAAAATAACTTGGGTTGACAGTGCATCACAATTCTTATACAGGGATGGGAGGCAGAGCCATTTCGTAAGTTCAGCAACAAGACAAACTCCATCGGGGTCCTCCTGATCCCACACTGTTTCTAATCCAGTTCATCATTTTAATAACTTCTATTTAACTTGAAAAACTGGTGCGTGGGTCTGTTTTTCCCCTCCTCCCTAACCATCCCTTTTTCGTTTTGTGTTGTGTCGGGCAGATTGTAAGCCCGCAGGCAAGAGACTGTCTTGTTTTAACTGATGGTGCGTAAGTCACTCTGGAAGACCCTGGCTGAAAGACAGGGTAAAAATGTTCCAAAAAATACTTTACTCTTTTAAAAGGGCAAAATGCATTATGTATTACTTAGCACATAAACCTGTACAGGCTGCTCTACTTTTGAGTATATATTAAGGAAAATGTTATTTATCACCTGCCTTTAAAAAAAGGCAGGTCTCAAACAACCTTGACATTTTACTGTCCCGCTACAAAATAGGTCACTGGTGTTTCAGAAAAAAAGGAAGCAGAACTACCTACCTGTGTACTCCTGGATTCCCCATTTGGTTCTCCTCATCCGGAATTGCCGCTTGCCAGCCTGTTGAAGCCCCCTCTTCATTCTGGGAGAATACTGCTTCCTCTCTTCTTTCTTATTCAGTTTAATTATATCATCTGCAAAACACATAGCGAGAATTTAAGTATTGAACACTTCTCACTGTGGGGGACCAAAACAGGAACCCGTGCATGATTTGTTATTTTTAAAAAGCCTCAGGTTTTCACTTAAGTAAACTCTTAAGTTTGTTAAGTAAACTCCCGGAAGAGATCTGTAAACCTTTAGAAACTTTTCTGGAATCGAGAACCTTTCTGGAATTGTGTAATGGGGTTAATTGAGTTTTTGTCTTCAGCCAGCCTCCCTCCCTTGTTTCAACAGGGCCCTGGGTCTGTCACACTTCTCTGTAGAGAGCCATGTGCGTAAAGGTAAAGGGACCCCTGACCATTAGGTCCAGCCGTGACCGACTCTGGGATTGCGGCGCTCATCTCGCTTTATTGGCCGAGGGAGCC
Source organism: Podarcis muralis (assembly GCF_964188315.1). Lineage (NCBI taxonomy): Eukaryota > Metazoa > Chordata > Lepidosauria > Squamata > Lacertidae > Podarcis > Podarcis muralis. Next base: position 4,024,142 of record NC_135660.1, on the reverse strand, counting down.
GGCGTACAGCTTTCGGGTCATGTGGCCAGCAGGACTAAGCCGCTTCTGGCGAACCAGAGCAGCGCACGGAAACGCCGTTTACCTTCCCGCCGGAGCGGCACCTATTTATCTACTTGCACTCTGACGTGCTTTCGAACTGCTAGGTTGGCAGGAGCAGGGACCGAGCAATGGGAGCTCACCCCGTCGCGGGGATTCGAACCGCTCACCTTCTGATTGGCAAGTCCTAGGCTCTGTGGTTTAACCCACAGCGCCACCCGCATCCCTGTAGAGAGCCATGTGCATAGATGGTGCTATATACATACATTATTCCTGCCAAATAGCTCAGTCGGTTGAGCACGAGACTCTTGCTCTCAGGGTTATAGGTTCAAGCCCCATGTTGGGCAAAAGATTTCTGCATTGCAGGGGGTTGGGCTAGATGACCCTCGTGGCCCCTTCCAACTCTACTATTCTATGATTTTATACATACAAAATTAGGTTTAGCTGCAATGCAGCGTCCACTGCCATGTATGATGCTTGTGGGAGAGCACAATCTCTCCATCTGAGGAGTGGCCACAGTACAGTGACGCCACACGCTCCTTGCATGCAGAAATCCCCAGGTTCAACCTCTGGCATCTCACAGGTAGAGGAAGATGCTCTTCTGGGGACCTGAGAGCTGTTGCCAGTCAAGTCTGGTCCAGACGGTCAGCAACCTGACAATGAAAGGCTGCTCCATATGTCTTGTAATCCCTGCTCTTCACGCCTGCTCTTTTTCAAATGGGGTTAGGTGAGTTTAGCCCAGTGTATTGCCCAGAGTGCTACACAGCCAGATAGCACTCTGAAAATTGCATTTATCACATATTTGTGATAAGCTGAACGCCTTTTAGAAGCCTGCTTCAATCCCATGAGATTTACACACGGCGTACACTGCAGAATCTATAGGGTGACACAATAGAATCTTATATTTCTTCGATTTGAGGCTGTTCTGAATCCTCATTTGCCTTGAAAGTGCTGAAGGCTGCAGGACAGCAATCTAACAGCAAATAAATAAAAATCTTTGCAAAAGCATGACCATTAAAATTTAAACCAAGAGCCCTTCCACATCTCTGAACATATATTGCACCTACAAGCACTAAGATAATGAATTCTGCCAGTAATTCAGAATGCCCCAGTTTTCTTTTCGCAAGAGTTGCTATAATTCATTCAGCACCATTACTTCATCCCTAAACACATTGTTAGCCTGCATTTGATTCAACTTCAAAATGAGAAACTGACTCCCAAAGTTCAGGAGTCGTCGCCATCATTGCAATCACTTCTACAGTGAAACTGCTGTGTAACAGCATCATTCTTACAATAATCCTGCAAAGAGGAACAGAGTCTAGCGAACGTGTCCGAGGGGATTCAGCAAATTCGCATCTAAGTCAAATTTGAAGCTAGCAAGCACGCATAACCTGACTGCTCCCAAAGCCAATACTTTCCTTGCCCCATAAATATCCCCCCGCAAAAAAAATCATATTCAGGGAGACTAGCTCCACCCTCAGCCCCCAAGACAAATACACATCTCCCAAGAGAACTCATTGGCTCTCTCACTAAGGTCATTTTGCACTACCACACATGCTCTCTAAACTGTAGACCAGCTGAACATATCACACTGCAGGAGGAAGCCTCTGACTGGTATACTATCGGCACAAAGTTTGTTTCAGAAGGTGCGGAGGATTCCAGCGGATGTTGCTACACACAGCAACTCAAGGCACAAGGGCAGAATTTCAGATTAACTCGTCTTGAGGAGTAAGGAATCAAACACAGCAATGACCCTTCTTATGATGCTTTTGCTGCTAGCCTGCAGTTTGTGTTCGGTGGTCAACCAAAGATGGGTGTGGCTAAAGTGAAGGGCCACTTGAAATGACCTTTTTGCCTTGACCTCCTCTAACAAAATGATTTACTGTATCTATGCAAATCCTCCTTGCCAGCGAGATCATGAGGATCCAGAAAGTTCAGAGTGACGAACCAAGAAGTCTGGATGCAATAATGGGAATAAAGTAAAATGATAGGTAAATGAGAAGGCCAGAAGGCTGGCTTTTTGCACATAAAAGCCTCTACATGTAGCTCAGGGGAAAGCTTCCTCCATCAACCAGAAATTCTATAGAAATGTAAAGGTAAAAAAGGTAAAGGACCCCTGGTGATGGACACAAGACATCCGCAGGTAAGACAGAATGACGCATCAGGAATCTGTTGCCATAGTCATTGTCCTTGATAGGTATTGTCCTATTCGGGAGGACCATCCACAAAGGAAACCTTCCAGATGGGTCATCCTTGTTTACATGCCCAAATCCACCTTTTAGCAGAACCTTCCCTATTACATCACTGAGGTCTTCTTCTCCAGAAACTCCTCCCCTATGACCAAGCACACTTACCTGAATTGTACCCTATCCACTCTCATTCCCTCATTTTGACCCCTTCTCATTGGTCATCATGCCAACTCACCTAAAACACACTTATTAAAGTTCAGGCTCCTTGACCACCTTCTACAATGCTGTCTGAAGTTTCCCCTCTGCTCTCTCTTCCTCTGAGCAACCATTCTGCACACACCAGGAACATCTTTAAACTTCAGAACTAAGGCTTGGTGAAGGGTCTATGCCCGTGATCCTATTTTACTAATAAAGATCTGAACTCACTGCATAGACTCCTGAGCTCAATGCCTGGGTCCCATCTCTTCTATCACCTACAAACACAACATTTCAGGAGCACCTATCTCCACTTTCAGAGCTATTCCCCCTTTAGAATAGAACTCTCTATTTCTTTAACTGAGAAGTGTGGTTGTGTTAGAAGTATAAATGTATGCTGCTGCACTTTATTACAAAAATCACATTTAATGCTTTATAATAAATTCTTTTGTGTAATTTTTGTGAAGGCACTCAGAAACTTCAGAGGGTTTGGATACACATGTAAGGCAGCGCTTGGTTCTACGTCAGCTAAAAGTCCCCACTGGTGAAAGTTTCACATTCCCAAGTCCACGTGTCTTTCAGCATCCCCATCCCCACCCTGCACCTCCTGTTAACACACTTTACAGCATGAAACACATCCTGAAAAACCAGGATATGGACATTAGCAAAGTAATCCTATGAAGTGAGAGGGACACTGGTCTGACCCTGCACAGCTTCTTGCTGCAGAACAGGAGATTGTGCCGTGATGGAATATAATCACACGCCAGCAACTTGTTGAACAGGACACTACAGCCAGCGATGATGCCGTATTTTAAAGGCATCTTCCGCTTTTAGTTCTAGGTCAACAGAGGTGGAACATCAACTCAATGCACTTATGCAACTCCCCTAATATATAATAATAAAATCACAGCAACAAATGTGCAGATTTGCATGCATCATTAAAAGATTTGCGGTTAGGATGGTCAATGGAGATATCTCATTATGTACAAAAACATACAGTTGTATCATACATACATACATAGTATATCACAGATCGCCTTCCCTGGCGCCCACAGGGTTTCCTGTGCCCGCTGGAATTACGCTTGTAAGAAGCATTCTACTGCAGCCAAAGGAGAAGGTTGCGGGTTCTGTGTGCTTGGTTACAATGTGTATGTGTGTTTGTGTCCATGTGGTACCCGTGACAGTTTCTCCAGTTTGCCAATATGCTCTCAGGAAAAGCTTGATAATCCCTTCCTTATGTATTAGTTACAGTAAGAGAGTCTATGTAGGCAAAGGAGTCATCAGTTTGGAGGTACTTGGTCAGGAGACTTGCAACCCAAGGTCAGGCATCATGTTGTTGATACTGTTCCTTGAAGAAGCAGATCTACAGTGTTGGATATCCAGGTGGTTTATAGCAAGGACTGCTTTTAATCAGACTTGGCTGATATCCCAGCAGCAGAACTCAAACCTGACCTCAGTTATCCAGGCCCTGGTTCTTCCAGGCTGGACTGCTATAATGTTCTTTATGTGGGTCTGCCTTTAAAGACAATCCAGGAAGTTCAATTGCTTCCTGATTACTATCAGCAATTTAAGAGACTCCCATCGTTTTCATTGGCTGCTTCTTTCTATCCAGGCCCAATTTTGACTTTAAATTTTAAAGTGCAGGCTACAAGCTTCAAGCAGGTGTTTCCAGGAAGCCTATAAATCTATAATTATTAATCATACAAATGGGGCATTTAAGGTGCCAGCCTTCACCCAGTTCCTCCCTCCAGCAAATGTCACTCAGATTTTATTATTCTTATTTATTATGGTTAAAGGGCTGCCCATCATTAAGTAATTACTGGGCAAGAAACAAACAAATCTATATTAAAAAATACAATATATGTGCCACGAAGCCTTTGGCACACACCCTTAATCACACAGCTACAAAATAAGCACATTCTCTTCTTACACGCAACACCATCTCCTCCTCCTCTTGTCTGTGTTGATTTACAGATTTTAAGTGCCTGATGATAGAGATCTGTCTTCTTATACTTTCAACAGCGGCACGTACGTAGAAAGCCAGTGTGGAGCAGTGGTTAGCTTGTTGGCCTAGGACCTGGGAGACCAAGATTCAAACGCTTGCTTGGCCATCAAGCTCAGTGGGTGACTTCTAGCCCAACCTACCTCTCATGGCGGTTGTTGTGGGGATTAGGAGAGGCGGGGGAGAGCCATGTACACCACTTTGAGTTTCTTGGAGGAAAAGGTAGGATATACATGCAATAAATAGTACTAATGATAGCAATAGATGGCACTTTCTAATCTACCTCCTCCTCCTCATAGCAGCAGCAGCAGAAACCGATTCGAAAGCATATTACAGTATTCTAAATATTAGATTTCTGCATTACAAAAGGGTTGGACTAGATGACCCTTTGTTGTTGTTTAGTCGTTTAGTCGTGTCCGACTCTTCGTGACCCCATGGACCAGAGCACGCCAGGCACTCCTGTCTTCCACTGCCTCCCGCAGTTTGGTCAAACTCATGTTAGTAGCTTCGAGAACACTGTCCAACCATCTCGTCCTCTGTCGCCCCCTTCTCCTTGTGCCCTCCATCTTTCCCAACATCAGGGTCTTTTCCAGGGAGTCTTCTCTTCTCATGAGGTGGCCAAAGTACTGGAGCCTCAGCTTCATGATCTGAGATGACCCTTGGGGGTCATCAATTCTATGAACGTGCATTTCCTCATACGAAAGTCCCCAGGCTCTGAGATCTTCAGGGGAGGTCGTTCTCTCCATCCTGCCACCCCCACAGGCACTCTTGGTGGGGACTCGGGAGAGGGGTGGCTGCTCCCCAACAACTTTGGAACTCCCTGCCTAGAGAAGCTAGACTGGCTCCCTCCCAGCAGGTTTCAACAGGCTTTGGGGAACCGACTGCTTTTCATGGAAGTGCTGGTGCTGTGCTGTTTTTATTGTAACCATCCATTGTGTTTTTAATAGGTCCCATTTATTACACAGAGGTACATACATACAGTGGTACCTCTGGATGCGAACAGGATCCGTTCCGGAGCCCCGTTTGCATCCTGAAGCGAATGCAACCCGCATCTGCGCAGGTTGCGATTCGCCGCGTCTGTGCATGCGCTTGATGTCATGCTGAGTGTCTGCGCATGCGCAAGCAACAAAACCCGGAAGTAATGCATTCTGTTACTTCCAGGTCGCTGCTCAACCCAAAAACGCTCAACCCGAAGCTACTTTAACCAGATATATGAGTGTATATTGTTTGGACTACTGCAATGCGCTCTATGTGGGGCTACCTTTGAAGGTGAACCGGAAACTACAATTAATCCAGAATACGGCAGCTAGACTGCTGACTGGGAGCGGCTGCGAAGACCATATAATACCGGTCTTGAAAGACCTACACTGGCTCCCAGTATGTTTCTGAGCACAATTCAAAGTGTTTGTGCTGACCTATAAAGCCCTAAACAGCCTCGGTCCAGTATACCTGAAGGAGTGTCTCCACCCCCATCGTTCAGCCCGGACGCTGAAGTCCAGCACCAAGGGCCTTCTGGCGGTTCCCTCATTGCAAGACGTGAGGTTACAGGGAACCAGGCAGAGGGCCTTCTTGGTAGTGGTGCCCACCCTGTGGAATGCCCTCCCAGCAGATGTGAAGGAAATAAGCAGCTATCTTCTCTTTAAAAGACATCTAAAGGCAGCCCTGTTTAGGGAAGCTTTTAAGGTTTAATAGGTTATTGCATTTTAGTGTTTTGTTGGAAGCCGCCCAGAGTGGCTGGGGGGACCCAGCCAGATGGGCGGGGTATAAATAATAAATAATAACAATTATTATTATTATTATTATTTAATTACGGTAACGTTCAACTCGCTTTTCTGGTTTTTAAGCTGCTTTTATTTTTACCGGAGTCCCTGCCAGGAGGAAAAGGCAGGGTACCAATAAATACCAATTACAGATAGGTAGCCGTGTTGGTCTGCCATAGTCAAAACAAAAAAAATTCCTTCCAGTAGCACCTTAAAGACCAACTAAGTTAGTTCTTGGTATGAGCTTTCGTGTGCATGCACACTTCTTCAGATACACTGCTGGGAGGGAGCCAGTCTTGGTATGAGAAAGCTCATACCAAGAACTAACTTAGTTGGTCTTTAAGGTGCTACTGGAAGGAATTTTTTTGTTTTGACTATGGCAGACCAACACGGCTACCTATCTGTAACTGGAACTATGGAAGGCACCACATTGAGCCGCATGAAATGGAAGTCCATCATGTGTATCTGAAGAAGTGTGCATGCACACGAAAGCTCATACCAAGAACTAACTTAGTTGGTCTTTAAGGTGCTACTGGAAGGATTTTGTTTTGTTTTGAATAAATACCAATGCTCCCGGTTCTGCTCCTGCAGCAGGAGGTTCCCCCGATCTTCCCCGGCGCTGCCTCTCGGCCCCGCCCACGTCACCTGCCGCGGCCCCCAAGGTTCGGTCGCTAACTCCTTAGGCTCTCCCAACTGCCTCCCCCCTTCTTTGCTCGCTTTGGTTCGGCCCCCTCTTCTCCTCCTCCTCCCCCCTCCCAAGAGAGCACACATGGTTCGGTCCGAGCATCCCTCGCTCGGCTCCCCGCTCTCAAGCCCCGCCCCCATTTTGACCCCCCCTCCCGCCGCCGCCGCCGCCGCCCACTTGACCGGCCTCCCTCACCCAGCGACATGTCGATTTTCTCCAGCGTCTCGCTGCTGACGCTCCTCAGCGGGGCTCCGCCGGCGCCGAAGCCGCTCATGGCCGCCGCTCCCAAAAGACAAGACCGAGAGCGAGGAAAGCAGCACCACAGAAGCTCCTGGCTCTCTCCCCCCTTCTGGGCATGCGCCGGGCGCGCTGGACGCATGCGCCACGCTCGCGCTCTCCTCCCGCGTGACTGAACCCAACGCCTCCTCCGGGCGCGAGAGCCGATTATGGGGCGGGGTCCGCCTTCGCCCGTTGCTGCGCTTGCGCGAGCCGAGCGGCTTCGGCGACGCTCCGGGGAGTACCGTAGTTCGCCGAGCTGAGCGCATAGGAGGAGGTACCGTAATGCGCTCTGCGGCGCTTCGCAATATAAAACCTAGCAAGCAACGAAAGCCTAAAGAGATAAGAACAAGTTAAAAGCAAAAGATCAAGACATAAAATAAAATATAAATGAAGCTGATTAGGAAAAATCCTGGGGTGCGGATTTACCCAGCTTGTCAGGGTGCCACTCCCCGCGGGTCTCTCTGGTCAGCAAGAGGAGGAGTCTCCAGCCAAGTTAAAGAAGCAAACAGCGGTCAGTAGACCTGGTCTTTATTTGTTGCAACAAGGTTCAAACGCACAAAGAGTGGCAACCCCAAGCATGGGATTGTGTGACCTTTTAAGACCTCTCCCCATTTCCCATAATACATTTTTCAACAGCATCATTGATACATCACAAATATGTCACAGTGTAGGAGTGTTTGGCATGTAGAAGGTAAAGGGACCCCTGACCATTAGGTCCAGTCGTGGCCGACTCTGGGGTTGCGGTGCTCATCTCGCTTTATTGGCCGAGGGAGCCGGCGTACAGCTTCCGGGTATGTGGCCAGCATGACTAAGCCACTTCTGGCGAACCAGAGCAGCGCACAGAAACGCTGTTTACCTTCCCGCCAGAGTGGTACCTATTTATCTACTTGCACTGACGTGTTTTCGAACTGCTAGGTTGGCAGGAGCAGGGACTAAGAAACGGGAGCTCACCCTGTCACGGGGATTCGAACTGCCAACCTTCTGATCGGCAAGTCCTAGGCTCTGTGGTTTAACCCACAGTGCCACCCACGTCCAAAAAAATGTATAGGTAGCTAGATACCAATTCATCGTGGCTCATCTTATTTGGAAGTGGCATCTTATGTTTGAATAACAAATAAAATTCTGGTCCCTCATGTATTGCGATGGTTTTTAAAACCTGATTCCTGCATTAATATGGGGAAATGATGATGTTTGGAGCCCCGGTTTATATTGTCAGCATACTGACATAAAGGTTAAAATGCTTTTGCTTAATCCCTCAACCAATTTAACAAAATGAAAGATGGCAGATGCTCTGTGTCCAGACAGCAGGTGCAAAGCAGACCAAACACAGACAGATGGTGGTGGAGGAGGAGACAGCAGCAACTTTTATTATCCAAGCCAAGAAAGCAGCTGCCTGCAACTGGACATCTGCAAAGGAAAATGGAACAAATACCAGCATCTAAAAGAACTATTTAAGCATCACCCTTTTGGTGTCCCCCATATGGCAAAAGTCACTTGAGGGTCAATGATGAAATAAAGCAACAATCAGCATAACCTTTCCCCCCAGCTGACGCATTTGCAAAAAAGAGAAAACTGATAGAAAGGGCTGCTGTTGTGATAATAATACAGATTGCAGTGTGCTAATATTGGAACAGTTTAATAGGTTCACTAACATGTTAGTAAGGGACACGGGTGGCGCTGTGGGTTAAACCACAGAGCCTAGGACTTGCCGATCAGAAGGTCGGCAGTTCGAATCCCCACGACGGGGTGAGCTCCCGTTGCTCGGTCCCTGCTCCTGCCCACCTAGCAGTTCAAAAGCATGTCAAAGTGCAAGTAGATCAATAGGTACCGCTCCTGCGGGAAGGTAACTGTGTTTCTGTGCACTGCTCTGGTTTGCCAGAAGCGGCTTAGTCATGCTGGCCACATGACCCGGAAGCTGTACACCAGCTCCCTCGGCCAGTAAAGTGAGATGAGCGTCGCAACCCCAGAGTTGGTCACGACTGGACCTAATGGTCAGGGGTCCCTTTACCTTTAACATGTTAGTGTTTTGTATACAGATCCCCCCATCCTACAGAAGTTGATACATGCAAGCCACATAAGAAGAGCCTGCTAGATTGCCCATTTAGTCCAGCATCCTGTTCTTACAGTGGCCAACCAGATGTCCTTCAGAAACCAGCATGCAGAATTCAAGCACAACAGCACTCTCCCTCCCTGTGGTTTCCAGCAACTGGTATTTGGAAACATTGCTTCCTCCAGCTGTGGAGGGCACAGCATAGCCATTCTGGCTAGTAGCATTGATAGCCTCCATGGCCCTCTTTTAAAGCCATCAAGGTTGGTGGCCATCACTGCCTCATGAGGGAGTTCCATACATGAAGACGTACTCTATGATACCTATCTGCAACCTGTTGTAGCACAGTTCAGGAAAGGCTTTCCCTCTCGATTCTGCTCATTGTGCAAACTGGCTAATCACAAATAGGTCTCCTCATGGCCCTGTAGAATTGAACTGGGTTCACCTGCAGGTAAATGAGATCAGGGTTGCAGCTTTGTTTCTTGAGTAAACCTGATCAGCATCACGCTTGCTCATTAATTTAAATATAACATATCAACAGAGTTTTTCTCTTTTTTAAAATATATTTTTATTAATTTTTACATAAAGTTTCCAAAAAAAGTACAACATATTTTCTTATACAATGTTTTGGACTTCCATCAACCACGTCTGAAGATTTTTCAGTCTTTATCACTTAATCTGCATTTAATTGATTTCACTATTACTTTTAATAGTCCACTAATAATTCTCTTCATCCTTTTCTCTGCAATATTTCACATAGTCCTCCTTACAAAACGTCTTGTAGTCCTACTAGCGTAATCTGTTGATTACAATTGCTTTTCAAATAATTCACATATTTACTCCAGTCGTCTGAGAATCTCTGATCCCGCAGGTTTCGAATCCTTCCTGTCGTTTTCTCTAATTCTGCATAGTCCATTAATTTCCTCTGCCATTTTTCTTCCATCGGTAGTTCTTCTTGTTTCCATTTCTGTGCCAATAGTACTCTTGCTGCCCTTATAGATCGGCAGAGTTTTTATAATCACCGGAGCCATTAAGTGCATACACGCCCAATTGCCGTGCAGATAATTCCAACATTATCAAGGCATATTATTGCCCGCCCTCTTTAGCCCCGTTTCCCCCCGAAAAGAAAAGTCTAAATTCCAAATCGCCCTCATCCAAGCAGAGGCAGAACAGGGTTGGGAGCAGCTGTTCAGCGCGGGGCACGCTGGGAGTCGTAGTTCCCGAAGGATTCCGGGGCTTCCGGAGGCGTGCTTGCCTATGCGGCGGGGCAGGGAACGTAGCGCGCCGGAAGTTGCGTTGTCGAGGCGCGCGCGGGGGCCGCTGGGACTCGTAGTTCCCCGCCTCTGAGGGCGAGAGAAGGCGGCGCTGTCCCGGGCGAGATGGCCGGAGGAGACGGGGCTGCGCTCAGAGTGGGCGTCGCCGTCCAGGCTTGGAGTGAGGCCGCCGGGCTCTGACCGCCGCCTCGCCCTCCGAGGGATGGAGGTTGCGGGGCAGGAGGAGAGCAGGTCAGAAGGCGAAGGGGGGGGGCAGCAGGGCCGGGAAGGGGGGGGGGCTGAGGTAACCGGGGGGGGGCTGGTTGGGGGGCGGGAGGGAGGCGAGGCAGTGGGGCGGGGAGGGGGGAGCTAATTAACTGAAAAGGGGTGTGAGCGCTGAGGGAAATGAAATGACATGCCGTGGGGGGGGGGAGTCAGTTGGGGGTCAGAGCTGAGGGGAGATATTTGGGGGGGAGGGGACTTAATGGGGGGTTTAGTGAGTGGGGTGTGGGTCGTTATAGGGGGAGCTGAGGCGATGGGGTGGCGGGAGGGGAGTTTGCTGAGGCATTGCGGGTGGGGAGTGAGTTGTGGGGCCGGGAAGGAGCCCATGATGGTGGTGGTGGGGGGCTATTTGTGGGGAGTTTGCTGAGGCGGGGAGGGCAATGCGGGCGGGGTGGGGAGTTACATGGCTACCCTGCCATGGGAAATAGCCCTTTTTGGGATGGGACCTTGGGTGACACTGGGGCAGGAGCAGTGGCGTAGCGTGGGTTGTCAGCACCCGGGGCAAGGCAAGTAATTTGCGCCCCCTAACCCGTGGATTTGCGCCCCCTAACCCGTGGATTTGCCCTAACCCCAGATGTTGTGCCCGGTGTGGCCGGCCCCCCCTGCACCCCCCACGCTACGCCACTGGGCAGGAGTTGTAAGCCTCAAGTGATTAGGAGATGAAAACACGTAATGCCTCTATGGACGTCTTGAAGAGGTTGTGTATAGTCTGGGATCTCCCTACCAGATACAGTGGTACCTCGGGTTAAGTACTTAATTCGTTCCGGAGGTCCGTTCTTAACCTGAAACTGTTCTTAACCTGAAGCACACCACTTTAGCTAATGGGGCCTCCTGCTGCTGCCGCGCTGCCGGAGCACGATTTCTGTTCTCATCCTGAAGCAAAGTTCTTAACCTGAAGCACTATTTCTGGGTTAGGGGAGTCTGTAACCTGAAGTGTCTGTAACCTGAAGCATATGTAACTTGACGTACCACTGTATAAGAATTACCTCAAGAGTAAGGGTGGAGATGGTGTGATCCAAGAGTGACATCATCAATGGTATAAAGATAAACTAAGCTAAAAAGGATAATTTGTCCTTCCAAATTCAAAATGTAAACAGCTGACCATGGCTACAAGCCGTATCTCTTTATCATGCTAATCTCCGAATGCTTATTTAGAAAAGGGCAAAGAATTCGATGACATGTCTTGATGTTACATTGTATTGAAGCAATACTGTATTACAGTACAGTGGTACCTTGGGTTACATACGCTTCAGGTTACAGACTCCGCTAACCCAGAAATAGTGCTTCAGGTTAAGAACTTTGCTTCAGGATGAGAACAGAAATCGTGCTCCGGCGGCATGGCAGCAGCGGGGGGCCCCATTAGCTAAAGTGGTGCTTCAGGTTAAGAACAATTTCAGGTTAAGAACGGACCTCCAGAACGAATTAAGTTCTTAACCCGAGATACCACTGTATATTGTATGGGGCGGAGGAGGAGGTGTGGGAGGAGGAGGATGGAGAAGGGAGTTCGGTTGTGTCACTAGGAGGTGTGACTAGGAGTCTCTTCAGCAGGGCTTTTTATGTTTGAACAACGGAAAGGTTGTGTAGGACTGACCCAGATTTACTTACTGAGGCGGGAATTTCCTTGCAAGCTCACAAGTTTAGAGAAAAGGAAAATGAAAGAGGGCGGGTGAGCATTGCAGAGAGGTATAAAATTATGCATGGTGTGAAGAAAGTGTGAAGAGAGGTTTTTCTCCTCTCGTAATACTAGAACACTAGTATGTCAAGGAGATAAAGAACTATACAACTTTTAGAAGACATCTGAAGGCAGCCCTGTATCAGGAAGTTTTTAATGTTTGATGCTTTATATATTCTGTAAGTTGCCCAGAATGGCTGAGGAAACCCAGCCAGATGGGCGGGGTATAAATAATAAAATAATAATAATAATAATTACTAGAAGCTGAATGTTGGAAGATTCAGGACAGATAAAAGAAACTACCGTACTTGTTCGCATGGCGCCTGGTTAAACCTGTGGAACTCACTGCCACAGGAGGCAATGATGGCCAGCAACTTGGATGGCTTCAAAAGAGGATTAGACAAATTAATGGAGGATAAGGTCATCAGTGACTGCTAACCCTGATGACCATGTTCTATTTGCTAGGAATTTTAATTGGGGAGTGTGCTGTCATGCTCCCATTCTGCTTCCAGGCCATCCTTGGATATCTCACTGGCCGCTTATGAGGGCAGTCCTGGACTAGATGGGCCATTGACCTAATTGAGTAGGGCTTCTTACACAGAACTATTTGTCAGACCTCATGTTTTAATTTTTTGTAAAGGAGGGGGGAAACACTTTGTTGGGGCCAAACAAGATTCATGCTAGTAAGTAAAGAACCATGCTTTATTTCACATTAAAAAACAAAACAAAGCTGATAATAATAATAATAATAATAATAATAATAATAATAATAATAATAATAATTTATTATTTATACCCCGCCCATCTGGCTGGGCCTCCCCAGCCACTCTGGGCGGCTTCCATAAAAACCAAAAATACAATAAAATATCACATGTTAAAAACTTCCCTGAACAGGGCTGCCTTAAGATGTCTCTTGAATGTCAGGTAGTTATTTATCACTTTGACATCTGCTGGAAGGGCGTTCCACAGGGTGGGCGCCACTACCGAGAAGGCCCTCTGCCTGGTTCCCTGTAGCTTTGCTTCTCGCAATGAGGGAACCGCCAGAAGGCCCTCGGCGCTGGACCTCAGCGTCCGGGCAGAATGATGGGGGTGGAGACGCTCCTTCAGGTATACTGGACCGAGGCCGTTTAGGGCTTTAAAGGTCAGCACCAACACTTTGAATTGTGCTCGGAAACGTACTGGGAGCCAATGCAAGTCTTTCAAGACCGGTGTTATATGGTCTCGGCGGCCGCTCCCAGTCACCAGTCTAGCTGCCGCATTCTGGATTAGTTGTAGTTTCCGAGTCACCTTCAAAGGTAGCCCCACGTAGAGTGCATTGCAGTAGTCCAAGCGGGAGATAACCAGAGCATGCACCACTCTGGCGAGACAGTCCGCAGGCAGATAGGGTCTCAGCCTACGTACCAGATGGAGCTGGTAAACAGCTGCCCTGGACACGGATTTGACCTGTGCCTCCATGGACAGCTGTGAGTCCAAAATGACTCCCAGGCTGCGCACCTGGTCCTTCAGGGGCACAGTTACCCCATTCAGGACCAGGGAATCCTCCACACCTGCCCGCCTCCTGTCCCCCAAAAACAGTACTTCTGTCTTGTCAGGATTCAACCTCAATCTGTTAGCCGCCATCCATCCTCCAACCGCCTCCAGACACTCACACAGGACCTTCACCGCCTTCACTGGTTCTGATTTAAAAGAGAGGTAGAGCTGGGTATCATCCGCATACTGATGAACACCCAGCCCAAACCTCCTGATGATCTCTCCCAGCGGCTGCATGTAAATGTTGAAAAGCATGGGGGAGAGGACAGAACCCTGAGGCACCCCACAAGTGAGAGCCCAGGGGTCTGAACACTCATCCCCCACCACCACTTTCTGAACACGGCCCAGGAGGAAGGAGCGGAACCACTGTATAACAGTGCCCCCAGCTCCCAGCCCCTCAAGACGGTCCAGAAGGATGCTATGGTCGATGGTATCAAACGCCGCTGAGAGATCCAGCAGAACTAGGAAACAGCTCTCACCTTTGTCCCTAGCCCGCCGGAGATCATCAACCAGTGCGACCAAGGCAGTTTCAGTCCCATGATGAGGCCTGAATCCCGACTGGAAGGGATCCAAATGGTCCGCTTCTTCCAGGCGTGCCTGGAGTTGTTCGGCAACCGCTCGCTCAATCACCTTGCCCAGGAATGGAAGATTTGAGACTGGGCGATAGTTGGCCATCGTGGCCGCACCTAAAGATGGTTTTTTAAGAAGCGGTTTAATAACCGCCTCTTTCAGCGGGTCTGGGAAGGCTCCCTCACGGAGGGAAGCATTCACCACCCCACGAAGCCCATTGCCCAGTCCTTCCCGGCTAGCTTTTATAAGCCAGGATGGGCAAGGATCCAGGAGACAGGTGGTTGGTTTCACTCGTCCAAGCAGCCTGTCCACATCCTCGGAGGTAACAGATTGGAATTGATCCCACTCAACTTGACTAGACAGAACTCTAGCACTCTCCCGCCCCGGCCCTGCTCCCACGGTGGAGTCTACTTCTTCCCGAATCTGAGCGATTTTATCTGCAAAAAACTTTGCAAAATCATTGCAGGAGAACATGTGGCCCGTACTGGGCCCCGATGTTGCAGGTGGTTCCGCTAAATTGTGAACCACCTGAAAAAGTCTCCTGCTGCTGTTTTCTGCAGATGCAATAGAGGCGGTGAAGAAATTCTTCTTCGCCGTCGCTATCGCCACTTGGTAGGCTCGACGTTGAGCTCTAACCTGTGTCCGGTCAGATTCGGAATGAGTTCTCCGCCACCGGCGCTCTAGCCGTCTCAACGATTGTTTCATTGCCCTCAGATCCGTGGAAAACCATGGGGCTGTCCGGGCTCCATGCAATCGGAGAGGGCGCTTCGGAGCCAAACAGTCAATAGCCCTGGTTAACTCCACATTCCAGCGGGCCACCAGGGAATCAGCTGAAAGGCCATCAACATGGGATAAAGCATCCCCTACCACTCTCTGGAAACCATTTGGATCCATTAAGTGGCGGGGGCGGACCATCCGAATTGGTCCCACCTCCCTGCAGAGGGGATGGGTCGCAGAGAAGTCCAGTTGCACCAGGAAGTGATCTGACCATGGCACTTCTTTCGTTTCGCTTTTACTTAGTGTCAGATCACCAACATCCATAGAGGTAAACACCAGGTCCAAGGCATGTCCACGGCTATGGGTTGGGCCAGACTTATTCAGGGACAGCCCCATGGAGGCCATGCTTTCCACGAAGTCCCGAGCGGCCCCTTGTAAGGTCGTGTCGGCATGGATGTTAAAATCCCCTAGGACGACCAAGCTAGGTGTCTCCAGGAGAACATCCGCCACGACCTGAAGCAGCTCGGGCAGGGAATCCTTGGTGCAGCGGGGAGGTCGGTACACCAAAAGGAATCCTGTACTGCCCCTATTGCCCAACTTCCAGAACATGCACTCAGAAAACTGGGTCTTCCCAACAGGACGCCTGGTGCAAACTAATGACTTCCTAAAAATCACTGCAACCCCCCCTCCCCGCCCACATGACCTGGGTTGCTGTGCGTAAGAGAAACCTGGTGGACAAGCAGCGGCAAGGACAGGCCCATCTGCTTCATCCAACCAGGTGTCTGTTATACATGCCAGGTCAAATCCTCCATCCATGATCAAGTCATGGATGGCAGTGGTCTTATGAATCATTGACCTGGCATTGCACAGCAGCACCTTCAGGTCATGTGGGTATCCCTTGCTGATTCTAGTATCCATCCGGTCAGGACCAGACCCGGAGGCAGGGATAGTCCTCAGACAACGACTAAACCTGCCTCCTCTGTAATGATAGGGTCTGGTCTTAGCGTAACTCCTCCTCCTACCCGTGATCACTGAGATCGGTTGTCCCAGTGCATCCCGCCCTGTGGAACATGCCCCAGCCATTTTATGGGCTGGGGCCCACTCCCCGGCAGCCCTGAACCCTCCCCCTAAAAACAAAATAACACCTTAAACAAACAAACAAAACCAATAAAACAATACAAACGAAAAATGTAAAAATTACAAAAACATCAAAATAATAATAAAAAATAAAATAATTCCCCAAGCCCAACCAACATCCATCCCACCCCCACCCCGCACATACAAAAAATCCAAAGAATTAAAAAACAAACAAAAAAAACACATTTTAAAAACACTCTGTGCCTCTCCGGCAGATTCTTGGAATCTAGCTTGAAGAAGAGTTCTGTAGAACTCCCACATGATGTGAAGTTCACTGGGTATGTAGATGACAGGGCAGCCACTGAGGCCCATTGCAAAAGGACATCAGTCACATAAATACTTAGTTTATTTACATCTCTTTTGGGGGGCAGAAATGATGTTGCTTATTTACTGTTGTACATTTTAACATCTATATAATGTCCAATATGTGTTGGGTGTTTGCTGTGCAGTATGCAAATCTCATGCCGTTAACAATAAATTGTGCAGACCAGAATATTTTGCTTCTGGTAGCTGAGTTGTCAAAGAACTTGACTTTCATGGGGAGGGGTGAAGTCACTAAAGGAGTGTACAAAAGATACTTTGAACATATATTCCTGCCCTACATAGAGTCAGATAATAGATTCATTGGTCCAAAATTGTCTGTTCTGATTGGCATCAGGTTTCCCAGATCTCAAGCTGGGGTTATTTCAAGCCCTGCAGGCTGAGATTGTTTAACTGGAGATAATAGCAATTGCAAAGCATATGCCTAACCCCTGAATTGTGGGGTCTTGCAATTTGGATCAGTGGGATTTAGGAACAGGGATTAGGACCAGGCAATAATAGATATAAGAGGAACTAGCAAAGGGTTTGTGTGTACGTGGGTGGGAAGTAATATCAAAGGGTATTCTTTTGCTGCTCAGTGGAAATTCAGTCTCATCATCTGACTTTTACTAGATAATTTTCTTTTCATGCTTTTCTGCATGCTTAAGGACTAGAAACTTGCTATCTTAGTCACGCAGTGGAACACAAGAAGACACAGGAGGGTAGAAATTTGGTGGCTGTTAGTTTCAAATAGTTGTACAGTGGTACCTCTGGTTACGTACTTAATTCGTTCTGGAGGTCCGTTCTTAACCTGAAACTGTTCTTAACTTGAAGCACCACTTTAGCTAATGGGGCCTCCCGCTGCTGCCGCGCCGCTGCTGCACAATTTCTGTTTTATCCTGAAGCAAAGTTCCTAACCCAAGGTACTATTTCTGGGTTAGTGGAGTCTGTAACCTGAAGCATATGTAACCCGAGGTACCACTGTACTCTGACTTGGGCAACTTGTTGGAAAGGCACCATTAAAAAAAGCCTTTATGGACAACCTCAGGGTAGTCTGTTAGGATCTCCTGCATTAAACAAGGTTGGTGATCAGTAGAATATGTGTGTGGAATATTTCTGAGAGATAGAAGATTGATTTGGGAAAGAGCAGACTTACGTTGCAAGGTATGAATATAGCTTTTAGTGAAAACTCTTCTCAGAATATAAGAGGAAAAAAGTAGGCCAATAGGGTGTCAGCTTTTGAGTAATACAGAACACTAGGAAGCACTTTCAATGGCTATTATTGTTTCTCTCCCCTCCCTGACACCTGCGTGTCAAAGGTATACACTAAAATGTGAAGCGCTCCTAAATCTTGATAAAAGAGATAAGGGCTTAGTCATTTCCAACAGTTGCCTAATTAAAACTGTGCTCTGAGTTATGTGTAACTCAAAATTTTGCACAGGGCTACAGGCCAACAGAAGGTAGGCCCATCAAAGGCTGCTGTTGTGTTACCTAGTTCGGGTGGTCATTTGTGCATTTCAGGGACAAGGGGGTGGGGGAGAGCTGGACCTAGCTTGGATCTGCCTATTAAGAGACTGTTTGCAGTGCTTCCTCCCTTGAAACCCACCTGCTTTGCATTGCTAAGCTTGATGACTTTTATATCTACCCATGACACCAATGCTGTCAAGCTCTGGCATAATCTGTGCAGGTGAAGACAGACGTCAGAACTTGTTTGTACAGAGACCTTTTGCATCTCTGTTAGCTCAATTTAGACAATTTACAATGCAATATTCATTGTTTACATAGAATTATCCCCTATTGAGTTCAGTGATGCTTACGCCTGGATCAGTTAAGTGTGAAAAGAATTGCGGCTTTAGTGACTAGTTTGGATTTTTTCCTAGGTGTATAATATCTCTAAATCATAAACCTAGCCAATTTATAGATAAACCTAATGCATGCCTCTTGCGTACTTCGGGTGTGTGAAATATTTTAATTGTTTTAAGATAATTTGAATCTTTCCTTGCCATTTTTTTTAAACGGGGGAACCATGGCATGCTCTCCTCCCTGAACTGCAGCTGGCACCAACATCATTTGTTGTTGTTGTTGTTTAGTCGTGTCCAACTCTTCGTGACCCCCTGGACCAGAGCACGCCAGGGACTCCTGCCTTCCACGGCCTCCTGCAGTTTGGTCAAACTCATGTTGGTAGCTTCAAGAACACTGTCCAACCATCTTGTCCTCTGTCGTCCCCTTCTCCTTGTGCCCTCCATCTTTCCCAACAGGCAGTGATCCATGAAGGGGCCGACATCCTTCAGTACTAGCTAAATACCTATCTCCTCATCTGGGCCAATTAGTGGCAATAGGAGTGAGATATTGAGGACAGCAGGGTATAAAATAAATTTTAAACGCATAGGAGGTGCTGAATAACTCTTTCATTAAAACAAGTAAAAACAAAACAAGTGAAAGCAAAAAAGGTGTAAAAGGCAGCATGTCAGACTAAAAACCAGTCAGCATAATAGCTAGCATATAGGTGAGTGGAAAACTTGCTTAAATAGGCTAAACTAGGCAGCACAAAGTACAAAAGAAGGTGGTCAGACAAACCACCTGTAGAAAGGAATTCCACTTGTGCATACTTTTTGCATGGAATCCACTCCCACAAGACATAATGATGGTCACCAACTTGAATGGCTTTAAAAGAGTAGCTGTCAATGGCTACCAGTCAGAATGGTTTGCGTTCTTCTGCCTCCAGGGTTGGAGTCATTATTTCTCTGAATACTGATTGCTGGGAATCACAAGGGGGGAGAGTGCTGCTGCACTCACATCCTGTTTTGTAGGCTTCCATAATTGTCCACTGCTTGCTGGGCTAGAAGGCACTGTATCCTGACCCAGCAACCAGACTCTAATGGTTTTCTTAAGTGTGGCATGGCCACAGAAAAGGCCCTGTTGAACATCCCCAGGAATTTTACCTCGGCCTGTGTTGGAACACAGAGAAGAGCCTCTCCTTTGGAGCGTAGGAAAGATGTTACGGAAAGGGGCTGTCTTTCATAAAACAGGGGTGAAAATTCCCTACATTTCATAGACTCGTAGAGTTGGAAGGGACCACGAGGGTCATCTAGTCCAACCCCCTACAATGCAGTAAGCATCGCCCAAAATGGGGCATGATTCTGGACCTTTCCCAGTTCTTCATCATGAGGATGATGCTATTGATGACTGATATGTGAACTTTTGCCCTGCATCTTTTCGTGCCCATGACTGAGAGAAGCCCTAGGGGAATGTGAAAACTGTCCTACTCTAGTAATGTTCTTCCAAACCAACATTTTTGAAATAGTGGCATGACAATGGCTGCTATTAATGATGGCAAAATGCATCCTTGAGGTTCAGATGCTGCATACCTTCAAATTCCAGCTGCTGGAGAGCAAGAGATAGCTGTGGCCAGCGTGTCCCGGCTCAAGGGCTTCCTGTAGGCATCTGGTTGGCCAGTGTGGGAAATGGGATGCTGGACTAGATAACTAGGTCTTATATTTGCGCATCTCATAAGGAAAGGACCCTGTTCTCCCACTCCCTCCTTGCTTCAGCTCCTGCCCTGTTCCAAAGACCGTGCTAGTTAATAACTTCAGGGTTTTATTAAGGTGAAAGTTGCCCTAGTGTGTGTCTGTGGCCACAGCCATTATGCGTGCTGGTTTATGGTCTGTTTTCTCTCAGTCTGTCAGCTCTCTCTTTCCCCACGCCAACTTGGTTGGAAGGAAAGTGAGCTGATTGTGAGTCATCTGTCAACTTAGATCATTGCCTTAAGATTTAGTTTCCATTTCCCAGGAGAACCAGCTTTATGGGAGGAATAGGCTTGATGGCATAAGCCAATTTGCTGCTCGTTGTCTTGGAAACCAAACTCTTGCATTCAAAAAGGTTTGTGTTTAAGTCTCCGCTTTTTAGGCAACCTTTTCAAGTTGGGAGACAAGCAGGAACGGCCCTTTCAGAGTTCCTGGTGGGTGTCCCTCAATAGCAACTTTTGGATGAGAGTCCTTTTCAGAAACAATTAAGTGAACCAACAAGGATAATGTTATTTTTCACTGCAAAAATAGCCGTAGGCCTTGGGAAGTTCTGGATGTGGACTTGGTCTGTATGTCCCGACTTTGTGTATCCCACACATTGCAGGCATTAAGAACATAAGATTCCTGCTGGATCAGACCAAAGGCCCGTCTTTCCAGCATCCAGTTCTCACAGTTGCCAGCCAGATGGCTGTGGGCTCCCTGCAAGCAGAACCCTAGACCAACAGGGCTGTCCCCCCCAGCCATTTCCAGGCTCTTCTTATCCCTCTTGCTCTGAAATGTAGCTTATAGGGGCACATGATTGTGTTTTCTCATCTGCAGCCAGATGTTGGCACAGTGAATTCCAAGGACTTCAGTGCTCTTCATACATGAACACATTTGGACAGCAAGTGACAACTGTTTTGCTTGAACACACATTTTGTGTGCCACCCTGCCATTTCTGTGTGTATTGTTGTTTTGCTGCTGAGGCTGCTTAGTTGATATTATTATTATTATTATTATTATTATTATTATTATTATTATGCTTTTCCAGCATGAGAGCCAGGATGGTGTAGTGGTTAAGAGTGGTGGACTCGTAATCTGGTGAACTGGGTTCGCTTCCCCGCTCCTCCACATGCAGCTGCTGGGTGACCTTGGGCTAGTCACACTTCTCTGAAGTCTCTCAGCCCCACTCACCTCACAAAGTGTTTGTTGTGGGGGAGGAAGGGAAAGGAGATTGTTAGCCGCTTTGAGACTCCTTAAGGGCAGTGAAAGGCGGGATATCAAGTCCAAACTACTACTACTCCTCCTCCTCCTCCTCCTCCTCCTCCTCCTCCTCCTTCTTCTTCTTCTTCTTCTTCTTCTTCGTCTTCTTCTTCTTCTTCTTCTTCTTCTTCTTCCTGGTTTGTAAGTCATTCTGGGAACTCAATTTGGGTGGAAGATGCAGGGTAGAAATGGTTTACAGGGTAGAAATGGAATACAGAGAACATTAAATACAATTTTGGCTCAGTGGGCCATTGGATGCCTTCTTGAAAAAGCAAAAAACAAATTTAAAAAGTGGCATTCCAGTGTAGTAGAGTGACTCATTTGTAGGAATGTGACAGATCTGTTGCTGTTCTTTAAGCCAGCTTTGCAAGGACTTGCTGAGGAAGCGATTCTCTTCCCCACCCCCTGCCGCTCTTCTCCCTTCTCTTGCTACCCTGCCCTGATTCGTCACCATTTGTCCTGGGCTCTCCGGCTGATAATTGCCAGCTCAGTATTTGAACACATATTGGTAGCAGTAATTGGAACACAGCAGCTCTCTTGTAAGGAAGTTCAGGTGTTCTGGGGTGGAGTTGCGGGATCCACGGGAGAGTGGCTGAGATCATTCTGCATAAAAGCTCGTGTATGGCAGAAATGTGCACAGCTAGCCCAGAACTGTGGATGTGAGCATTTGGACCCCAAACTTACCTCCTGTTCATACAGTTTCTCCCTGTTGTGGCCATGTGTGTGGTTTTTTTTTTTGGGGGGGGGGAGAAAGAGAACACTGTTAAGGATGTCATAAGAGTGTGGCATTTGTAGATAAGAGACTGATTCAAAAGCAATTCCTATCTGCCGTAAGAAAGTAGCAAATTACCAGAGTGCTTCATTCATGTCATTCAGGATGTGGTAGAGTCTGCATAAGCTTTTACTAAACATGCTCTTGCAATTTTTAAACTGCTCTGCAGGGAAGACATGATATCTTCCCTGCGGTTGAGTTTTTACTCTGATTTTCATGAGCCTGAGACTTGACAATGCTTGGACTTTATGACAATACTACGTATACAAGGTTAATAGTAATATGATATGCTATTGCCATCAGGAATTACAGTTTTATTACATATAATGTTATGTTACTTTACAGTCTTTTACATGTGTGCTGTGGTGTTATGAGCATTCATAAAAGCAATGAACAAATGCAGCTCCTGTCCTAGGGCAGCCTTCTGGGGTTTTTTTGGGCTTTGGTTGGGTCTTTTGTGTGTGTCCAGGGGTGTCCACTTCTATTCTTAATATGCAAGGCAGGTTCTCTGGTGCAGACAAAAACAGGAGGAGGCTTCTAAATATAATCTTGGCTCAGAGCCTGCCAGTCCTCTTTTCTGTTCTCTGGCTTACAAAGCCCTCGACCCTAAACTCCACCACCCTCAGTTGCCCCAAAGCTCCCTGCTTCGTTTAAACACTTTTGGCCCCCTGTCTGGGGCACCCTCCCAGAACACCATACATGGCATGACCTCTCACTCTTGCAATCCCCCCCCCTCCCAGTTTCCATTACTGAATTTGCTTGACTCCTTACCCCAATTTAATGTAATGGTATTCGTGTAGGGATGCGGGTGGCGCTGTGGGTTAAACCACAGACCCTAGGATTTGCCAATCAGAAGGTCGGCGGTTCGAATCCCCGCGACGGGGTGAGCTCCCGTTGCTCGGTCCCTGCTCCTGCCAACCTAGCAGTTTGAAAGCACGTCAAAGTGCAAGTAGGTAAATAAGTACCGCTCCGGCGGGAAGGTAAACGGCGTTTCCGTGCGCTGCTCTGGTTTGCCAGAAGCGGCTTAGTCATGCTGGCCACATGACCCGGAAGCTGTACGCTGGCTCCCTCAGCCAGTAAAGTGAGATGAGCGCCGGAACTCCAGAGTCAGCCATGACTGGACCTAATGGTCAGGGGTCCCTTTACCTTTACCTATTTGTGTATGTGAAATGCTGGCCTTCTACCTAACATCGGTATCTACTCACATAAGACTAATAAACAATTAAAACACAAAGAGCGCAGTGCAAACCAAGCAGTGGAAGAAGAAAACACACGTTCATTCCATGTTACTTTTGCTGCTACCCCTCCCCTTTCTGCTTTGCTGTCATAGAATATAAGCTGCTTGGAGAAATGATTCACCACCACTCTTGCTTATCTTCCGTTGTAAGATAGCTGTGGCCGTTTTTGGACCAAAATAATAATAATTTATTTATTTAAGGGTGTTTATTAACTGCTTATTAGGCGCACTTAAGTGGTTTACATAATATTCTTATCACAATCAGCAGATTTTTGTAAAACGTTATGATAAGAGGAAAAGGCAATTACCGGTAGTTCGTTTTAGAAGATGCTCCTGCTTCTCACCCCGCCCCCCACCCAAGGCAAACATGGTCCTTGAGATGCTCCTGTATGGGAAGCCACTAGGAGAGCTGGATGGTGGTACATCCCCAAGCTTTCCCCCACTCCCCATTGCTTGGCCACTGTGGTCCTGGCACTGGTAACCTCTGGAATGAATGACTGCAGTGTGTTCTATGTCGGGCTTCCCTTGGGCTTAGTCCACAAGCTGGTGCAGACTGCAGCAGGTAGGTTGTTGCTTGGCCCACCCTGTTGACCCCACTCCTGCTGAGGGAACTGAAATGGCAGCCAATATGTTACTGGGCACAGTTCAGTGCTCTGCTTTTAGCATTTAAAGCCATAAATAACTTGGTGCCAGCTTGCTTGAGGGACTGCCTCACCCTCTATTTCAGCAAGTTCACTTCTCAAATGGACACTGCTGAGAGTATCTCCTGCCACGGAGGTATACTTAGTAAGTATTGGAAAGAGGGCTTTTAGTGTTGCAGCTCCAGCCTTATAGAATTGGTTGCCTACTGTGTTTAAGCAAGCATCTAGCACCATGATATTTAGGCATTTATTGAAGACTTTAAAAAAAAAAAATCTTTCCTTGAAGTGGGAGCCTGTCATTTTATGGAATCTTAACAGTACAAATAAGGAACTGGTTTTATTGTGTTCATTGAGTCTGTGTTAGTATTTTATTCTTTTTGTTATCTTGCTGTATACCACTTTTGTAGCTTTTGGCTATGAATCAGTTTATAGATCTGCAAATAAAATAAAAATCATCCTTTGTAAAGCACCATGTACACAGATGGTTATACGTAACCAGTAGAATAATCAAGTTCTTAAATGGCCCCTCTGTATTGCAGCTCTTGTATTATTATTTAAAAATAAGATCGTCTTCAGTTTTAGGATGCACTCAGTAAAATTTTCTCCCATGGTGGTTCTAAAGTTCTGTTGAATGGGAACCAAAGATCCATCTTGCATTTCATCCTGTTCTAACAATGGTCTGTTGGATGTCTCCAGGAAATACAGAAACAGGTCATGAAGGCTTGGGCCTCCCTGCACAGCAGCAAGTATTCAGAGGTAGACTGCCTCTGAACCTGAAGGTTCTGTTTAGCTATTACGGCTATTAGCCGTTGACAGCCCAAAGCTCTGTGAATCTGGCTAAAAAGGTAAAAAGGTAAAGGTACCCCTGCCCGTACAGGCCAGTCTTGACAGACTCTGGGGTTGTGCGCCCATCTCACTCAAGAGGCCGGGGGCCAGCGCTGTCCGGAGACACTTCCGGGTCACGTGGCCAGCGTGACATCGCTGCTCTGGCGAGCCAGAGCCGCACACGGAAACGCCGTTTACCTTCCCGCTAGAAAGCGGTCCCTATTTATCTACTTGCACCCGGGGGTGCTTTCGAACTGCTAGGTTGGCAGGCGCTGGGACCGAACGACGGGAGCGCACCCCGCCGCAGGGATTCGAACTGCCGACCTTTCGATCGGCAAGCCCTAGGCGCTGAGGCTTTTACCCACAGCGCCACCCGCATCCCAATCTGGTGAATCTGGCTACTTCCTCTTTAAAGCTACTAGCCACTGCCACATCTTGTGGGAGCAAATTCTATAAATTAATTATGTGCTGTGTGAAGAAGTGCTTTTTTCTGACTCTCCTGAATCTCTTACCTGTCAATGGGTATGGGGATAGCTCAGTTGGTAGAGCATCTTTCGCCCAGTGTGGGGCTCGAATCTCAGGGCTGTGGGTTTGAGCCCCACATTGGGTGAAAGATTACTACATTGCAGGGAATTGGACTAGATGATCCTCGTGGCCCCTTCGACCTCTATGAATTTGTGTAAGAGACGTTGATGATTCTATCCTGCCCTACCTCCCAAAGGAATTTCTGTGTCTGCTTTTCTCCAGACCATGATAAGTTTATAATTTATAATTTACCCTTTTAAGCGTTCTTTCTTTAAAAAAGAAGAAATTTTGTTAAAGTGTGGCTGTCACAAGGGAAAATGCTTGGGAGGAAGCTCTCCAACCAGGACTGCAGCAGAGGAGCTGTCGCGCCATCTGTACTGGCATAAGTAGTTGCGTTGGAACAGCATGGATGGGGTTTCTGTTGAACTTGAACTGGTGACACCACATCCTGCTTATGTTACTGTTTTCCCACAATGATGACATTGTAAAGGGTCACAAAGCAGCGAGGAAATTTTGCCTGCGCAACAGAACTGATGGTCTGCATTTTTCAGGAAGGAGCACTGGAAGTTGCTGGGCAACCTGAAGACGACAGTGGAAGGTTTGGTGTCTATAAACAATCCCAACGTCTGGTCTAAGTATGGTGGCTTGGAGCGACTCTGCAGGGACATGCACAGCATTCTGTATCATGGGCTCATTCCAGACAAGGTAGGCTTTTTCTCGGCTTTCTCTGGAGTTTATACTCTTACTGCTGCTTTAGCAGGTGGTTATCATGATCGGTGTTTACCTGGGACAGCCATAAAATGGATCCCTTAATCATCTTTTATAAAATCTGACCTAGATGTCATGTCTTGGACGAGAATAGATAGGAATGTTAGTAGTTGGGTTGCATCCACAGAACAAGATGCTAAGGAAGAAGTGAGGCAAGACTGAGACCTGGGCCAACTAGTGTTTGTTTTCGTAAAAAAGAAAAAGAAGGGGGGGGGAGCAGGTATAGTAGAGCTATGATCCAATAGTTAGTTAGATCATATTCCCTTTCCTAGGTGACCTTAGGCAAGCCCTTTTGTCTCCCTATCTGCAGTCATTTTCAGCGTTCAGTCCTTCCTGTCTCCAGGGTGATAGCTCCTGCTTTTCCTGAAGAGGATCACCTGGGAAATAGGTTCTCTCTGAACTTGAAGGTTTTGTTCTCTTCACACTGTTCATGATTTTATGAAGCTCCATCATGCCTCCCCTGCACATTCATACACATTTTTTAGAGTAGTGGTACTTCTGAGCATGCACATAAGAGCATCAGGCCAATGGCCCAACTAGTCCAGCATCCTGTTCTCACAGTGGCTGACCAGATGCCTGTGGGAAACCTGCAAGCAGGACATGAGCACAATGGCACTCTGCCCACCTGTGATTCCCAGCAGCTGCTATTCAAGGCATGTTGCCTCTTGTGGTGGAGGTGGAATATAGCCATTGTGGCATTGATAGCCTTGTCCTCTATGAATTGGTCCAGTCCTCTAGTCTAGACACCCAGTTCCCTAGCTGTGCTGCCATTAAATGTCAAACAGCATTAATACCTTCACTCCCACAACAACCAACAGTTTCTTCTGCCACTGTAGTTGCAAGAATAAATCATTAACTTGCCTTTATCATCTTGTGGAATGGAATATTGTCCTTTTGAGATCATAATTAGTAATAATCTGTTCTGTAGGGCTTTTGCAGTCCTCCAGAGATAAAATCAGGCTGTTGGTTGCAATACAGGCAACTACTCCCGTTTTGTGCGGGGTTTGCATTCCTGACCCTTGCACGCATTGGTGGAGCTTCTGTAAGTGCTCTCCTCCCTGTTACGCCCCTGCCCTGTTATGCCCCCGCCCCGCCCCTTTTCCCGGGCACTTCTAGGTTGTGGCGATGCATATGTGCACAGTCGCACATATTTTGAACATGCACAGAACAATCATTGCTTGTAGTGGATAAGCTGTAACCAAAGTTACTAGTGATCAGTGCATTTTCTCCATAGAGAGAAGAAATCAACATCTTGGGAATTTTGGCACAGTTAAATAAGAGCATGAATGCAGACACCTTAAGGTTCCTACATCCATGCAAAATCTGGTATCTTGAAAGCCTTGGTATTGTCGCTTCAAAAATACACCGATTCTTATTTGGTTCAGTGTTATATTAATGTTGGCTGCTCTAGAAAACGTGTTCTTGTTTATAAAACTGTAGCTGTCAGGAGGTGTAGTGTGGTGTTTGCTTTGGCCTTCCTGTCTAACCTAATTTAGTTCCATTTGTATTTGCACCATTCATTGTCTACTCCATCCACACAGCTGCTCTTAATGTATCTTAGCCCCCTTGATAATTTTAATCAGAAAGACAGGATATAACTGTTCCCGCTTTAAAAATATATAATTTGTTGCCTGGGAAAGGTTGAGCCATAACAATGTAATTAAGATGTTATATTCTTGGGCAAGGTTCTTGAGCAGGTAGTCACAGACCAGATCCAGACGCTGTTGGAGGAAGTGGGTATTTTTAGATCCATTTCAATCGGGTTTTAGGCCCGGTTTGGGCACAGAAACTGCTTTGGTCACCTTGTATGACTTCTGTTAAGAGGAAGACAGGGGAAATGTGTACCCATTAATTCACCTCAACTTCTCAGCGGCTTTCCATCATGGTATCCTTCTGGAGTGACTGTCCAAGTTAGGGGTAGGTGGCACCACTTTTCGGTATTTCCGGTCCTATTTGGATGGTCATTCCCAGAGGGTGATAATTGGGGAGTGCTCTTCAGCCTCGTGGAGCTTTCAGTGTGGGGTTCCTCAGGGTTCAGTTTTATCCCATATGCTCAGTGAGGTCATCTAGAGTTTTTGAGTACATTGTCAGCAATATGCTGATGGCACAACAGTTACTCTTGCCTCAAGCCTTTGTAGTTTGGTGAGTGTTGGTGTGTGTGTTTTCAAACAAACCATGAGTAAGGGAAAGTATTGAATTTACACATAATGTTAAGCCATGTTTAAAACAAGCCAAGTTTCATAAGCCAGCAAAAACCCATGACTTCAGATCATTGGTTTTTGGCAGAAAATAATAGGTAAGCTGCAGGGCAGGGTACACACATAACACTAAAGCATAGTTTGATAAACTATGATTTAGCATTATGTACCAACCAGGTGATTGATTTGCTAAACCTGAATGCAGCACGTTCCAGATATCAGGAAGGCATTGAATTCTTGACTGTTCTTGTCTCACTTTTTGCAACTGCTTGAGAGAAGGAAGATGCAAATTAAGCTGTAACAGAGATTATTTCAGAAGTAGCACTTCAGACCACCTGACATGTTTTGGTCCGTAGTTCATAATTGACAGCGGTAAAGGAGTTAATTTCCTTCCCCTTTCCAAGCCTGCCTCATAATGAATCTGGTCTCTGAGCACATATTGAGCTGGCACTGCCAGGGGAATTTTAACTCTCTGTATTTCCTGGGCAGGTGTGTTGCAGGCAGAGGGATTATTGGCAGTTTGTGAAGGACCTCCGCTGGCTGAGTCCACATGCTGCCCATCACATTGAAAAGGTGAGCTCATGTTTTGGGGAAAGAAGATCTTGGTTTTGCCAGGGGGTGGGGGACAAGTTTGTCGAGGTGAGCAGAAGTCACTTGCCTCTTCGTTGTTTTTAACCTTTACGGAAGGTCTGAAAGGCAAATCTTGCTGGGATTGTTTGCAGGAAGCCAGTAACTCAAATAAAAAGTGCTGACGGCAGGAGGGAGGGAGCTGGTGGGAAACTCTTACCTGCAGCCCAAGGTTGGTGAGGAAATGCAAGCAGCTTCAGACCTGAGGAAAGTTTAATAATAATAATAATTAATAATAACAATAACAACTGATTTATAACTGAACTATAACTGAATTCCCATCAAGCTCCCTTTGCCTGCTGCAGCTCAAGTTCTGACACTGGACCAATGGCGAGAGTCGTGATATAAAACGGGAAAATTGGCGTGATTGTCGTGGAAAGCATATGTAGGTGTGTTGTATTGGGGCTGCGGCTACAGTCTCCATTTAGAGAACAATCAGGCAAGAAAATGGGGTCTGCTAAGGGCAGACAGCTTCCTCCTTCTCCAAGGGTTATAACACATCTCAGGCTTGCAAAGTGAGGCCATTATTTTCCCTGTTGTGCGAATGGGGAACTGATGCTGATACAGACTGGCTTTCTGGCAGCCTAGGTTATGCTGCCTCTCATTTGTCAGCTGGTGCCTCAAGCAGCAGTCCCTCATACCCTTCCAGGGACAGTGGCAAATTGAGAGAGATTCTAAGAGGAGTATGTAATCAGGGATCTTCTGGGATGCTGCTGTCCATTACCTGCTAGTCTCTGCCAGCTTGTCAGAGGAAGTACCATCTGTCTTCCAGTTTATCAACCTGTATGAGAACGGACAGCGGAACACCGACGGCGTCAGTGATCGAGCCATTGCAGAGGCGTGGCTCCAGCACAGCCTGCAGTTCCACTGCCTGTCAGCTCAGCTGAAGCCTCTGCTTGGGAACAAACAGTACACCAGGAAGTTCTATGCAGGTAAGATGAAACCCAGCCTCTTCCTCTTCTTTCTTGTACTATGCGTCTTCTTTCTTGTACCCTGTGGTCTGCACTTGGCAGCCTGCAAACAAGAGGCAGCTTTCAGGCAGACACAGGTAGCTTCTCTCGTCCTCCCCCTTCCCCAAAACTGAGGTTAAAGTCCCAGGGTGGCCATGTTGGCAAATGTTGTTTAAGGGATGTGGAAGGGTCATGGCACAGTGGTAGGTTGTCTGCTTTGCATGTGGAAGATCGCAATTTCAATCCCCAGCATTTCCACATAGGCCTGAAACCCTGTAGAGCATGTGTAGGCAAACTAAGGCCTGGGGGCCAGATCCGGCCCAATCGCATTCTAAATCCAGCCCATGGATGGTCTGGGAATCAGCATGTTTTTTCATGAGTAGAATGTGTCCTTTTATTTAAAATGCATCTCTGGGTTATTTGTGGGGCCTGCCTGGTGTTTTTACATGAATAGAATGTGTGCTTTTATTTAAAATGCATCTCTGGGTTATTTGTGGGGCATAGGAATTCATTCATTCCCCCCGCCCCAAATAGTCCATCCCCCCAGAAGGTCTGAGGGACAGTGGACCGGCCCCCTGCTGAAAAAGTTTGCTGACCTCTGCTGTAGGGCCACTGCTGGGCATTGTAGACAATACTACAATACCGCCCCAGGATCTTTGGATAAAAGGGTAAAGGAAAAAGTCACGTCTGTTGATCCTCAGAGTTTTGCATGTGCTCCTCTGGAGGTTTCCCAGGAGGGAATGTGCCTCTTAGGCTGAAAAAGGTTTCTCATCCCTGGGGGGGGGGGGGGACGAAGCAATGAGCTGTGCTGCCTCGTCTGTTGTTTCACATCATGTCTTTTGTAGCTGTTCTGTTGTATTGCTTTCACTTTATTAAAGCTGCTTCCTTATTTATCTGGCAGTTCATCAATTTTCATATCCTCTTTTTGTGTTTCATATTCATGTTCTTTTAAACATGGATGACCTGGCTAAATTTGTTTTACTGAAGTGCAAATCCTCCGCCTAATATTTTTGTTTGATGTCTCATTTCGCTCTGTACGTTATATATGTGCACATACAAATGCAAACTAATAAATATGTCTGGAAAAGTAAGCAATAAAAAATGGGAAAATGCCAAAATACCGTAACTGGCCTAAAATATATATATATATTAAGAGCTTAACCAGTGACTCAAAAGGTAGTAAAAGAGGATTAGGCAATCCATGGATAGCAAGGCTGTGTTCTATTTCCCTTCTCATAATCAATATGTTCTTAAAACCAGTTACGTACTGGGATTCCCCAGGGGAAAGAGTGCTGTTGTGCTCATATCCTTTCTTGCAGTCTTCCCAAGAAGTATCAGGTTGGCCACTGTGAGAACAGAACGTTGGACTAGATGTGTTGCTAGCCTGATCTTGCCGGCTCTTCTTAGCTTCTCTGGCAGCCCATGGTATATCTGAATGACATGTATGAACACACTGTGTGAACAATCCTGTAGTGACCTCTCGTGAAAGACACTTACTGTATTTTTTCGCTCTATAAGATGCACTAGACCAGTGTTTCCCAACCTTGGGTCTCCAGCTGTTTTTGGACTGCAATTCCCATCATCCCTGACCACTGGTCTTGTTAGCAAGGGATGATGGGAGTTGTAGTCCAAAAACAGCTGGAGACCCAAGGTTGGGGAACACTGCACTAGACCATAAGACACACCTAGTTTTTGGAAGAGGAAAACAAGAAAAAAAATATTCTGAATCCCAGAAGGGCATTCACTCCTCAGGGAAAAGCCCCCAACAGCCGCGCACACACTCCACGCGGCTCTTTAAAGGGAGTGCTGAGCAGAGCCTCCCGCCTGCATTCACTCCATAAGGCGCACACACATTTCCCCTTACTTTTTAGGAGAGGAAAAGTGTGTCTTATAGAGTGAAAAATACGGTATGTGTTGTTCACCACTCTTGGGTACTTTGGTTGGTCTGATCTTGTGGCCTGCAGGGAGGTTGAAACAGATACTCTTTCCTCACTGTCTGGGGTGTGCTGAGGTTCCTGGGGCGAGAGGAAAGGAAAGCAGTTTCCCAAGCCGTGGGGACAGTGCATTGTCTTGTGCTTTCAGCTGGTGAGCATGATAGCAGTCAAGATGCAGCGCAGCACATTGCCTAAAAAGAGCCAGTGTACAGAGCACGTAATATGGATAACACTGAAAGTCAAGTACAGGATAGACATGGAAACCTCAAACTCCTGCATTAAAGATGAACACTTTTAGGTAACTAAATTTCTTTAGAAAAAGGCCTGCATCTCGGTCAAGAAGGAAGTCTTCTCTGTTGGCCTTCTCTTGGGAGACCCAGGCTTAATTCTTGCTGAGCTGTAACTATTTGGTACCAAAAAACGAACAAAAATCTGCATAGAATACTACAGCGTCAAAGACAAGGGTTCTAGTCTAGCCCTCTCCTGACATGCTGGTTTTCAGTGTGCAAGGGATATTTCCATTGCATGAGCCCTTACCTGCAGTCCTGTACGTGGAGCAGGCTTACTACTTAAGTGAGAACTAGGCCTCTGGGGCTCTGCTTTTATGGCAAAGAGTAGAAAGAATAAATGCTGAGGAACAAAGGAAGCTGCCCTTATACCACATCAGACTATTACTCCAGCTAGGCTAGAGTTAGCTGCTCTGACTGGGAGCGGCTCTTGCAAGGCCATCTGGAAAAGTCTTTCCCAGCCCTAGTATCTGAAATCCTTTTTACTGGGACAGAGCCGGGGACCTTCTGCATTCAAAGCATGTGATCTACTACTAAGTCATGGGCCCTTTACTTCCTTAACTCCCAAACCCTTGCTGGTGCCTTTTTGTATCCTCAGCCCCCGCATGCTTATGATCACAGCCTGTTGATACAAAGCCTTAAGTGTGTAGAGCTTGTACCATGAAGGCTGGGGAGGAAGGGGGTCCCTTGTCCTAATTGGCATGCCATGAAGGGAGACATTCAAGAGGCCTTTGTTGTTGTAACACAGCTGCAGAGTCCGTTTCTGCAATTCTTCTGTTGAGATGGAGTGTCCATGGGTGATGCAACTGTCGAGGAACATACTAGGGGACTGTTCCTGCAAAGGTAGCATCTTCCGTGTCACTGGCTGTGTCTAATTGTAGGAACTCTCTGGTGACAGATGTGGCACGAGAATCATTTACACAGGAACCCATCCCTGTTGCACTGCAGTGCAAACTACTAAGTTGTGGAGGAGGCAAGCCTAGAATTCTTCTTGACACAATAGATTTCCAGTGTTCAGGGAAGCTGCATCAGCAGGGTTTGGACTCGATGACACCTGACCTGGCCAACTCCCTGATTGTATGTCAACTGGGAAGTGCTAAGTGACTGAAAAGCAGAGGTGCAAGGTCACTTGCCCCAACACCTTCAAGATGGCCATCTCATTTATAACTTGCAAAAGGCTTCTGAAGACTGCCACACAACCATAGAAATCTTTCCCCTGTGAATTCATTGGGCATTGAATGCTTTCTGAGAAGGACTGTAAGACAGTCAAGTTAGGGTTTTAGTAGTTCAGGGCTCCTTTTTTAAAAAAAACCACCACTTCTTCAGTATTTTTGCTGGGGATCCTTTTATTTTTGGTTTATATTTCACTTTTTTTTTTTATTTTTAGAATTGCTCAGCACCCTTGGGGAAGAATAGAAAGCTAAGTAACACGTAGCTTGTAGGAAGTCCCTCCCTCCATTCTGAAAGTCCCTTGGGTACTTCTTATCCCCTCTCTTCTGTAGCATGAAGCCCAGAGGACTGGGGCATTAGGAATGCAAATACTGTATGCTTCACCATGTAAAGGAACAATAAGCCGATACTATTGTATTTTAATATTCTGTTGGAAGCTGCCCAGATGAGTGGGGTATAAATAAATTATTATTATTATTATTATTATTATTATTATTATTATTATTATTATATCAGCCTGAGTTTTTCTTTTCCTTTATTTTCTTTTTGCAGACTCAGCATTCCTGCTCAGTGATGCTCATGTGACAGCCATGTTACAGTGCTTGGAGGCTGTTGAACAGAACAACCCCCGGCTGCTAGCTCAGATAGATGCATCTATGGTGAGAAGGGTCCTCACTGCTTCTTGTTGGTGTCCCCTCCCCTTTTGCTCATTGCTTCCCTCCTCCCAGATGCTGCTCTGCTGTTGTCCCGCGCACAATATCTCATTCAGGAGCAAGCAGGGGACTCTTGAGGAAGTGCCTTGACTGCTTGACCCCAGAGGTTAAATGCCTCAGTGCATTTGCTGTAGCTCTGCAAAATGGCCGGTCAGGAGGAAATTGCTCAGCCAGCTATATCTGTGAGAAGGCAGATTGCAGTGCTGGTTCAGAAGCATCTGTCAGGTAGACTGGACCCTGGGGGATGTTCTCCATTGCTTCAGGGTTTGTTATTAGTTGCTCCACTTAGCTTCCAGGCCTGCCTTCAGAAAGAGCCATTCCTGAAGCCAGTGGATGAGACATGAGGAAATTACTGGGCTACTTCTAAAGAATAGCTGTCAGTGAAATAGCTGCTGGGGAAGTTGTGGGTGACTCTTCTTTCTTGGAAGTTTGAAAAGAAGCTTGGCCAGGGATCAGTGAATGTGCTTTATCTATGTCACCTTGGGGCAGATGTTGGATTTAATGAGTGGCTTTCCGTGGTGCCAGAAGTCAAGTGGGAGTTCCTCAATAAGATGATCAGCAACGGTTCACAAACTTCTCTGAAACGCTGCTTGCCCACCTTTCCCTGCAAGAGAGAGCTTTCTTAGAGCAACACTTAACATAGGACAACAGTGTTGATGAGGCACAGCTGATATGTTAGTGCCCCTAGAATGTGCCCTCTGCAACACCCAGGGATTCCACGGCAGCTGATCTGGGGTTCACAGGCTAAATAAATAAATGTGGACCCTGTTCCTTGAATATGGATTGATTCAGATAATCCACTGGATTCCTTCCATTTCTGGTTCCATAGCTCTACTTCCTTGTGTATTCCTTGTGCATTAACTAGGTCCTTCTTTCAGTTTGCCAGGAAGAGCGAGTCCTCTGTGCCTGTGACCAAGAGCCAAAGTCTCACAGCGCTTCCTGGATCCATATGTACCCCTCCAGCTGAATGCACGACCCACCGGTATTTTGGCTCCTTCTCAGGTCTTTACTCCGCCTCTGCCAGCATTCAAGGTGAAAGCTCCAGCACCTCAAAGTGCAGTAGTTTAGGTTGTGCTTTTCTGTTGCCATTTCCGTTTCTTAAAATACTCAAGTCCCCGCTTCCCCTTCTTTCCCCACCTCTTTCCAGACAGGAGACCTTCAAACACTTGGGTTTGCAGTGGCACCAGCCAGCCTCAGGAAAACTCCCAGTGTGCCTCATCTCATTGGCAGCTGGAGGGCAGGTCCCCCCAGTGGCAAGCCCCTCCTCTCCCACACCTCACCGTCTCTCCCCCAAAAGATGCCTCCCTTCCTGGCGAGATGAGTGCCAGCACCTCGGCCAACGATGACCAGTGGGCAGCCAGCCAGGATGACACAGACGGGCCAGAATACCTGGCAATTGGGAAC
Source organism: Podarcis muralis (assembly GCF_964188315.1). Classification (NCBI taxonomy): domain Eukaryota; kingdom Metazoa; phylum Chordata; class Lepidosauria; order Squamata; family Lacertidae; genus Podarcis; species Podarcis muralis. The sequence continues at coordinate 3,988,671 of NC_135660.1, read as the reverse complement.
CTGGGCCGGCAGAGTCGGGCTTGCGGTAGCCCAGCCCAGTCCGGCACGTCCACTAGCAACAGTGCTGAGAGCAGCACCTCCAACCTGTTTTCGTCCAGCAGCTCCCAAAAGCAGGAGTCCGTTTCCTCCTTGGGAGAGCAGGGAGCAAGTGGCGGCAGCAGCAGCAGCCGAGGGATGAGCCTCTTCCGTAGGTCCAGCTTCTCAGAGGGTCAGACGTCAGCTTCCTATGGGGCGCTCAAGAGGAGCCACGTACGCTCCCATTCAGACACCAATGTGGCCTCTGGGAAAACTCACGGTAAGGTGTGGGCAAAAGAGTTGGCAGATATATTACGACTGCTGCTGTTGAGCACAGACTCAGCTGCCTCTGGGAAAACTTTCAACTTCTGTAATGGTCCCTGCCCGCTTAACAGAAAAGACAGGATTTGCATGAAAGGTGTTACAATGAATGAATAGCAGAAGTGATGTACAAGGCAGCTAAGCCCTACCCTCCCACCCATACTTGCTATAGCTCAGCCTTTTGCAGCGGTGGGGGGGGGGGATCTCTTTGGTTGGTTCCATGAGCCAGGTCCTAATAATAATAATAATAATAATAATAATAATAATAATAATAATAATTTATTATTTGTACCCCGCCCATCTGGCTGTTTTTCCCCAGCCACTCTGGGCGGCTTCCAACAAAGATGGAAAATACACTAAAATGTCACATATTAAAAACTTCCCTGAACAGGGCTGCCTTCAGATGTCTTCTGAATGTCAGGTAGTTGTTTATCGCTTTGACATCTGATGGGAGGGCGTTCCACAGGGCGGGCGCCACCACCGAGAAGGCCCTCTGTCTGGTTCCCTGTAACTTGGCCTCTCGCAGTGAGGGAACCGCCAGAAGGCCCTCAGAGCTGGACCTCAGTGTCCGGGCAGAACGATGGGGGAGGAGACGCTCCTTCAGATATACTGGAATAGGCCGTTTAGGGCTTTAAAGGTCAGCACCAACACTTTGAATTGTGCTCGGAAACGTACTTATCAGAATTGGCTTTGTGGGCCAAATTTGATGGGTGTTCAGAACCACCCACCTGTCAAAATCCCTAGCAGGAGCGATGTCAAAATGGAGGTGAGGGCAGGTGTTTCACAAAGTGTTTTTGTAAAGCACTCTGAAGTGCCTCACACCCACCTTTCAACCTTGCTCTAGCTCCGAAGAGCAAAAGGCTAATCTGATCAGCGGAGGTTAAATCCTGCTTCCTTGGCTGCAGGATCCTGTTCCCTGCTTGGAACAGGGTGTGCAGCCAATGTAGCATCAAACCTTTTTCTCCTGCCCATCAGCTGACATCATCAGGGGTGTCAGTTGATGGGCAGGGGTGCGTGGCTTGAGAGAAAATGGTTTTGTGAGCCAAACTGGATTGATCTATGTTGTGGGTGGAATATAGGAAGCCCTTTTCATGGGAACAGAGGAAGTTGCCTTACCTTGACTCAGACTATTGGTCCATCCAGCTCAGTAATGTCTACATACTGACAGCTCTCCATGGTTTCTTATGGGGGGTTTCTCCAAGCCCTACATCTGCATGCAAAGCAGAGGTTGTACCACTGAACTGGTGCCCTTCCTATGGTGTTGTATTAAAGACTAACTCTGAACTGAGTTTTGAAAGGCTTTGTTAAAGAAGCAGGTCTTGAGGGGGAAGCTAGAAATTTGGTGAACAGAAAGTTGCAGCTGTGTGGCACTTCTCAATACCTTTTAAAATCCCCCCTCCTTGTCCCACTTTGCCCCCGTCAGTCAACCTGGTTCACCTTTCCCTTTGATTTGTGACATACTTCAAAGATGGTCTTAGGGGAGCAGTGTGGTAGAAGGAGATCAAGCTGGGAAGATGAGCTGTTATAATTATCTATCAGAGAAAAGCAGATGGGGAGCTCCCAAAGCAAGTGGTCAAAATTCATGGCTGAATAACCCATATTTCATGAACCCACTGTTGCCCATGTCTGCCATCTCCTGTGATGCCCCTTCTCAAATGCTTTCTTTGGCTGCCTTCCCATCCCCTTTCATTTCCAGCAGAAATTCCTTGGCTCTCCTGCCTCTAAAGCTGGCCACAGCCCTTGGTTTCCTACCGAGCTGTCTGTGACTTTGGTCTTCTAACCATAGCTTCTAACACAACTTTGCCTGTTCTCCTTTCCCGCCCTTCAGTTAGAATAATAGAATCATAGACTTGTAGAGCCGGAATGGACCCTGAGGATCATCTAGTCCAACCCCCTGCAATGCAGGAATATGCAGCTGTCCCATATGGGGATCGAACCTGCAACCTTGGCATTATCAGCACCATGCTCTAACCAACTGAGCTATCCAGTTGTGGAAGTCCCTCTCTGGACAAGTACAAGAGGCCATCTCTCTCCCTTCTTTCACATCCCCCCTCAAAACCTTCCTTTCCCCCCTGTGCAACATTTGTTTTAACCTTTTGATCCCTGGCCTCAGGTGCAACCACACCTGAGTACAGGTAATTGCACTTGGTCACATTTGCTTGCTGCTCTTCTCTCTCCCTCTCTTGACTTTCTGGCCGGCATTTGGATTATAGGCTCCTTGGAGACAGAGCCCCTCTCACTTGCTCAAGAAATCCTGCAAAGTGCTATGTACACTTAGGCTGCAGAAATAACAAATTGTATGTCAAACTTCCTTCTCCGCACAGCATTCATATAGTTGCTGATGTAGCCATGGAGATGCAGAGTCACATTGGTAGCCTTTTGTTGAGCCGCTGAGCCCTCCCCAGAAATCTATCATGCTACACAAAACACCATTATTCTTTCCACCACTCAGCCAGTAGTATTTTAACTTTGCCCACATCTAGAAATGCACTTCTCGAGACAGTGCATATCATGCTGAGAAAGGGATTGTAAAGCTACAAGTAGTAAGGCGCATTCATAGGCATGGTACCCTCAATTAATTTACACACACGATAGCAGGCCCAATTCCTTGACCCCTGCTCTGTGACCGCTGGAAAGAAATAAAATCATACCAGCAAATAGCGGAAGAGAGCTGGAGAGTCCTTGTGGCTTGTGAGGGGACCCTCCCCAGAGCCTGAAGGGGATGTCAATGAGGGCAGAGGAAGCCCTGAAGAGACCTGAGGTGCAGCAGGGCTTTGTTTAGGCTGCTCAGCCTCCCTGCTTAATAGCTGACATGTGGGGTAGCGCAGCAGCAGCAGCTGCTTCTGCTTTCTTACGCATCCTCCATCCAGCCCCAGAGCTTTAATTCTAGATATTTTGGTCTGGATTGGAGAAAGAGCAGTAGACCAGGGGGAAATAGGCATTTAGAAGCTTTTTAGAGGCTGCTGTCCAATTTACGCGATTTCACTTATGCGCACAGGGGCCCGGTACTATGTACAGGGGGATGCCTGTACTATGCTTAGCATAGGTGTTAATCCCACACTAGTTAGCTGCTCCTATGCTCAAAATTCTGCAAGATGGAGCCACAGAGCCTGACCTGCCACCCTAGAGGCCGCCATCAGTGTCATGCACTTGATTCCTGCGTGGCTGCAAGATCACCAGTCTTGGTCACCGTGTTTCTTTATAGTATTCTGCATGAGCATATTGGTGAGATTGTGTGGGGCTGCTGGAAAAACGATAATGCTGCCACAGCAAGCGGCAAAGAAAAAGGGAATTACAATTGGGCAGAAGAACTTGGTGGACCTGAAATGACTGATAGGCTCCTTTCTTTCTTTCTTTCTTTCTTTCTTTCTTTCTTTCTTTCTTTCTTTCTTTTTGAAGAAAATGACTCTAAAGTTGGGGTCCCAAACATGGCACTCATTAGCATCATGGTTCCTTGGGTTTAATTGTTGTTTTTGCTTTTTGTTTTAAATGGTGCTTTGGACAGTTGCCTTTTTTGCAGGGGTGGGGGTGAGGGAGGTTGCTTTTGGGGGGTATAGGTGTTTTGCCTGGTTTTGGTGGGGGAGGGATTCAGGTACCTACAACAGTTCCTTAGATTCTCAAGTGTGCCCCTGGGCCTCCCAAATTTGGGGCCTTGTTTTGGGATCTCTACTCTGTTGTGTTGTTCATGGTATGGGCAATGGCAGAACCTTTTGGAGGTCTTTAAAGGGAGAACAAATACAACGTCTCCAAAGTGTGGCAGACAGGATTCTGCCTTGGTAAGTAACTTTCCTCTCTCTTTTTCTCTCTCTTCCTTCACGCTCCCTTTTCTGCTATGCTGCCTGTCCTTAGGGGGGCACAGAGATATCAGCATTATAATAGAAGATCCTGTTGCAGGTTTGGGAGCCAGCACATTGCAAACCCCTTCATCAGCATCTTCTGCACTGACTGCAAGGTCTTTGTAAAATAGAAACCCCCTGGTGTCAACCTCAAGAAGCCTCCAACAACTGGAGCATTTTGATTTGTAACATTTCTTTTCACCCCATAATGAAGATTCTCTGGGCGACAGGTTCTCTGTTTTTTTAAACTATTCTTGTTGGCCCATTGTTGGTTACTGGGCTTTCTTCTGCAAGGTGAGCAAGCTCAGAGGTCTACCTGCCTAGTTTTTAAGGTGTGGTGGGAAGGAGATTCATTCCTGGTGGCTTTTGGCCTGAATTCAGGGCACTATGTACATATGGGCCTTCCTTACTTGAAGCTACTCGGTGCTACTCCATGTGTGGGCTCTTGTGAAAGGGTCTTGGGGGAGTGTTTTGTGTCCTGCAGAGTTTGCAGTTCACCATTTTGACCCAAGAAGCCACCATTGCTCAGTTTTTTGGCATGCTCTGAGATGTCCAAGTGCAAAGATCGTGGCTTTCTACTTTTTGGTGCAACCCATACGGCAAAGTTTTTTGATAAAAGAGATTTTGGTCTGCGTTTGGAGCTTTGTCAAAATTGGTTATGATGCCAAAAGTGTCAATTTATAGAGTGGTTCTACCCAGTCTAAACTACTCTGCAAGGACTGCCTCATTTGTTGTATTTTTCCTAGATGAGGAAGACTTCCCTGTAGCTTATATCGGACAGTGATATTTCACATTGCATAGCTGTCACATGCAGGTTCTGCATTGCTTCCTACATGGAAGTGCATTTCATATTGGGGGGCAGGGGTGGGAAGGACTATAACCTGTGAAGTGCCCCTAAATTGGGCCTGACCTTCTGAGCTATTGAAGTTGACACCAGTGTCTCCCTTGCCTTGTTCAACCCTCTCCTTTGCCATTGCATGTTCTGGATGTACACACTCTCAAATGTTGATTTCCCTCCATCACCTTCTTTCCATGCCATTACCAGCTGGGATAAAGCACTAAAACCGTCCCATTCAGCCTTCGCTGCCCCTGGAACTTCAGTTGTTGAGGGAGGTCAAGCCCACGCTCTGGCCCAAGTGATGCAAGCCTTTCCCTATAGTAGCTGTTTCTCAGAGGTTGCCTTGTTCCTAAACTTGAAATCTAGGTCAGGACAGACTTCTGTGTGTGGTCAGGAAGCTGGAGAACGGCCACTGTGGACAAGGCCTTGTGACCTGGTCCAGAGTTTCAGCAGTGACTTCATAGGAATGTTTCAAGAAGAGATAACCACCATAGTATGCATGTAAGTTGATTTTATAGTGGTGCAACAGTCTAAGAAACAAGGATAGTGACATTAAAAAAAACACCCCAAAACTGAATTATCCAGGTGAAATGTAACTGATGGTCACGCTTCTTTTTCTGTATTGGCATAACCCTCCTCCTCAGTGCCAAGGCTAGATAAAAAGATCTTGAGCTTTTGAGCTGTGCTTTTGAGTCTCCAAGGGTAGCAAGAGGTGGGAGTTGCTGGTAGGCACTGGTGATCCCCAGGAACATCTAGTTTCAGAAATGGTAATGTGACGTGGCCATGTGGGTGAAGGTGGTCCCTGGTATGTTGAGCCCAAACCATTCAGCACTTTATAGATGTAAAACAGCATAGTTTAATTGTGCGCCAAGGATTCAGTGCATATTTTGGAGCGGCCTTCGTAGTAAGTAGCTGAAGCTTCTGGAGAATCATCAAGCCAAGCTTTGCAACAGAGTGCTTTACGGTGGTCTCACAGGAAAGCTTTTATTGTGGCACTCAATAGACAAAAACTTGCCTATGTTTGCCTCGGGGAGGGATGGGGAACCTGTCAGGTGCTGCTGAACTCTCAACATCCCTAATCATGGATCAGGCTAGCAGAGACTGATGGAAGCTGGTCTCCTAAATACACTGGAGGGCCACAAGTTAAATTGGGATACTGAACCTGACTGTCTCCAAGATCCAATCCTGACATCTATTGGCACCAGTTGTGAAGACTAGCTTGTTAGAATACCCCCCTGCTTGAACACATGCATGATTTCTGCTCCTGTCCATGAAAGTTCACCCCACAGCCTGCCTGCCTTCAATGGTTCCTTCTGGGCTCCTGTTTGCCCAAATGTTCCCGCACCTTCCATCTTGTTGACTTTATTTTTTTCATATATTTCACGATGTATCACTTTGTCCCATTCAATTCTGTTCATGCCCCGCCCTGTGACTCGTTCTGATCATGGCGATTGACTCCATCTTTCTTTATATTATCCCTAGAGTCCAGTGGAGACATTTCCAGGTTCCAAGGCAGCATGTCCTGCTCAATGCAGGGCAGCCAGATGAGCACCCCTGGATCTGTTTACATGGAATACGGTGAGCACTGTAGGGCTTTCGTTGGGTTATTTTTTGCTTGTTTCTCAGTTCTCCTTTGGTGTTGGGCATCAGCATGGTGTGTGAGCCTTTTCCAGTTTTTGATGCAGGTTTTTGCTAAGAGCTGTGCCCCTCCAGCTTCAAATGTTCTTCAGCAGGGGTAGCCAATGTGGTGCACCCCCCATTTGTCATTAGACTACAACTCCCATCACCCCTGGCCATTTGCCATGCTGGCTGGAGCTGATGGAAGTTGGAGTCCAACAAAATCTGGAAGGTACCACATTGGCTACCCAAGGCCTATTGACGACAGAGAAGCAGGAGCTAGAGCCAGCACAGACCTTGGCGAGATTTTCCAAATGACTTTGCATCTTCCACCATTCCCAAAGGATTCTGACTGCCCTAGTCCTGCGTGAGCCACCCCTTGACAAAGTTCATAGGAATGGAACAGTAATTTTCCTTTAACTTTTCTTTCTCCAACAGATACCGGGCAGTATCTAAGCTCTGGGGAAGGGATGTTCCGGAGGCCCTCAGAAGGCCAGTCCCTGATAAGCTACTTGTCAGAGCAAGATTTTGGCAGCTGTGCAGACTTGGAAAAGGTAGGCAATAGGAGAAGTGAAATGTGAGATTAGCAGGGAGCTTGCATGAAATAGTGAGAGAAAAGCACAGAGAGCAGTGACTCCCAAGATATATGGCCCGTGCCTGGGTGGGAGTGTAGCTGCCGGGGAACCATATATATGCTTGGGGTCTCTTGCTTGTCTAAGATGACAGGAATGTCTTTGGCACTCAATTATTTCAGGCAGTATCAATTCCTTACACCTCATAAGATTCCTTATGGAATAGGGTGAGGAAGGGCTGCAGACCATCTCAGTCATCTGATCCCCAAGGCCTTTCTATTCCTGTTAGGTCGATAAGCTGGCTGAAGTCCAGCAGTATTGAAATGTAAGCTGGAGAGAGGATAGTGATCACTTTCTTTGTGGTCCAAAGTATCTATTTATGTGATACAGGCAATTAAGGGAAGGGCTGACAATAAAATCATCAACACTAGCCCCCAAGTTAGCAGTGTTTTAAACATGCCCTCTTTTTAAGGATCCTTGTGAAAAATATTTCTCAGAGTTTAATGTCGGGAATAATTTTATTTTTGTTGGTTTATTTTCTGAGAACTATGTGTTCTGTGTGTTTCCTTATTTGCATTGGCAGACAGGAAACTTAACTTTGTGGCTCACTTTTGAATGTTCCATTTGTTTTTGTTATGACTTTGAGCTAAACAGTAAAGTTATTACTAATGCGGTTGATAGACAAGTTCTGGCCTTGGCAACATTTAAAAACTCGCTCCCCCAACCATAAGGGCTAAAAAAATATTTGGGAGTGGGTTGGTGGAAATGAAGCAAGCCACAGATTTCTGTGCACAACCATATTCTACAACAGTGTAGATTTTGCGCAGGGCTGCCAAAATTTTTGTTTTTGGTTTTCTTACCAGGCTTGAGTATTGAAAGATATTTAGTCAGCTGTCATGCCTCCTATCCCACCCCCCTGCAAGCCCATTGTCTCTTTCTCTAGAGAACTGCTCCCTCCTTTTGAGTCTTGTGCAAAACTTAACTCTGCTGCTTCTCCTCTTCCCTTCACCCCAGGAAAATGCTCACTTCAGCATCTGCGAGTCGCTCATTGCTGCCATTGAGCTGATGAAGTGCAACATGACGAACAGGCAGCTGGAAGAGGAGGAGGAGGACAGCGATAAGGAGATCCAGGAGCTCAAACAGAAAATCCGCATCCGCCGACAACAGATCAGGACGCGGCACCTGCACCCAGCGTACCCGGAGATCAGCTCAGACAGTGGGTGCTTCCTTCCAGCTCTTCCTTTTGCTGTGTTGAAGGCTTCTTTGGGGATTTAAGTGACTGTGGATCCCTGAGGCTATTTCTGAGGGTGCAGATCCCGGATAGTGCCACAGCTTGATATCCTCTTGCCAAAGAAACCTTTATTCTTGTGCCAATTCAGCAAGATTAATGGATGGCCTTCTGCTTCTTATCATGTCAGAGCATGAATGAGTTGCACTGAAGCTTTCCTTCCTGACCCCTGGAAGTGCGGTTCAATCTGGGTGTTGTTTTTCAGGATCTATCCTTGGTAGAAGCTGGCAATGAAAAGGAGATAGAAATGAGACTCCTGGGGCGAGGAGGGCGCGCGACTAATGTCTATGTTCCATACCAAATTCCACCCTATTGTAGTGCAGATTACGGCTTTGTTTGTGTGTGCAGCATCTGAGGGTCACAAAACACCTAGAGGGTTTAGCCTTGCCTTTTAGTTTTGTCATAGGAGTCAATGGCTGGAGCAGGAAGTGGCTGGAGGAGGAAGTGGCCTGCTGGAAATCTAACTCTCCCCCACTCAGGGCATCCTTGCTCCCTTCATCTCCTTTTTAAAGAAGTCGGCAAGGAGGCTCATGGTAACAGATTCATGTGAATGAGGACGAAAGGAGGCAGTCTGATAAGATGGAAAAGGCTTTATGTGCATTTCAGGCAGAAAGAGAAACGTTTTTCTCTGGGACTAACTCAGAAGGGACTGGTCAATCCAAGCAGGCAAGAAGACCTATACATGGGCCATGCTGATCTCGTATTCTGCAGGTTTAGCCCTACACTCTTCTCAGCTGGCACTTAAGTTGAGCTCTGTCCTGTTGCAACAGAAATAAACGTTGGGTCCCTCCTGGATGCTGGACTTGAAAATAGTTTCCTTAGTTCTGTGGTTTATTTAAAAGGTGGTTTCGCACTTGGGTAACAAACAAAGTGGTGTAGAAGTGAATTCTTACCACATGTGTATCCTGGATTTATTATTATTTATTATTATTTATTATTTATACCCCACCCATCTGGCTGAGTTTCCCCAGCCACTCTGGGCGGCTTCCAATCGAGTGTTAAAAGCAATACAGCATTAAATATTAAAAACTTCCCTAAACAGGGCTCCCTTCAGATGTCTTTTAAAGAGAAGATAGCTGCTTATTTCCTTCACATCTGACGGGAGGGTGTTCCACAGGGCAGGCACCACACCCGAGAAGGCCCTCTGTCTGGTTCCCTGTAACCTCACTTCTCGCAATGAGGGAACCGCCAGAAGGCCCTCGGCGCTGGATCTCAGTGTCCGGGCTGAACGATGGGGGTGGAGATGCTCCTTCAGGTATACAGGACCGAGGTATACAGGATCCAAACCAATAGAGCTTCTGTGGTTGTCTAAGGGTGTGTGTGTATTTAGTTTGGCTTATTGTCTTGAGGGCTGCCTGATTATTAGGATGTGTATCAGTTGTGAAATGGGCAAGTGTCTAATCATTTGCATACTTCATTAACATGCAGGTATTTATTTAAAAGATGGCCCTAAGTTTTCGTGCTTCTTGTTTATCTGTATTTATAGTCTCAGCATAAGAGGTTCTGTGAATTATCTGAGAGCCCCTAGTTATCCACAGGCATTTCCTTTCCCCTTGTTTCATCACTGGGTTAAACTTTTGATCATGCAAAACTCAGCAATGAGGTGACTTGAGTGACGAGAGAGAACTTTCTCCTGCAACTTCTATGATTCCTTTTTAAAACACCTAAACCTTTACTAAGCATTGTGCACAGATTTTAAAAGAAGGCAGTCCTTGCCCGCGGGAACTAATAGACATGGTACAAGAGGGGAAAGGGATGGAGAAGGAAATAAGTGAAGTCATGTGCTTCTTCTTCTTGTGCTTAATGGCCAGCTTGAATTAATGTACTGGCCGAGGGTGATGGGAACTGTAGTCCAAAGCATGGAGGGTGCCAGGCTGGCCAAGGCTGAACCAGACAGATTCTGACATGCACTGCGGTCTTTCTTTTTCTACCACTGTTCTCCCAGGTCTTATGGCAACAGACAGTGGATCCCACTTCAGCTCCCGAGACTCGACACACTTGTCTGACTCAGGTTCAGCAGAAGAGGTTGACGAGTATGAGATCAGAGGTAAAATGTAATTGGTATAATGAGCCTTATGCATACGAAGCTCCCTTATACTGGGACAGTTGGTCCATCTGACCCAAGATTGTTTGCCCAGGTTGACAGTAGCTCTCCAAGGTCCTTGGCAAAAATGCTTCCAGGCACAAGTCCGAGATCCTTTTTAACTGCAGATTTCAGGGACCAAACCTGGCACCTTCTCAGCAGGACTCTGTGTGCGACTCTGAAGACAATAATCTTTGCCTGCATTGTCCAGCTCTTAAAATGGGAGTGAGACAGTTCTCTAGTATCAGAACAGTGGGCCCGACAGGAATGGAAAAGCACACACTATGGGCCTTGGGAGGATAATTGTGATTATCATTTGCTAGTCTGTCAGCTTGAAACTGTCCTTGCTGATCGGTCCTTCCAGTGAAAATGCAAATTTGAAGGCTGTTGTTACAGTTGGGGGAGGCTTGCCCATGCTTGCTTATTCCAACATGAAACTTACTGTTTGAACCCCCTCCAAAGGCATGTTCACATGGCAGAATCGGGCTGGCTTTTGAAAGGAAGGATCAGTTCCGAATTTTAAAAATGGGAAGTGTAGAGGAGGTACTTGCACTTGGAACAGCCAAAGCTAGTTGTGCAGAGTGCAGGATCAGTCCCAGTGCACATATTACCAGGGCTGGAGACCACAGTGTGTGTGGAGTTTGGCCATTAGGGAAGTGAGGCAATCCTTATTCTGCCTGTACATGATTACCCTGCTCCTGCCAAAGAAGAGCATGGCAGAGAAACCAGCCCAGCAAACAGCCTTACAAAAGTAGACTAGAGTAGCCTGGGTGATGCTCCCTAACCCCTGTGGAAGCTTCCTAGTCAAGTTTGTTCCCCATCAAACTTTTTAAGAGAGATCAGAGAAACAAAAGTAAATATCTACCTTTTTTTGGCATCAGCCACAAAACACTGCTGGTTTGAAACTTGGAAACTCACTTTGAAGCAAGGAATAGCTAAGCAGCCAAGACCCGGAGGAGCAGTTGTGCGGGTGGCCTGGCTGTGCTTGGAATACTGTGTGTTGGGGTGAGGGAGGAGGGGAAAGGATCAAGAGCTCAGAGTTGGTGGGATCTTCTGAACCCCATAATTCAGTGGTTTTCAAACTCTATCCTGGGACTCCCCAGAAGCCTCTCAGAGGCTCCCCAATGAAGTCAGCTTGCACCTGCAAGGAGGGGGTGTCAATTGCATTATCTGCTGCATTTTGGATTACAGTGGGGGCCTGGCCAGTACTGTGTGTGTGCGCGCGTGTGCACGGCTATGCTCCAGAATAATTTGTGATGTGCAAGGGTTACTTGGCAGACAAATTTGACATGGAAAGAATTCCCTCAGGGTAGAAAATTTGAAAGCCACTGGTCTGGTTTGAAGGGCCCTGTACTATTGGGAGTCTCTCCTATCCTTGCTCTGGTTGTGCTTACACCCTCTTTCCCCCCTTCTTCCGCTGACATGCAATATTTTGTCATCACCGTATCATGCAGATGGTAACGATGGATCTAACCTGACTCAAATATCCAAGAACGGCCTGTCTGTCTCAATGGCTTCCTTGTTTTCAGGTAGTAACCTCGCTCTGTGCGTGTCTGCCTGTCTGTGTCACGTGGGCACAACTAGTTAGATCGCCCTTGTGGTGTATTGCATGTCATGCCTTAGGTGCTTACCTGTAGTGTTTGCATGTTACAGAATTCCCTCCCTCCCTTCTATAGTCAATGTATATTTCCACCTTTTGGTGCTGAGAACATAAACAGAGGTGAGAGCAAAAGAAAGCAAAAACCGTACGGGCCAAAGTCTGGTATAAACCGGGGAGTTTTGACAAAGCATCAAAAACCTATCAGTTGTACAACATACATGGCCCCACTGTGGGAGGGACATTTCTGTTACAATCTATCTGGGACTTCCTGAGCCCTTTCTTTTGCAGTCCACTGAAGGCTACAAAAGCAGGGATATCAAATGCAAACTGTCATATTTTGACTGGCATAGTGACCAGTTTGAACTGTGTTCGTTCTCTCTCTCTCTCTCTCTCTCTCTCTCTCTCTCTCACACACACACACACACACACACACATTCTTGAGTGACTAACACATCATAACCAACTTATTTCCGTGTGTGTGTGTGTGTGTGTGTGTGTGTGTGTGTTTCGTCGGGTAAGCTAAACAGCTAGCAGCTACTTCCCTGCATGGCTTATAAGCTTTCCATCTTACCCCATGGTAGCCATGTTCACTTCCTACGGTTCTCGCTCTCTTAGCTGCTTGCTAGTGTTGATAGAAGGATTAGGCCAGTGTGAGCAACTGTGGCTAGCAAAACTTTTGGGGACCTTTTAAGAATTGGCAGACCAGGTCAGATGGATGGCCTTTCTGCCAATGGTGGACAACTAGGTGCCCTGTGGAAGCTTACAAACAGGGCCTGATTGTGAACTTCCACATCATAGATAAATAACCCACAATATCTGGTAGTCTGTAACTCCTCCTCTCTGAAATGGGGGCCGTCAATAGCCACTGGGCAACTAATCTGCCATTTAGTTATATAGAGTGTAGTTGCTTTTTAAAGCCATTCGTTATAACAGCCCCCCACAGAATTCTGTGGTAGATGATGTTAGGTGAGGGAATATGTGGCTTAAAGTGGGGAACAACCTACTCATTTTCTGATGGGAGAACCACCTATCAAGCCATGCCTTGGGAGTTTTGTGTGAACAAAGCACCTCTTCCTTCCTGGTATGTGCCAACAGGCTCAGGAACTGAGGCCACCTTGGAGGTCTCTGTCGCCGTCTCTCTTCCTAATGGGAAGGATGCAAGTAGCTACGAAACAATGCCTCATGTTTCCAACCAGGCACAAATCGGGGTGGAGAGGATCAGATAAAATTGGGTTAGATGCCAGATGTGGCTTGTGTTTACTTTAGTCTTAGAAACCTCGAACGCAGGCTCTGACACCCTTCTTGAGGCGCTCTCTGTGGATGGTGCAGAAAGTGGGCAGACTTTGAAGTGGTCCATTGTGAGAAGGCCTTGGCCCATAGGCGAATTTGCCCATCTCTGCTGTAGATCAGTTCCTTGTTGTAAAATTGCGATATGCGTTAACCCATCCAGAATCTGTTCGGCATGGCCTTTGCCACGTCTCACCTTCCCCCGCTTAATTTGTGCTGTGATTTAGATGCAGACATCAAGAGGAGTGCAGCTCCCAGCAAGAAGTCCTTCCACTCCTCAGGCTCCACGTATGTATCTCTGATGTAGCATAAGAACACCATGATGGCTCATTCCTCCCCCTGCTCCATTTCATTAGGGGTGAAACACTGGGAAGATTTAGGCTGAGATGTTGAAGAAGGGACAATTGGGGGACAAATTTAAGAAAGCTCTAAACAGTAATATATCTGAAGGGTGTTGGGGGCCAAAATGTAAGTAGAATCTGTGCCATTTGGGAGCCATTTCTGGTAGTATCAGGGCCAAGAGATGACAAGGATTTAAAGCTCTGCATCTGGGTTGGCTTCCCAGTGTGAAGGAATGGGTGAGGACCAGATTGCAGGTTGCTGAGGTTCTGGCTAGGCTGAGTCTCGCAGATGGTGGCAGCATACTGCCTCCAGGGGCAGGTTCCAAGTAGATAAAAGCAACTAGGTTCGAGCCAGAAATGGTGGTTTATTGCTTCTATGCCAAGAGAGGTGTCAAAGGTGTCAGCTTGGGTCTTCAGTGGAGACTAACCAAGAGGCTGCTTCCACAGGCAGAGGCACGACTGATAGGAGCATCTGTTTTAGCTCCTCCAACTGGCCGTGTCTATATTTTGGTTGGGACAGGGGCAGAAATAACAAATGAGGGCTAGATGTGAGAAAGTGCAGTAAAGTGTCCTAAGGACACTTTTAAGTGAGGCAGAAACGGGGAGCCAGATGTTCACTCTGCAGACGTTGCTGGATGACAATTCCCACTGCTCCTGGGCCAGTTGGCCATGCTGACTGGGGCTGAAGGGATTGGGGAGTTGAGCAATTTCTGGAGGGCCACGGGTTTCCTGTCCCTGCAGTAAGAGACGAAGAGTGAGGAATTAAGCCCAAGGCTTCATGGGACATGTGGGGTTTCAAGAGGAATGTGAAGGGGATGTACAGGAGAGACCTCCTCTCCTGCTGCTTTGTATCTGTGCTAATCTCCACTGCTTTGTCCAACAGCTTCCACTCTTTCCTCAACTCCAACTCGGCGGAGGCTGTGGCCATGGGCCTGCTGAAGCAGTTTGAAGGGATGCAGCTCCCCGCCGCCTCCGAACTGGAATGGCTTGTGCCGGAGCAAGACGCCCCGCAGAAGGTAGGGTTCCTGAGTTCAGTACCCACCTACCCTGGGCCAGAACAGCACAGTCATTTTGTGCTGTGCCCCCCCTTCCCCTCTCTAGTGGTGGTTTAAACTTAGCCACTTTATGGCGGTGGGCAGCAAACACTTAATGTGCTGGATGTGGTGGCTTTTAAGCATGGTTGCAACCACTCTAGATTAAAAGGGCAAAGGGCAGCAGTCCCAGTACTTCAGGTAGGCCAGGTGATGTGGCCAGCCCATCCAGCGGCTCAGGTGGCAAGGGCAACAAGACCTACGTCTGCGCAACACAGTGGGAGATACTACTAGTGACACTGGGATTGGTAGGGAGCCGGAACCAACGTGGCCAAGGAACTGATGGGAGTTGTAGTCCAAAACTTCTGGATGAAGGAGGCTGGGAATTGGTGTTTTGCCCTTTCTATCATGTGCATTGACCACTGACCAGGGTTGTGGCTGCTAAAAGTGAGCTATGTGATCTGTGAAATTTAGCTGTGGCGTTGGGACAGGTTGCTCTGCAGCCAACGCAGAGAAAAGGAGCAAAAGATCGGATGTTTCAATAGGAGGAGCGTGGCAATCTGAAGTGCCTCCAAAAGCTTTCACCAGGCCCACCTCTGTTCCCGCTTCTCTTCCCAGGAGCAGGGAAGACTTGTTCAGGGAGCCACCTTGATAGATCGTTTGCTGTTGGTTTTCAGGGCCCGAGACTGTCTCTTAAAAGGCTTCTTAAGCGGCCCAAGTGGTATAAGAAAAGACAGCTTTGCAAAAAGTTGCTGCTGGTATGTCCCAAATGGGAAGTGTGCCCAGGGAGTGTTGTGTTTACTGTGTGCTCTAACAGCCTTTATGAATGGCCCATCTGAAGGGGCCCAGGGTGTGTGAGTGCTGTGGCTGCGCTCTCTGCATGGAAGGCCTTGGTTTAGAGTGGTTTGTTGTGGCTGCTCAGTAGAAAATCAGGTTTATAACCAGGGCTGGCCACACCTGAAGCCAAAAGACTGCAAATACAAGCCAGCTTAGTGTGATTGGCACCAATCAGTAGCCACCTAAACGTGTGGGTCCAGGCTACATGCCTCGGCCTCCACCTCAGCTGTGATTTTGCTGACATTTGACAGCTTCTTGATTTGTGGGAAGTCAATGGCAGGAGGAAGAAAGGTGTCTTAGGCATGCTTACAGCCCTACAGCACTGGGGCACAGCAGGGCATTTTGATGCAGAATTCAGCACCCTGAGAATTTTGGTATGTTTTCAAAGCAAAAAGCCTCCAGCCCTTAAAGCTGCCATAAGGAACTTGAGTAGACATGGGCTGTGCTGGTTGAAATCCCAGAATCTAAACCAAGGCTGGGCAGGAGTGTGTGGTCAGGGTGTGGAACATCGGAGCTCTGCATCGCTCCTTAAGCAAGTTCTGTGTGTTCTTCTAATTTTGTCTATTTCAAACCACAGGCTTTGCTTGTATGTGAGAGCGTGAGGCCTTTTAGGGAGGCAGCCGTCATGCAATTCACACAGGGAGGAATTGCAGCAAGCATAATGGCCCTGTTTATATACTTCAGTGGGATGTAAGGGCCCACCCAACGCTGATACTCTGTGCTGGAGACAGTGAAGCATTTCAGCGCTGCTGGAAGTGACTAACAAGCACCGGTGTGAGCCCCAACTGTGGCTGTTCTCCCACTCCTTGGTCGCCTTGCAGATCTGTTCTGCGCTGGCTTTACAAAGGCGCTTCAGTGGTGACCTGCGGTTCTGCTCCAGAGTTGCTCTGCAAGATGCTGCTTTGTTCCGTTTGACGTAGTTTTGGGACTGTTGTTGCTCTCCACCCACTCCCCACTTCACATTCTCAGTTTGACAGTGGGCTCTATTCACAAGGGATCACTGATTGTCGACTTCCTCTTGGGTAATGGCAAAAGGAAGCTCTTCTTTCAGCAGCCAGGAATTCCTAAGTGCCCTCTTGTTACGGTCGTGCGCACTCTGGCATTACAAAGTTTCACGTACGTGTGAAATTTGAAAAGCGAGGGTGGTGAGCAGGAAGGGGACCGTGACGTGAGATTCTGCACTTGTGCAACAGAAATAACATGGAGGACGCAGTCACACGTAGCAGTTTACCAGAGGATTGTGGAATAGCCACGGGATTGCTATAGCAGCATTTACTTAGCAGCATTGACTTAGTGCTTAAATTATTTCCAGAAGATTCTGCAGTAACCAGATCTTGCCTACTTGCTTGTTGGCTAACCATGGAAGCTCTGTGCCCGGACCCAGGTGCATGTTTGCATTGTGCTTCTTGTTCTCCTCCTGCAGCTCTTGCCAATTCCCGATTCTGTGCCCATCTCTCCCGACGATGGGGAACACGCGGACATCTATAAACTCCGTATCCGGGTCCGAGGGAACTTGGAGTGGGCGCCTCCCCGACCACAGATAATCTTCAATATCCATCCCGCACCAACGTAAGGAGACAGGTGGTTTTCAAGCCTGCAGTGTCCTCTGTCTTTCCCTTCCTATTTCCTAATATGCCCATTCATGCCCTTGCTAGAATCTGCCAACAGCAGCAAGAGGATTTTTTCCCTCTTCACAAAACCTTAGAAGTTGTCTTTAAGAATGGAAGCCTTACTCACAAAGGAAGCCGCCTTGTGCTGAGTCAGACTGTTGCACCATCAACCAGAGGATGAGAAAGTGGCTGGGAGGTGGCTTTCTCATGAGTTGCTTGATGACCAGCCAAAATACAGCGACTGGTGAAACTGTCCTCTCTGTGGCCTCTTCCCTAGCTCATGTCTGGTGGGTGGTGGCATTCTGCAAGCACAGGCCTTTTCTCAGAAATCGAGTGCTCCTTGTGGTTTAAGAACAGGCTTGGAAACGGACAGGTGTCTTCTGTCCTTTATAATAACATTGCATGCCCATGTAGAGGGGTTTTTTTTATTGCATATTCAAATGCTGCATGTTAAATCCTCATAACATTTTCCTCAGCAGCCCACTCCCTGCCCCCCAAGATAGGAGGTTGAGATCTATCTATCCTCTGTCTGCACACATACATAGCACATGTTTTGTGTGTCTGCAGGAGAAAGGTGGCAGTGGCCAAGCAGAACTATCGCTGTGCCGGATGTGGCATCAGGACAGACCCTGGTGAGTGATGGATTTGGCAGAGTTCTTGAGGCCCTGTTTATGTTATTTTATGTTACTTGGTTTTTTAAAAAAGCACTTTATAGACAGCTTAATGTTTTAGAAATCTCTTAAGCAGTGTACAAGATTTTTAAAGACCCAATTTTTAAAATTAAAAATACAGTGTAAAACCAATAAAACAACTATATGGGAGCATATAAAACAGGAATTGTAGGATTCAAAGCATTTCATGCAGGGTCTGAACTTGCAGGTTGGGGAAAGCTCAGGTGAAAGGTAAGTCTTCACAAGACATCTGAAGCAACTGATAGCTGCTGTTTCACATATGACAGAGGGAAGGGCATTCCAAAATAAGTGACAATAGCAAAAAATACTTATTTTCAGGTCAGCACCCTCAGATATTCTGCAGGGTGCAATGGCATGTGTAGAATTTTCCCAGATGGCCTGAATTGATCTTCTAACTGAATGCAGGGGGAAGCAGTCTTTCACATAATAAGTCGTCATTGGACATAGCCCAGTAGCTGTTTGGCAACTAGTGCAGTTTCTTCAACACTGCCTGAACCTTCAAAGATTTTGTCTTAAAAGGTGGTGGGTGGTATCAACCTGATTTGAGTGGGGCGTCTGTGTATTAATTACTGTTGGCCACTTTGTTCTGAACAGAAAAGCAGAATATAACCAACCAACTAACTAACTGATGTGGTTCAAATCATGAACTGGTAGGGACGAAATTCACATTCCATATACTTATGTACACATGCACTACACTGGGGGTGTTGAAACTGGCACCTTGGGCAGGATATCTTCCTTTTGTTCTCAGGATGACTTGTGGATAGGCTCAGCCCCCGTTCTCCAGGAGGAGTCTGAACACATTCATTCATTCTCTCTCTCTCTCTTTCTCTTTCTGTCTCCCTCTCCCCAACCCCCATCCCTTCAGACTACATCAAGCGCATGCGCTATTGTGAGTACCTGGGTAAATACTTCTGCCAGTGTTGCCATGAAAACGCTCAGATGCTCATCCCCAGCCGCATCCTGCGCAAGTGGGACTTCAGCAAATATTGCATCAGCAATTTCTCCAAGGACCTGCTAAGCAAGATCTGGAGCGACCCCCTCTTCAATGTGCAGGACATCAACACTGCCCTCTACCGCAAGGTCAAGCCACTCAACCAAGTCAGGGTAAGGCAGACTGTGCGTGAGGTGCCCCGTGAGGCCATCCCTACCCTGCAAGTGTAGCTTTGATACCTGTTTAAGTGTCAGGGCTTCTGCCAAAGCTGTCTCGGGAACTGTAGATTTGTGAGAGAGCTTGGGGATTCTGTAACAAAGAACAAGTAGAAAAACATTCTGAAACCTGGTGGGACTTTATAGCTTATGTTTCAAATGAGGACCTGCAAAGTTCCTTGTCTTCACCTAAGAAAGAAACATCGTTCTTCTAAATAGTTTAATATGCATACAGTGGTGCCCCGCAAGACGAATGCCTCGCAAGATGAAAAACTCGCTAGACGAAAGGGTTTTCCGTTTTTTGAGTCGTTCCGCAAGACGAATTTCCCTATGGGCTTGCTTCGCAAACGTCTTGCGAGTTCGTTTCCTTTTTCTTAAAGCCGCTAAGCCGTTAATAGCCGCTAAGCCGTTAATAGCCGCTAAGCCGCTAATAGCCGTGCTTCACAAGCCGAAAAAACCGCAAGACGAAGAGACTCGCGGAACGGATTAATTTCGTCTTGCGAGGCACCACTGTACGTTGAATTGTATTTGCCATTATTGCATAAGCATCTTTTCACTTTCTGTGCCTGTTTGCAGTGGGAAAGAATTCTGTTACATATCCCTATTCAGAACTGCAAATCCCACAGTTCCCTGGGTTCCAATATGTGTGGGAGAGGAGCAGATACATGCTCTTAGGGTACGCCCCACTCCCCACCACCCTGGAAATATTGTTCTACATGCAAGGGCCAATTTGCACACACACGCACCCCTTTTTTGAGAGAGAGAAAATTACTGTTTGAATCTGAGCCAAGCGTGCAAACCTCCAGGTCCATCTTTTCCATTTTTTTAAGCCAAGCCTGCGCCTCTGCCACTCACTTCAACCGTATGTATAGAAATCCTGCCCCAAGCACATTTGCAGAAGCCCTTCGTTTTCATTTTCTTTCTTTAAACCTCTGCTCAAAACCTTCCATTGATGTAAATTGCTTTTTTATAGTAGCTTTTCCCCTAGAATCATGTGTGTGCAGCAACTGTTACTGAGCACAGGATTCCGCATCCTCAGAATCTCAGTGCCTTTTTACATTTATATAAAGGTTCCAACCCTTAAGGCTGTGCAGATCACCTTGAAAGTGTGTGGTTGAAGCCTGGTGAAATCTCAGAGCAACAGAAAGGTCAGGATTTCTGGGGCGTGGAGCTACAGCGCCCTGCAGAATACTCTGCTCCACCCCAGAACTACAGAAATGAGTACTTAAGCCAAAACTGTCAGATGCAGCAAATTTGCATGCCACTTACACAGACTGCCAATTCTAAAGCAACAAAGCATACCCAAACCTGCCTGGGGCAGTTCGATTGTTTCTAGCTCTTGCACCTGGTTGTTGTTTTTTAATTTCCCTTTTTCATTTTCCTCTTCCTTTTTAACCATGCATCCCACTGGGTTGGGGAAACGCCAAAGTCCCTTTTGAGGCAGGGCCAAGTCCTGGGTTTCTGTTCAACTCCTTGCTGTGACACACATACCTAATACTTCTAAAACGAAAGAAAGAAAGAAGAAGAAGAGTTTAGATTTGATATCCCGCCTTTCACTCCCTTTAAGGAGTCTCAAAGTGGCTCACAACCTCCTTTCCCTTCCTCCCCCACAACAAACACTCTGTGAGGTGAGTGGGGCTGAGAGACTTCAGAGAAGTGTGACTGGCCCAAGGTCACCCAGCAGCTGCATGTGGAGGAGCGGAGAATCGAACCCGGTTCCCCAGATTGCGAGACTAACGCTCTTAACCACTACACCACACTGACTCTCCTTCCAACCTGAGGTTTTCCCTTCCACTTGGTCTTTTCCAGCTGCTGAGAATCCAGCTGTACCACATGAAGAACATGTTCAAGACCTGCCGCCTAGCGAAAGCGTAAGTGCTGTGGGATGCAGGCAAAACGACAGAAGCCCAGCAATGCGGGTGGAGGGGGGGGCGCAGAAAGAGTAGTGGACTCCTCCCAGTGCATTCCTCCCAGATAGCTGCATCTCCTCCTACAGAACATCTATAGGACATGCTCTTGAGCCACAAGGAACCTGGGCCGCCACCACCAGCATATGAACTTCTGTACCTCACTTTTAGTCTTTCAGGCTCCTCCACCCTCCCTTTGTTGAGCAGAAGACGCATTCTTCTACTCCTTGCTAACCTCTAGGCCTGGGCTTAAGCAAGACAAGATGTCTGTTGCAACTGTCCCCCGACTCCACCTGGTCAGTGGGGTTGTGGGATCATTTCCTCTGCTTCTGTGCATAGGGGTGCGCATTGTGTACCAGTGTCTGCTTGTCACATGTGAAGATTGCACAGCTGTCTATATTTGCCAGTTGGAAAGCTGCGAGCGGCAGCAGATTCCCAGCAAGTGTTCAGCTGCCCAAACTGTCATGCGTGACATTCACACAAGGGTCTAACTATGTGAATGTACACCCTCCCACACACACACACTGCATCAGAGATGCATAGACCTTGCTGGGTTGTTGGAATGGACCTTAGTAACAACAGCAGCAGCAGCAATTTTATTATTTATATGCCACCCATCTGGGTTGCCCCAGCCACTCTGAGCAGCTCCTGACAAAACATTAAAAGCAATACAACTTGCAAATGGAAAATAACCATTGCAAGGGAAAGGAGCAGTAGGGCAGTGAGATGTTAGGTGCGAAATGTGTAGGCTTGAGCTTTTGAAGAGCTCTGCCAGCAGCCTTCACTTGCATCAGCTGGTCTGGCTGCAATATTCACTAAGTAAGGGCAAGGAGCATTCAGAACAGAACAAGGCTGCTTTGTCAAGGTGCTGATTTCTGACTTGGTCCTGCAGGCTCCTGGATGCCTTTGACACCGTGCCAGGTCATTTGACAGAGGACCTCCACCTCTATTCCTTGAATGACCTGAGTGCCATCAAGAAAGGGGAGCTCGTTCCTTGCTTGACAGAGCTCCTCAAGGCAGGTACCCAGCACGTTGAGAAATGCATGGTGGGTAACCTTTTTACTTTCCCCCCCTTTCAGCCCCTTCCCGTCCTCCCAATTTGTATTATATTTGTTTCTCCACTGGGTCAAGTTTCGCACAAAAGCCATGCAGGGAGACCTGGATTTTCCCAGGCAGTATTCTGGGTGTGTGTCTGGGTGCCAGGGAGGCTTATCTTAACCCTTCCTAGTGAGCTTGAGCTGCAATCTCTATGAGAACATCGGTGGAGGAACTTAGAATCGCTCTTGCACACAGCGGAGAGGGTAACTTTGGTAGACTTCTTGTAATAGAGAACCACCTGCACTGCTAAATTGAAGCTGGGATGAAGCTCATTTGAAACACAGTACCTGTTATGGCTTCTCCCACATCTCCCCTCACCCCCACCAGAACCATGGGAGTGTTGGCATGGGGACCCTGCAGAACAGTATGGTGTGGAGGACTGCAATAGGTAATAGGGAGGGTGGCCCAGGAAAAGTCATTCTCTACGGCATTGGAATTCCCTCCCCACAGAGGTGTGTTGGGCACCTTCGTTCTATGGTTTCTGTGGCATTCTGAAGGTGCTCCTCTTTATCCTAGCTCTTGACACATGGGAAGTATTTTCAGGATCCACCCTGTTCCTGGGACTGGAATTTGTTTCAGCTGTTGTAAATACTGAATTATAAATTGTTGTGACCAGCCTTGGACCCTGGGTAGTAAATTGAAATTATAATTTAATTGATTGACTGCAACAACAGCAAATCCTAGTGCAGTGCCATTGTTCGATACAACAGTATGTAATCACATACAGTGGTGCCCCGCAAGACGAATGCCTCGCAAGATGGAAACCCCGCTAGACGAAAGGGTTTTCCGTTTTTGAGTTGCTTCGCAAGACGATTTTCCCTATGGGCTTGCTTTGCAAGGCGAAAATGTCTTGCAAGTCTTGCGTTTTTCCCCCGCTTTCCCCCCGCCCTTTTTCTAAGCCGCTAAGCCGCTAATAGCCTTTTAGCAGCTCAGCCGCTAAGCCTTTAATAGCCGCTAAGCCGCTAAACCGCTAATAGAGTGAATCCGCTTAGCCGCTAATAGGGTTGCTTCGCAAGACGAAAAAACCGCTAGACGAAGAGAATCGCGGAACGGATTCTTTTCGTCTTGCGAGGCACCACTGTACACAGTCTTGCTGGGATCCAACCTTCACGACCTGTAACCCATATATAAGGGCACACACAACAACAACTGGTTAAGATGTGGCAGAATTATTTCTGTGCTGCAGATTGGGTGGCCAAAATTGCTTGCCTAAAGCCCTCAATGGCTGAGGCAAGATTTTCATTGGGGAGATTGTGATTCCTTGGCGATGGTAGTTAATGAGATGGCAGGTAGCTTTGCTAAAGATCACTTGCCACTTTTGTGGAGCTACAGTGCCCAGCGCTAAACAGATGCCCAGGGAGGTTGCTTGAGGGTGAGGCCAGGACTCCTTGGCAGGGCGTTTGTGTGTCTCTGTGTGTGCACATGCTGCAGATCCAGGTCTTCTCTGTTCCTTCAGAAGTGGGGTTGCAGCTTCTGCTGGGCTGTTCTCCTTCACTCCCCTCCGCTTCTTCCTTTTCTCCCCCTCAGCTGTGCCAGGCCAAGGGCTTCATCTGCGAGTTCTGCCAGAACGAGGAGGACATCCTCTTCCCCTTTGAGCTGAACAAGTGCAGGACGTGCGAAGGTGAGAACGGGAGCCACATCCCCTGCGGCTGGGTGTTTGCGACGCCGAGTTGATTTTGCTAGTTGCTCATTTCCCTCTTCCCATGCAGAATGCAGAGCCTGCTACCACAAGGTGTGCTTCCGCTCAGGACCCTGCCCCAAATGCGAGCGGCTGCAAGCGCGGAGGGAGCTGCTGGCCAAGCAGAGCATGGAGGCTGACATCTCGGACTACGAGGAGGAGCAGGAGGAGGAGGCAGCCGTTGAAGGAGCAGCCACGTGACAGATGAGAGACTGTGACTTGGTGCGTGGCCTCTGCCTCCAGGGACTGAACTGACAGAGAACTCAGACTGACTCTTCCACAGCTAATAAGCCAACATGATGGGAGCCTTTGGGGGGGGGGGAGTCCCCCAAAGGGTTATTTTGCACTTGCCTTGGGAGGTTTTGGTGCTTCCCTTCTGTCTGAGCCAGAGGACGAGGGAGAGAGAGACTTGCTTGCTGTTTCCGCCACCAACTTCGATGCACTGTGGAGCCCAGCTTCGCTGCCACCGCAAAGAAAGTAGCAGCTGGCTTTGCCTTGAGCGCCTGAACTTCTCTCCACATGCCACTTGGGAGAAGCCGGTGGGTGATGCTGGTGGGCTTGTGTGGCTGAGCTCCTGGCCGAGTTCCAAAACACTCCTAAAGGGAAAACGCCCACGTGGAAACTTGTTATTTTCTGTATTGGCTGCTGTGTGCCAGAAGAGGCAGCTTTTATGTTTTTCTTTTGCCAAAACCACTGCCTACTTCGCTGCTGAATGTCATTTATCTGGCCCTAATTTTTTGTGCCTGAAGGAAGCCAGAGAACCGAAAGGGGCATTCAGCCTGCCCTTTTATTTTGTCGGGAGCTGCCTAGCTACAATAAATACTGGGGGTGTAGAAAACCTGCTGGTACCTAGCGGGGTAAGCGGAGGAGGGGGGGGGCGATAGTTGGCAAACTCAAGGTCCCCACAACTCTTCTCAGAATAATCTGCCCACACACCCCAACGCCCTGTTAGAGAGGACCTAGCGCCTGCTTCCTTCCCTACCACCCTTTCTTCCAATTTGCCTAAAAAGTCTTTTTCCTTGCAAGGGAAATGTGGGTTGGCAGCTTGCAGAAATAACTGTACCCTTCCAGGATGCTGGATTTGGCAGGGATTCCACTTTAAAGCCTACATAGGGCAGAGCCTGGGGCTTTCCTATTGTGGGAGTTAACCTCTGGGCTCTTCCTTAGATCAGAGAAGGGGATGGATTTCTGACACTTTTGCAACGATGCATTTGCTTTTCCTGCAGATATTTCTGCTGTTGACACCTAAACTCTAGTACTTACCTGGCTTTGATGGTAAATTGGTAGGTGCCTTTTGTTGTTTTAGGGTACAGGAGATTTCCCATTACTGGTCATGTTTCATGATCAAGCAGGCCATGAGGGTAGAAAGGGGCAATTATTTAGTAGGATGGGGGGCAGAAAACGGTGCTGAAGATTGCAAGTTCATTTCCTCCTTCTTGCAGAAGCATGGCAGGGTCCCTAGGAGCAGAGCTTAAAGCAGCCTTCATCCTCCTGATGTTTAGGCTCAGTGGGAGCTGCAGTCCTGGAAGGGGTGCTAAACTGGAGAAGACGGGCTTCTAGCATGCTGGTGAGGTGGTGCTCTCTTGTTAACCACCAGCCATTCTACTAGAATTAGGGGTTAGCTGACTTGTTGCACTGAATATGGCTTGGGTTCATTCAGAAACAAACAAAACTTCCTTTCCTCATATTAATAGGTGAGCCTCTTTGTCAGATTCCTTTAATTTGGTACTTGAAATGTGGCTGTGCTTTATAATCAAGTAGGGTTCTTCTACACCAACTAGTCTATATAGTCTCTTCCCTGCTCCTGTTTTGCAACGCTTTTTCCTGGCACCTTCTTGCCCACCTCTTCTTCCTCTACCTTGTTCCTCAGCAGAGAGGTGTTCATCAGCCCTGCTTAATCTCCAGGAGTCTACCTTGTCTCTTAATCTCCAGGCTTTTTCATCGGGGAATATCTGGCCTGTGGGGCTTGCTGGCAGCACTGGCAGCAAGTCCTGCAGGATCCAGAACGCTGCGGTGCAGCCCTGCTTTTGGCACAGATCTTCCCTTTGCAGTCTGGCTTTGATATAAAGCCAGGCTGCAGAGGAAGAAACAATTGAGAGCGCTTAAAAGAACCCTTTCAACATTGGGTCGTCTTGTCAAAATGGCCTGCAGGGGCGGAGAAACTTGGGACCTGGCCTGTGCTGTGTGATTGGCAGGATTATTTTACGCTACTTCACCCCCCCGCTGATGCTGGTATTCCTTTTATGGTGAAAGCACTTCACACCCTTATCGACTAGGTGTGTGCTCACAAACTTCTCCCAGACTCCTCTATGTGGCAGTTCCTGTGCAGGGGGAGAATAAAATGGGAGGTGAGAGCAGCCTTCTCCTATCCTATGCTACTGTATGGCAGTGTACCCAATTCTGTATACGGTGCTGTTCCGTAACAACCTCCTAGCAGAGCACCTTGTGTGGTGTGGTCCTTCAGAGTACTCTCCTGTGTTGCTGGCTAGAAGCTGGAGATTGTATTCCTTGCAATATGACCAGACTTTCAAAGTCAGCTGGTTCTTGGACGTTTGAAGTGGCCCAGTCTGAAAGGACAGTTGGTTTGTGGATGTAAGTGAGGGTCAGTGTAGTCTGTAGGTAGAAATGGCATGATGTCTTGAGGAAGGAGGTGGCGGCATTTTTGGCGTAGGTCACTCAGCTAGCACACAGCAGAATCTCCTGCAGGAGGCAGCATATGTCCTTTTGTGCTGGCCTAGACTGCAAGACCCATTTTCTAAAGATGGATAGCAGTGTCATTTTGGCTACTGTATTTTTTTAACTATACATAATACACTAGAAAAACCCTGACCTAGATAAGCAGGACATACAGTTGACATGCGTGCAAAATGACACGGTGATGCTGTGAAGATTTACTTAAAGAATGCTATATAAAGGTAGACTTCCTTCTATCTGCTTTTTCTAAGAACAAGATTTGAGTGTTTGCAGTGTCAGGAAGTTGCCCACTTCTGCTCAGACACGGCCTTGGAAGGTGTTGCTCTGTGGCTTCCACTTGCTTAATTCAGTGGCACCCTTTTTATGCCCTCCGGCTTAGAGCCTCAGCCTTTTGCTGCTGCTTTTGGCAAGGCTGAAATATCTCTGTGTTATTTTTTTAGCTCCACGTGTAGTTTCCTCAGAGTATGCCCACGTCCAGAATTTATAAAGGAAATGTTGAAATAATTGACTTGGGGTATGTTCAGAAACAGTTGGTGGTTTGGTGAACTAGCAGTCTGGAATATGGGTGATTGAACCAGCTGAAGTGAAGGAGCAAGGAGCCGGGAACACAGGTTAACTCAGCAGGGTGGATGCTTGCAAGATGGAGATGGGGCAATCCACAAGCACCCTGTTGACTGAACGCCTTGGGTGTTTGTGGGTTGGGTATTATCGTGAGAGGGTTCTTGGTGTTTGATGGCAGTGGGGCAGTCCATCCACCTCACCCCACCCCACCCCCAAAGACAGGATTTGCTGTGTCTCAAAGAGAACTGTGGGACCACTCCTCCCATTTCCTGTGCCTTCACAATTCCTACAGTAGCCTGTTACTATTCTCTACTTGAGATCAGAACTCTACAGAAAGTGCTTCCCAAATAATTCCTGATCTAAGGTTTTAAAAACACAATAGCGACAGGTTTGCAGCAGCATGGAGTATTTCATGCATTCTGAAGCCCTCACTTGCTTCAATTAAGAGCCTCTCTCATAGATAACTGTTGAAGAAGAACATCTTTTATCTTGATTACATACATCAGTTCCCTTGACTGCCAAAAAACATTACATGGCTCTGTTTTATGGATTGGAGCTCCCCCTTGCTATCCCCCCTGCCTTTCAAAAATTGTTTTTACTTATTCCAGGGCCCAACTACACTTGCTGCTAATCATGTGCTTAAAGAAGCATGCTTGACTTGCCCGTTTTTAGGGCTCCAGTCTGAAATACACGTCCAATCCAGATCAGTGCCCACCCAGCCCCTGGGCATTTGTCTTCTCTATTGAATATCACCCCCCCCCCCGGTTATTTGCCCCCAAATGTGCCGTGAACAGAAAAGTCATATGGAATCCTGGTGATTTTTTTCTCTCTCAAACGGTGGCAGCCTGGCAAAGTATCTTTTTCTTATTTTAAATGTGACCATCGTCAAACGAAGGTGAGCGAGCCCTCAACCTTGTGTCACGAACAGTCTCAAAAGATTGTAAATCCACACTGCAATCCTTTACAGTTAAGAAGAAATTTGGTGGGGTTTTTTTTATATATATAATTGTCAGCACTTCTGTTGATGACATTTCTTGTGTTTGTCAGTAAGGCCCTCTTTAAAAAAGCTATTTTCCAGGACAGACTTCTGCCAGCCTGGTGCTCTCCATTTAGCTATGGGACTACAATAGCCATCAGCCACAGGCAGTACAGTTCTGCTGCCTGGGGGCTGATGAGGAAAGACTAGCTCAAAACATCTTGAAGGCACCAGGTTGGCAAAAGCTGTTCTAGATGCACTGATCTAAGTTCCAAAAGGGGGGTGGTAGTTTGTGGAGGTTTTTTCCCCTTTTACGTGATAATTGTGCAGTCTCCTTTCTGCAATGCCTGGAAAGTGCACAAAGGGAGAATGTAATGCACAGCTGAATGGTTAGGAAGCCAAATGGCCAACCCTGATGAAGCTGTGATTGATTTCTGGTATGCCCACGGTTTTGCAGAATGACTGCTGTCCATATTGTAAATGGTATGTGAAAGTTCTTTATAAAGAGTTAACGGTGGACTTGAAAGCAGCTATCCACCTGCTGTTAACCACAGAAATGCCGTCCATAATAAACTACACTAATAAGCATGCTGTTTTTGTGGTCTCTGTTTTCGTCGAACGTGAAACGCCTCCTCATTCGTAGGTTCCAGGCTCTGTGGCTTTGCTGGGCTGCTATCTCCTCCTGCCACTGCCCACCATTCTGCCATGCAGAAACATTGTAAAAACCTGTCTGCTGTGTGGCCCGCGGCTTTGGGATTGCATAGCAGGTAGAGAGCGAGGCTTCAGGAACGCAGCTTGACCTACTGTCACTTCTTGTTCTGCACCATCTTAAAAGGGTGAGCAAAACCTGCCCTTTTGCACTACAGGCGTTGTGTAACGTTAGGCTGGCCTCAGCCGCTGTGAAAAAGGCGACGTCAAGCCTTGCCCTTTAGCCACTTGAGGATTACTTGGAGAACTTTTGAGGGCTGTACTTGCGCTCAAACTGGTCCACGTCAAACTTCCTCTTGCAGCCAGCATAATTCATGTAGCGGATCTTGCCAAACACAGCCCGCTCTGCCCAGCCTTGGTCGTGGATCCCACAGATAGACCACATGCAGCCTGATGGGAGGAAAAAAAGAACAAACAGGTCTCTGCTTTTGCATTCTTCCTCCCACCTTTCTCCGCAGACACAGACACAGGTCTGGTGATTCCAGCTCCGCAGGGGGTTGGACTAGATTGGCTCTTGGGGCCCGTTACAACCCTATGACTCTATGATACAACCACCCAGCCTCTTCCCATGACTGACCTACGTATCCATTGGGGTCCCGGCCATCCAGTTCATAGCGGTCATTAAGGTAGATGGAGAATTTCAGGGCCTCCTCTGGCGAAGTGGTCCACTCCAATATTTTCTTGGCCCAATACATCCTCAGGAAGCCGTGCATCTTCCCTTCATGAACCATCTGGAGCTGAAGAAGAGGGATGGAAAGGTGGATGAGCTACGGATGGGGCCTTCTTGGGAAGTGCCACCCGCCCTGCGGAATGCCATCCCACCAGATGTCAAACAGATAAACCATCATATGACTTCCTGTATCAGGAAGCTTTTGGTGTATTCTTGGAAGCCGCCCAGAGTGGCTGGGGATGTGCTTATGGAACCAAAGGGGTGGTGGCCCCCAAAAGTGGGGTGCACTGGTTTAGATAAAAGGCGAGTAAAGGGGGGACTTTATGGGTATCCCATAGGGGCAGCTGGTTGGCCACAGTGAGAAGGAAGTTCTCCATCATCTCTTCCTGCTCCATCACTATTGTTCACACGCCCTTCAAGAGCAGTTCCCAGAGTGGGTTACAACAGTTTTAAATTCAGAATCAAAAAGAGTTAAAACTAATGAGAGTCACAGAGATGAAGTGGGGCCCTATGCTCTTAACCCCACAAGCAGGAAATAAAAACAACTGTACACATTCAGAAACGGCCCTTCAGAAGGTAGGCTGCCACTGAACATGGAGGCTCACCATTTAGTTAGTATGGCTAAACATATTTATTTTTATTTTTATGTATATAATTTTTTATTTAATTTTCTGTTTCAGAATTTAAAATACGCATTTAAACATCCTTAAAATATCAACGACTTCCCTTCTTCTCTTTCCATGGTTCATTTTACATATCATAAATCCCTGCATATTTTACAAAAACTAAACCATTCAGTATTCCATTATTACATCCATCAAAACTTATTTACACTGCTGAATTTATCTTAATGCTGCCAACGTTTTCAAGTGTACACAATTATTTCCCATATATTCAATAAACGTTTTCCAATCTTCTCTAAACGTATGTTCTTCTTGTTCTCTTATTCTGTGCGTAAAATCTGCAAGCTGCGCATATTCTGTCAACTTTAGTTGCCATTCTTCTTTAGCTGGGACCTCGCTCGTTTTCCATTTTGGGGCTAACGAAACACGGGCCACAGTAGTGGCACACATAAATAACTTTTTTGACACCTGGGAATTTCCAACCCTAATCCCCCTTTAAAGCCATCTAATCCAGCGGCCATCACAACATCCGGTAGCAGAGATTTGTACCACTTAACAAGGTAGGGTGTAACTTTTCCATTCCGGTCGAGCTGCTGCTCCAAAGAATTTTAGCATTATTGGAGAGGGAGATGCAGATCTCCAAGCACGTGACAGACACGTGCTCAGAAGCCAGCACATGCCCATCCAAAGACAGGTCCTCACACACCTTTGGAGTTTAGGTTTACCTGCGCAGCGTTCCAGAGAGGGTCGTGTGTCTTTCCTGCCTCCAGCTGTTCCAGTTTGTACAGGTGTGGTCGCTTGTCTTTGGCGTGCAGCTTCAGAGTAGTCTTGGCCCAGTCGTAAGCCCCTTTGAATGGTATAAGGCATAAAAGATTATGGTTAAAAAGTAATTGAGCCCTATTAAAATGCAGCATTATCATAAAGGTAAAAAGGTAAAGGACCCCTGGACGGTTAAGTCCAGTCAAAGGCGACTATGGAGTTGCGGCACTCATCTTGCTTTCAGGCCAAGGGAGCCGGCGTTTGTCCACAGACAGCTTTCCGGGTCATGTGGCCAGCAGGACTAAATTGCTTCTGGTGCAATGGGACACCATGATGAAAGCCAGAGCGCATGGACACATCATTTACCTTCCCACTGCATTGGTACCTATTTATCTACTTGCACTGACGTGCTTTCGAACTGGCAGGTTGTCAGAAGCTGGGACAGAGCAACAGGAGCTCACCTCGTTGCGGGGATTCAAACCGCCAACCTTCTGATCGGCAAGCCCAAGAGG
The DNA here is from genome assembly GCF_964188315.1 of Podarcis muralis. Lineage (NCBI taxonomy): Eukaryota > Metazoa > Chordata > Lepidosauria > Squamata > Lacertidae > Podarcis > Podarcis muralis. The sequence continues at coordinate 3,957,368 of NC_135660.1, read as the reverse complement.
CTCAGTGGTTTAGACCACAGCGCCACCCGCGTCCCTGCATTATTATATCACATGATCTAATAGTCACATGATATAAAATGTCGCAGAAGAGGTGTCCTTGCAGAGCAGAGAAAGGCAAAACAGGTGAGCCCATTTACCTTCCACCTTGTCATAGTTCGGGTTGTAGTAGCAGAAATTGTCCGCCAGCTCCCTCCGCACCACGGCCTCTTCAATGAAGGCTTCCGCCGATTCCTTGTACCGGCTACGGAGCTTGCGAACCTCCAGGATTGCTCTCTGTACAGAGATCTGACCTGTGGGAGGGCAGTTACTGTTCAGTGGGCTTCAGAGATGTTTGGAACTTGCAAGAGAGACTCTCCTGCAGGCCACAGCAATCTTCTGGGGGTTCCCTCCCTGAGAGAAGTGACAGATAGGTAGCCATGTTGGTCTGCCATAGTCAAAACAAAAAAAATTCCTTCCAGTAGCACCTTAAAGACCAACTAAGTTAGTTCTTGGTATGAGCTTTCGTGTGCATGCACACTTCTTCAGTGTGTCTGAAGAAGTGTGCATGCACACGAAAGCTCATACCAAGAACTAACTTAGTTGGTCTTTAAGGTGCTACTGGAAGGAATTTTTTTTGTTGCGAGAAGTGAGGTTGCAGGGAACCAGAGAGAGGGCCTTCTCGGTAGTGGCACCCACCCTGTGAAATGCCCTCCCATCAGATGTCAAGGAAATAAACAACTATCTGACTTTTAGAAGACATCTGAAGGCAGCCCTGTTTAGGGAAGTTTTTAATGCTTGATGTTTTATAGTGTTTTTAATATTCTGTTGGGAGCCACCCAGAGTGGCTGGAGAAACCCAGCCGGATGGGTGGGGTATAAATACATTTATTATTATTATTATTATTATTATTATTATTATTATTTATTATTATTATTATTATCTACTAGGTGCCTAAGGGGTCTCTCTCAAGTAACCTGGTCTTGAGCTGTACAATTGCCATCTTCGTAGTCAAGGTAACGCCACTATTAATTGACAGTTGTTACAACGAGCTCATATATGCTTATATTCATGTGCATTGATATAAGCTAATTGCTTGCTTTTAAAGTTCTCCTTATCTGTGGAGTTTGGGGTCCTGGGCTGAGCCTAGAAAGGAGAATTATCTCTAAGATTTGGGTACCTGCCACCTATGCCCTCATGTGGGCAGGTGAAGTGATGGGAAGGCCTGGCCAAAGGGAATTATGCTGCTAGGTGTATAAAGAATGGATGAAGGTTTCCTTGGGTACGGACAAACCATCTCCTTGCTGCAGTGTCCATCCCATGTCTGCAAAGGCTGGGAAAATGGGAAGGCTGGCTTACTCTAACGCAGGGGTGAGCAAACTTTTTCAGCAGGGGGCCGGTCCACTGTCCCACAGACCTTGTGCGGGGGCCAGACTATATTTTGGGGGGGGGGGGGAATGAACGAATTCCTATGCCCCACAAATAATCCAGAGATGCATTTTAAATAAAAGGACACATTCTACTCATGGACAAACACGCTGATTCCTGGACCGTCCGCGGGCCAGAGTTAGAAGGCGATAGGGCCGGATCAGGCTGCCAGGCCTTAGTTTGCCTACCCATGCCAGTCTAATGGATCACTCTGGCATCTTTGACATCCTTCTTTGGTACCCCTGCCCCAAATACTCCCTCCTCTGGGGCTGTAGATCAGGGCCACAATGTTGGTACTAAAACTTTGAATTTGCCCTGTAGCAAACTGGTAGCCAGAGCAGATCTAGCAAGCAAGGTGTTATATGCTGGCGCTGGTTTGTCCCACAGCCAACCTAGCAGCCTCCGTATCATACCCCAAGGGTAGCCCCACATGGAGCACACTGCAGTAACCTAAACATCTGTAAAGCCACAACCCTAAATAGTTTTGGAGTCCTCCTCTGTTCCTCCCATCTCAGCACAATTTCTAATACCAACGGAGATCTCTTTCAGATGCCACTTCTTCTTCTAAAGGCTGCTACCAACCCTAAACTTTTTGGGCAGAGCGGTCAGCTGATTTGCAACCCACCCAGGGTTTGGCCACCCCTGAACCCCCCAAGGGTTTGACCCAGGCCTTGCAGAGGACCACCTCCCCACTCACCAAAGTGGAACCAGGGCGAGAGGTTGCTCAGAGCCGCCCGGTTGGGATTGTTCCTGTCTGTGCCAAAGAACTTCAGGCGGTCCTTGATGAACTCTTCCAGCACCGCTAGGCCGGCAGCCGTCCCTGGCTGCGCCCAGGTCACCTCCTTCACGGAGCGGTCGACTTGCAGGCTGGCATAGCAGGCGTCCCAGTCAACAGGCTGTGGAGTCAGAGGGGGAACAGGGGTGAAAGCTAGAAGCAAGGAGCAACTCTCCAGGCGAGGGACGTTCCAGCAATCCTTAACATCCCAGAGCTCACGGGAGCGTGGGCATCATTCGGCTTTTCATTTATCTTATTTTTATTTCATTTCTTAAATTCATGCACCGCTTTAATTTTATAGGCCTCGAAGCAGTCTACAAAGAATAAAATAATAAAAATGACCAGACAGGCTTACCCAGACACATAGAGTTTACTGCTGATTTTAATCCTTTGAATGTTTTAAATAGTTTTTAACTGTTGTTGCCTATAATTTTATTGTTCTTTTGTAAACTGCTTTGAGGATTGATTGATTGATTGATTGATTTGTAACAATCAAGCAGCGCGTAAATTTTATGGAATAAAAATAATACATACTATTATTCAGGGCTTTTTTTGCTATTCTAAGAGAACAAGGGAGAAGTCCACTGATGAGCTCTGGCGCCTCTTTTTCCCCAGGACTCGCGGCAGCTTACAAAAATACAAGAAAGCTAAACATATATACAAGGCAATAGTTAGTATGCAATTAAACTTCAACAGGGTTAAAACAAGATAAAAGCAAATCTATTAAAATACGGATGGTAAAAAATAAATGCGCATTTGTGGGGTGAGTATTGCATACCTGTGGCCTTCTGTAAATGTCAAAGGAGCACAGAAGAGGAGGAGGAGGAGGAGTTTGGACTAGATATGCCACCTTTCACTCCCCTTAAGGAGTCTCAAAGCGGCTCACAACCTCCTTTCCCTTCCTCCCCCAACACAAACACTCTGTGAGGTGAATGAGGCTGAGAGACTTCAAAGAAGTGTGACTGGCCCAAGGTCACCCAGCAGCTGAAGGAGGAGCGGGGAAGCGAACCCGGTTCACCAGATTACGAGAACACTGCTCTTATCCACTACACCACGTTGGCTCCCTTACACCATAGGATGCTCCCTTACCCCGAGTCAGACCATTGGTCCATATAGCTCACTACTGTCCACACTGACTGCCAGCAGCTCTCCAGGGTTTCAGAGAGGGTGTCTCTCTCAGTGCTTCCTGGAGATGGCTAGATTTGAACCTGGCACCCTCTGCATGCAAAACAGATGCTCTACTGCTGAGCTACAGACTTTCCACAGCTTTTCTGTCCCAGCTGCAGTGAAGGGCTAAGGGAGACCTGCTGGAATGTCTGCAGCAGTTTGCCAATAATTACAAATGTCAAAAAAACAAAACACAAAAAACAACCCAGATCCCTGCTCCCAATATCGACTGCTACCTCTGCCTGGAACTCCGCGGGATAAGGGTGCCTGACGACAGGTGGGAATTCGGTGAGAAACTCAGCCAGCCGGTCATGGATTTTCCGGCGGATAGTTCTGGCCCCGTACTCCTGCTTGTCGGAGGCCACCCAGCAGGGCACAATGTTGTGAGCATCGACCTGGAGAAGCAAAGCAAGAGAAACTACAATTGCACACAGCTCCCACTATCCTAACACTCGCTATACAAAAATTCACTTATCCAAACCCAAGGAATTAATACCCAAGCCTCCTAGAATTGCTATGTACACCGCAGATTCAGATATCCAAACACCCAGACCTGCATGTAGTACTGTAAACGAATCAGCAGCCTTGAACAAACCTTAATTTTTGTGTATTCCTGCTTCAGGGCAGCCATTTTGCCAAAAACCATGATGGGAGGGAGAGAGGGAGCTAGAGAGATCAGGCAAATAAGACAGCGTTTTCCTTCTTTACTTGCCTTTTGCAAGGTTCCAGAGGGTTTTCCTGGGTTTTCTCGTCATTTCAGAGTAAAATGCCGTGGTTGGGAACGGATTAGAAATTTCCCCATAGGAATCAATAGGAACGATTGACTCGTTATGCAAACATTTGCCTAACACATGATTTCCTGAGAATGTATTGTATTTGAATAGCGGGACCTTTGTGTTAACGTGTAGAGACAGGGGAAAGAAGGATCCTAGGAACTTCTACAGCAGCCCTTGCCCACCTGGTGCCCTCTAGATGCTGTTGGTCCATGACCTCTCTTAATAGCCACCAATTAATTGTGGCATCAGCTTTTCTGGGATGAAGCTTCTTCTTCTTCTACTACCATCTGTGACTGGATTAAAGACTTTTTGAGGGATTGGAAACAAACAATGAGGATTGGGACTGTTACATCTACCTCCCTGAAGCTTAGCACTGGAACCACACAGGGATGTGTGCTAAGTCCCTACCTGTACTCATTGTACACATATGACTGCATATCATCTGATCCATCCACAGTAATTATTAAGTTTGCAGATGATACTACCATAATGGGTCTAATTGCAGGCGGAGATGAAACAGTGTGCAGGGGGGAGGTTCAAAAAGTATCTACATGGTGCATAGAGAGTAACTTGCACCTAAATATTAGTAAGACAAAGGAGATGGTGTTGGACTTTCGGAGGAAGAGAGGGGAACCTGCCCCATTGTATATTGGGGGCGTTGTGTGGAGAAAATTCCTGGGAGTTTACCTTAGTGAGGACCTCATTTGGAAAATCAACAAAACTCAGGTGATCAGAAAGGCCCAACAAAGATACTATTTCCTCAGGGTCTTATGAAAGAATAATGTTAAACAACAACTGATGAACTCCTTTTACTGGTCCACAGTAGAAAGTGTCCTTTCATATTGTATCATAGTGTGGTATGCTGGCCTGACAGCCACGGACAGAAAGTCTCTACAGAGGGTGGTGAACACAGCACATGATATCATGGGCTGTCCCTTGAGTCCGCTAGATGACATCGCAAGGGATCGTTGCCTTAGGAGAGCGAGAAAAATTCTCAGGGATGACTCACACCCCGGCCATCACCTCTTTAATCTTCTACCCTTGGGCAGGAGATACAGAAGTATAATCAGCCGTACCAACAGGCTAAAAATTAGCTTCTATCTGTGGGCTGTTAGGCTGTTGAACGGAAAATAATACAGCGAAATTGACTTGTGAGGTGGTGTGTTGTGCGATAAGCACATGGAGTGCAATGAGATTGAGTGTTTGGGTGGGCGGGGAGGGAGGCTTGGTTAATTTCATTTTTTATATATATATATATAATTTTTATTAAGATTTTTACATTACAAAATAGAAAAAGAAAAAAGAAAAAATACAAAATAAAAATAGTTAAAAACAATCAATCTTTTCATCACATTATTTTTCATTTACTTGGTTCTCGGACCTCCTCATACCTCCCTTTTTTGTATTCCAGTTCAATTTATTAGCTCAGCAGTTTCTTTCCCTCTTTATTCTACCCAAGGCTTGGTTAATTTCATTGTACACAGGTTGTACATTGACAATAAAGGTATTATTACAGTGGATGCTCAGGTTGCGAACGTGATCCGTGCGGGAGGCACATTTGCAACCCGCAGCGTCCGCAAACCACAGCAGCGCGTCTGCGTATGCATGGGTTGCAATTCGGCGTTTCTGCGCATGTGCAAAGAGTGATGTAGTGCTTCTGCGCATGCACGACCGCCGAAACCCAGAAGTAACCCGTTCAGGTACTTCTGGGTTTTGACGGTCCGTAACCCGAAAAACCGCAACCTGAAGCGTCTGCAACCCGAGGTATGACTGTATTAAGCTTCCTTTGTCAGATTCAGTGAACGTGACGGAGGTTATGAACTCAGGAATCCAGGCAAGATGGTGAAATGCTCCTTGGAATCACAACATCCGTGTCACCATGGAGACACCCCCCACTGCCCCATAGCTCTGCCAGATCACACCCCAGCGGCCAGACTCCAGGCCTCCCTACCTGGACAAAGGGCACATCAGGTGGCAGCCTCGCCTGGACATCTTGCACCCACTGCATGGGGACACGGAGGGGGGCGAAGTCCGTCACCACCCCGCCAATGTCGTGGGTCGTCACAAAGGGGGGCAGCACGTCCTTTGCGAAGCCGATGAGCAGGTGGAACGGGATACTTAGTTCCTTGCACTCCTAGGAGACACGAAAAGGAAGCAGAGAATATCTGGTCACACAGGAAGCTCATGATATTGACTCATAGACTACCGGTTAGTCTAGCTCAGTTGGCAGCAGCTCTCCAAGGTTTCAGGCAGGGGACACCTCCTGGGCATGTGCTCCCCCACTGAGTAATGGTCCTTCCCTAAAAGATACAAGTTTCCAGTCCTCATTGTTTTGAACGAAGGGTGAATTTGAATAGGAAGCCGGTTATGTTATAAGCTGCCTTATACTAGACCAGTGGTCTCTCACATCGAGTATTGTCAACACTGACTGGCAGTGACTCTCCAGGTTTTCAAACAGGGGTCATTCCCAACCCTACCTGGAGATACCAGGGTTTGAATCTGGGACTTTCTGCATCCCAAGCACATGCTCTTCCACTGAGCTATGTGTCTATCAAAAAGGAACAAAGTTCTAGCAGCTGCAGATTTTTAGTTGCACGCATACATACAAGCCTGTGTCATGACTATCTTGGCTACGAGTGCAACTATTCAGGTACCAATTGTTTCTTTTAAGTCTGTTGCACTGCTGCAGTCATGCACCAGCCCGGCAACACAAGTAAAGGTAAAGGAAAAGGGACCCCTGACCATTAGGTCCAGTCGCGGCCAACTCTGAGGTTGCAGCGCTCATCTCGCTTTACTGGCCGAGGGAGCTGGCGTACAGCTTCCGGGTCATGTGGCCAGCATGACTAAGCCGCTTCTGGCGAACCAGAGCAGCGCACGGAAATGCCGTTTACCTTCCTGCCGGAGTGGTACCTATTTATCTATTTGCACTTTGACGTGCTTTCGAACTGCTAGGTTGGCAGGAGTAGGCACTGAGGAACGGGAGCTCACCCCGTCACAGGGATTCGAACCGCCGACCTTCTGATTGGCAAGTCCTAGGCTCTGTGGTTTAACCCACAGCGCCACCCACATCCTCCGAATAAAATCCCAGCTTTTCCAAAGCTCTCCTAGGTTTCCCAGACAGAAAGTGTACCGTATTTTTTGCACCATAACACTCACTTTTTTCCTCCAAGAAAGTAAGGGGAAATGTCTGTGCGTGTTATGGAGGAAATGCCTACAGGTGGCATGCCTACAGATTTTCCTCCTCTAAAAACTACGTGCGTGTTATGGTCAGGTGCGTGTTATAGAGCGAAAAATACGGGTAAGTCATCCCCCCTGCCCCATCAAAAATGTGAAGTTGGCACACTTCACCAACACCCACCAAAAGGCTGACTTAGCGTGCAAAAGAATAAGAGCACAGAAATATTTGTGCTGCGAGAGGAGTCCTACCCTTGCGCTTCTGCACAAGTCTCTGTTCTGAGCACTCCCCTCGAGCGGAAAGAGGAAAGCCCAGAGCGCTGCCTCTTTCATTGACCCAAAAATCAATTTTCTTTGGAGAATGGGTTGCTCTGCCAGGTAAGTGAACGATCCAGCCACACCTGACGCAGAGACCCAAGACAAAAGGCCAGAGCAGTTAATCAGGCAGAGCTGCTGTGGGAGACTCCTCTGCCTACAGCTGCTTTGGGCTCGCAGGCTATTTACAGCTTCCAGTAATATCCAAGGCAACACGATGACCAAGTACAACAATGCAATATCAATATAAACTCTTTATATAATCTATTTGGAACATTGAACAATATGAAAAACCGAATAAACAGAAATCTTTTTAAATCTCTGAAAGTCAGAAAATGTGCACTTGCACTTTTGATGGATTCTCCTGAAAACATAGAACCAAATAAACGTAAGTCTTACAAGTCTCTGAAAGTCTTTGTAGCTAGCTAGACCAGTGGTCAGGGATGATGGGAATTGTAGTTCAAAAACAGCTGGAGGCCCAAGGTTGGGAAACACTGGACTATGCAAGTCTTTGAAAGAAGCAATGGGTCAGATTCTTATCTGGTGATAACAAGCTGTAAAGCTTTGTTTTATGACGTCCAATGCTGCTGAAGTGGTCCGCAAACAGATGTAGTGAACAGTGATTCTGGATATACCCACTGTTTCATAGAATTCTTCTTCAGCACAGAAGAAGGATCCAGAAATGCTTCATAAACCCATCTATATGGTGAATGTATAGTTAAAGCTATGGTTTTCCCAGTAGTGATGTATGGAAGTGAGAGCTGGACCATAAAGAAGGCTGATCACCGAAGAATGGATGCTTTTGAGTTATGGTGCTGGAGGAGACTCTTGAGAGTCCCATGGACTGCAAGAAGATCAAACCTATCCATTCTGAAGGAAATCAGCCCTGAGTGCTCACTGGAAGGACAGATCCTGAAGCTGAGACTCCAAGGCTTTGGCCACCTCATGAGAAGAGAAGACTCCCTGGAAAAGACCCTGGTGTTGGGAAAGATGGAGGGCACAAGGAGAAGGGGACGACAGAGGACGAGATGGCTGGATAGTGTTGTTGAAGCTACCAGCATGAGTTTGACCAAACTTGCGGGAGGCAGTGGAAGACAGGAGTGCCTGGCATGCTCTGGTCCAGGGGGTCACGAAGAGTCGGACACAACTAAACGACTAAACAACAACAACAATATGGTGAATGGAATTGTATACAGTGGTACCTCGGGTTAAGTACTTAATTCGTTCCGGAGGTCCGTTCTTAACCTGAAACTGTTCTTAACCTGAAGCACCACTTTAGCTAATGGGGCCTCCCGCTGCTGCCGCTGCAGCGCCAGAGCACGATTTCTGTTCTCATCCTGAAGCAAAGTTCTTAACCTGAAGCACTATTTCTGGGTTAACGGAGTCTGTAACCTGAAGCGTATGTACCCTGAAGCGTATATAACCCGAGGTACCACTATAATAACAATAACTAAGGAGCAGTGGTCATAAAGTTATGATATTGCATTGTTGTACTTGGTCATTGTGTTGCCTTGGATATTACTGATAATTGTTTGCAACACAGGGGTTTAATTGTTTGGTTACTATTTACAGCATCCGGCACACAGCTGCGAATGACTTTATCTATGACAGCTGGCCGCAGCCTGGCACCCTCAGGTGATTTGGACAAAGACTCCCATCAACCTTGCCCACAGGGCATGCCGTCTGCAGTTGATGGGCATTTGGGAAGAAGCTGGTGTGGCAAGGCTGCTGTGCCCAAATTGATGCTGCAGGCGGCTTGCCCACTAGAACCTCTCCCCAGTGCACAACCACTTCTGACACCGATGCAACATCTTCCTGACGCAACGGCGGTACCTCGGCCACTTCCTTGAGGCCTCTGATCAGGAAGCCGAAATGGCGGATGGTAGCCTCCAGGAACTTGGGCACCAGGCAGAAACAGACATGCAGCGGCAACTTCTGCTTCAGGGCCAGTCGCTGGGCATAGAGAAAGGCCCAGTTATCTGGGGAGAGAAAGAGCAGGAAAAAGCCAATTATTATTAAAGATTTTCTTGTTTTACAGAAGTAAGTGTAATGTCTCTCGTATTTTTACAAACATTTTTACAAATCCGTTTCATTTGTTGAGACATTAGGGGGAGAAAAAAAAAGGGGTGGAGGGAGGGAAGATGGGTGGGGCCGGGTGGCGATGTTTCTGTTATGCTTAATGTATGTAGGGTTTGGTGACAGCGTTGCTTGTGCTGTTCGCTTGTGTTCCTTTGGTGGTGAGAGAAATTGGGTTTGGCCTAGGGTGTGGTTGTTTGTTTGTGATTGGCTGTGGTGATCTTTGTTTTCGTGTGTGAGTGGGGTGGGTGGGTGTTTAGGATCAGGCTATATTGATTTGTATGCTGTTGGTGGATTATTGTCATTGTCTTGTTGGGCTGTGTATGTGATAAAGGGGACCCATACCAGGGTAAAGGCGTCTTCTTCTGTTTGTCCCCTTGTCAGTTTCAGTTTATTGGTTAATTTTTCTAGCAGGGCTGTTTCCCATACTATTTGATACCATTGAAGAGAAGAAGAAGAAGAGTTCGGATTTGATATCCCGCTTTATCAATACCCTGTTGTTGTTGTTTAGTCATTTAGTCGTGTCCGACTCTTCATGACCCCATGGACCAGAGCACGCCAGGCACTCCTGTCTTCCACTGCCTCCCGCAGTTTGGTCAGGCTCATGCTGGTAGCTTCGAGAACACTATCCAACCATCTCATCCTCTGTCGTCCCCTTCTCCTTGTGCCCTCCATCTTTCCCAACATCAGGGTCTTTTCCAGGGAGTCTTCTCTTCTCATGAGGTGGCCAAAGTCTTGGAGCCTCAACTTCACGATCTGTTCTTCCAGTGAGCACTCAGGGCTGATTTTGTTCAGAATGGAGAGGTTTGATCTTCTTGCAGTCCATGGGACTCTCCAGAGTCTCCTCCAGCACCAGAATTCAAAAGCATCAATTCTTTGGTGATCAGCCTTCTTTATGGTCCAGCTCTCACTTCCATACATCACTACTGGGAAAACCATGGCTTTAACTATACGGACCTTTGTTGGTAAGGTGATGTCTCTACTTTTTAAGATGTTGTCTAGATTTGCCATCGCCTTTCTCCCAAGGAGCAGGCGTCTTTTAATTTCGTGACTGCTGTCACCATCTGCAGTGAATCAATACCCTAAGGAGTCTCAAAGCGGCTAACATTCTCCTTTCCCTTCCTCCCCCACAACAAACACTCTGTGAGGTGAGTGGGGCTGAGAGACTTCAGAGAAGTGTGACTGGCCCAAGGTCACCCAGCAGCTGCATGTGGAGGAGCGGAGACGCGAACCCGGTTCCCCAGATTACGAGTCCACTGCTCTTAACCACTACACCACGCTGGCTCATTGGTCCATGCTAACTCCTTACAGGTCTCTCCAGTGTCTGGCTATGATGCTTCTGGCTGTTGAAAGTAGGTGGGTTATGAGTTCTTTGTGGTGAGCAGGAAAAAGCTTAACGGAACGGCTCCGCAACAGATGGTCAGCAGCGGGGAGTGTAGGGGGCGCAACAGACATGCAGTGTTTGGGCTTCTCCAAACCTCTGTGCCAGCTTGATGAGCGCAAGTGCCCCAGTTCTGAAGGCAAGGCAGGGCATACCTGGTGGCATACAGTGTGGCTCAGGACCGCAATACCTCAAGGAGTGCCTCTTTCCTTATGAACCTCCCCGGACCCTGAGAACATCTTCTGAGGCCCTCCTTCGTGTGCCTCCTCCTCAAGAGGTCCGGAGGGTGGCAGCACGAGAACGGGGCCTTCTCTGCAGTGGCTCCTCGTCTGTGGAATGCTCTCCCCAGGGAAGTTCACCTGGCGCCTTCATTATACACCTTTAGGCACCAGGCAAAAACGTTCCTTTTTAACCAGGAGGTCTTTGGCAGGCCTGATCAACACCCTATACCCTTTTAAAATGTGGCTCTTTTGGGGGGTTATTATTGGGTTGTTGTTTTTATTTTGATTTTATGTACTGTGATCTTTTTTGTGAACCGCCCTGAGATCTCCAGGTATAGTGCGGTATATAAATTCAACAAATAAATAAATAAAAATATAGATTCCCTTCCTCCCCAGGTGGCTGGAGGCCTGTTTGTTATTTCTGCAGCAGGGTCTCAGAGGGTCCCTATCTCCAGCATCCTAGGGCTGCCCAATCAGCATGAATGGGGGATATTTTTAGCCACCATATGCTCCCAATCTAAACACTGAAAGCGAAAGGTGCTTCAGCTTCAAGGGAATGGTGTGCAACTTCCACTCCATACAAGGGGACTTCACAGGAATGTCACCCAGAAAGCAAATACTGCAGCGCTCCCTTGAATCAGCTCCCCCTGATAACCTGATACTTGCCACTTGGTCATTTTAACCCACATGCCTATTTTATAGTTTTCGGGGGTTTTTATTTTCATCCAGTGTTAGAATCAGAGAATTGCAGAGTTGGAAGGGACCTCTAGGGGTCATCTAGTCCAACCCCCTGCAATCCAGGAATCTCAGCTCAAGCATCCCTGACAGGTAGCCACCCAGCCTCTGCTGAAAAACCTCCAAGGAAGGAAAGTCTGTTGTTCCCATGTGTTTAATACACATTATAAAATGAAATAAATAAATAAATAAACTTTACAAAAAAAAGACCCTGTTTGCACGCAAAAAATTAGATCTAGCCGAAAGGCAACACAGAAGGACCTGCATTAATTACTGCAATGCACCTCTATAGTTGTTATTACTGTATAATTGCGTAATTATAAAATTATTGTGTAACTTGGGAAGGTTGTATAATCTTAGAAGGGGCGTGGCTGTATCAGGAAGGGATTCTTCTGAATTTGCCACAATGCTTTATAAATGGCAATGATGCTTTTTCCCAGTGTTTTGCCAGCCTTCACCCCCAGCCACTCCATCCCACCAATTACACAGAAGGGAATAGGGGGCCGGGGGGTCCATAATAATAATAATAATAATAATAATAATAATAATAATAATTTATTTGTAACCCACCCATCTGGCCAGGTTTCCCCAGCCGCTCTGGGTGGCTTCCAATAAAATACAGTGGTACCTCGGGTTACATACGCTTCAGGTTACATACGCTTCAGGTTACAGACTCCGCTAACCCAGAAATAGTGTTTCAGGTTAAGAACTTTGCTTCAGGATGAGCACAGAAATCGTGCTCCGGCAGTGCGGCGGCAGCGGGAGGCCGCATTAGCTAAAGTGGTGCTTCAGGTTAAGAACAGTTTCAGGTTAAGAACGGACCTCCGGAACGAATTAAGTATGTAACACGAGGTACCACTGTATTAAAAATACAAAAAAGCATCAAACATTAAAAGCTTCCCTAAACAGGGCTGCCTTCAGATGTCTTCTAAATGTCAGATAGTTGTTTATTTCCTTGACATTTGACGGGAGGGCATTCCACAGGGCGGGCGCCACCACCGAGAAGGCCCTGTGCCTGGTTCCCTATAACTTCACTTCTCGCAGGGAGGGAAGCACCAGAAGGTCCTCGGAGCTGGACCTCAGTGTCTAACCAACTACAAGTAGTGAACTGTTGGTGCTCTAATTTTACTGCAAATATTAATGCACCTCTTGTAGTTTGGTTTCCCCACCCAAAAATAAGCCAGGACAGATTGCAGATCCCGGGCACCGACCAAGCTCTCACCTTGCACTCTCTGATCTCGTGACATCCAGTAGAGGATGCCCCGGGCATCTTCCTTGAGATCGGGATCTTGCGAGATGAGACGGACGCGCTTCTTGTTGTACTTGAACTCTGCGACGGAGGGCGCTGCGTCCAGGCGGGCTTGCTTGATGGCCTCGGCCAGGGCGGCAGAGCCTCTGCTGCCCACATCTCCTCCCCCAGCCGCCTTCTTAGCGCCAGGCGGTGCCCCGGATGCCAACCTCCCGTTGCTCTCCAACCCATCAGGGACTAATGCTCCCTCTTCTGCCCCTTCCTGCTTAGACTCGGCTGGCTTCCGCTTTCTCCTCTTCTGGGACATGGCTGGCCTTGCCCCGGGGACCGCAGAGAGGTTGCGCACCAACCACGAGACCCAGGCGGGGCCGGAATGGGGAGAGACGCAAGCGATGACCCTTCCGGGGAGCAGGCTGGAAGGAAGAAGCGGCCTGCAAGCAAGCACATAAGAACATCATTGGTGAGCTTCTGGGAGATGATATATAATGAGATGAAAAAAAGGTTGAAATATACATTTATAAAGAAACCAGAAGCATTTTTATTGGGCTTTGTGGGGAGTGATATAAACAGAAAGGGATGTAAGCTTTTTTTATATGCAATAACAGCAGCAAGAATATTATTGGCCCAAAAACGGAAGCAAGAAGAACTACCGATGATCGAAGAATGAAGGATGAAGTTAATGGACTATGCAGAACTAGATAAATTAACAGGAAGGATTCGAAACCCGAAGGTCCAGAAATTCACGGAAGACTGGAGTAAATTTACAGACTATTTGAAAAGTATTTGTGAAGATCCGACGACATTTGTAGGGTTGCAAGAAGTTTTGTGAGGAGTATTATTGGAATTATTACCAAAATGGATAAAGGGGAGGATGATTTGTTAAGAGACTTAAAGTTAATATAAAATGCAGAAGAAGTGATTGCAATGGTGGATTTTCAGAGGTGTTGATGGAAGTCTAAAAAGACTGTATAAGTGATAAAGGTGTGTGGTACATTTTATAATTTATATGTTAAAATCAATTAAAATTATATTTTAAAAAAAGAACATCATTGGTGGATCAGGCTATGGGGGCCTCCATTCCATCTGTCTCCAACTAGAGCCCATGTTGGTGTGGCTGGACCACGACCTGGGAGAGACCTGGGTTCAAATCCCCACTCGGCCATGAAGATCGTTTCCCCTCAGCCTGACCCACCTCACAGAAATTCGAAAAAGAAAACTCAGAACCCCGTGCAGCGCCTGGAGCTCCTAGGGAGAAAATGTGGGGTAGAAATGCAGCAATAAAATAAATAAATACCTGGCCCTTTGGGTACCATAATTTTCGCTCTATAGGACGCACCTGACCATAGGACACACCTTGTTTTAGAGGGGGAGAACAAGAAAACCCCCCCTCCGCTCAGCGCTCCTTCAGCAAAGCAGCAGGAGAAACAGAGCCCCTTCCATTTCTCCTTCCGCTTCGCTGAAGGGGCGCTGCGCAGCTCTCCCTCTCTGCTGAAGCCAGGAGAGTCTTGCTCTCCCGGCTTCAGCAAAAAGAACCCGAAGCCTCCGGAGCGCAGCGGGAGCTCCCACTGCGCTCCGAAGGCTCCAGGCGGCTATCCCTGAAGCCTGGAGAGCGACAGGGGTCGGTGTGCACCAACCCCTCTCGCTCTCCAGGCTTCAGCGAAAGCAATGCAAAGCCTCCGGAGCGCGGAGGGAGTGCTCCCTCTGCGCTTTGGAGGCTTCGCGTTGTTATCGCTGAAGCCAAGGAGCCTGCATTCGCTCCATAAGACACACACACATTTCCCCTTGATTTTTGGAGGGGGAAAAGTGTGTCCTATAGAGCGAAAAATACGGTATTTTAGACAACAACTCTAGAACATCTGGACGCTGTAATCCTATTTACTTTCCCCCCTGAAGTGAACGATTAGATACCTTTGGGGAATCAGGATGTGACGTCACCAGCCCTCCCCTGTGGTTTGTCGCCAGTATCTGCTATACAGAGGTACGCTGTCTCTGGGCATGGGGGTCTCCATTTAGCATCCAAGGCTACAGGCCTCTTCCTCACGGAGGCAAGAATCAGCTGGTTTCGTCCAGCATGCGGCCTCCCAGCTTCTGCCTACAACTCCCATCAGCCCCTGCCAGCATGGCCAAAGGGTAGGGATCATGGGAGTTGTAGTTCAGCAGCATCTGGAAGGCCAGAAGTTCTCCAAGCCGAGGTGAACTTTGGAAATAGGGTGCCTTGAGCGGGGAGAAGATTTGGCGGCCCCCTCCCTCAATATTCCTTATTTTCACAATCATTCTTTTTGGTACAGTTGCTTTTAATAGATCTTCTTAACAGGCGCACTGAAACTTCGCATTATTACAAAAAAACAGAAATTATGTTGTTGTTATTTAGTGCCCTCTGAGCTTGGCACCCTGTGTTCGGGAACCACACGATCCTAAATCCAGCCCTGTCTAAGCTCTTTGGTGGCTGGTAGCTAGCTATGTGGTCATGTATGTTTTGAACACAGAATCCTGGCTTAAAAAAGAGAAACAACCTTCACAGTTGCTGCCGGTCAGAGTGGGCAATACTGGGCACTTAAGGCAGCTCCTGCGTTCAAACCTTACAGCACCAGTTTGGCGAAAGTTGCTCTAGAGCAGGGTGCAAAAACACGGCACTCAGTCACTTCATGGGACTGCAGTGCTCAGGCTCATTCTTGAGCAGAGCTAGACCAGGTCTGTGCAGTGGGTTAGAGGGAAGAGAGAACAGGGCAACCCGAATGATTTGTGCAGTCCGGCCCGTGGACCAGACTAAGGAACTGCTTCTGAAAAAGGAGAAGAAACAATGGATGGATAACCTATGTATCATCCCATCCCTTGCAAGGCGCCTCCGTTTTCCTCCTTTTTCTCTCTCCTGATCCCTGCCTCTTTCCCCTTCAATTCTTAGCTGTCAACCTTCCCTTTTTTTGCGGAAAATTCCCTTATTCCAGTGCTGTTTCCAGCTGATCCCCTGTTTGTTAGATATCCCGTAGACTGTCCCCGGGACAGGTGAGGCTGCTGGTCCCTTATTTTCGAAGGCTGCTGATCCCTTATTTTCAAATCTGAAAGTTGACAGCTATGCTTCAATTCCTCGTTTGCTCTGTTATTTTTCCTCTCTCTCTCTCTCTCTCTCTCTCGGACTGTAGGGTTTGACGGGGGTGGGGGGGGGGAGTTCCCTGGATTTGAGGCTGGGGGAGAAAGGGGAGAATGCTAAGCCCCTATTATCCTGGCCACACTTTTTTGGGGGGGGGGTGTAACAGAACAAGCATTTCTTGCCCCCTTCATTCGCACAACGGCCCTGCAAAGTAGTGTCACAACAGGACAAGTTATGCTGTGCAGCCACGGAACGGGGCGGGGGGGGGGCCTGCGGCGGCAAGACCCTCCATGGAAGGGGGCAAGGCCCGGGGCTGCGAGCGGCCCCCCTCGCCGGCACTCACCGGGCGCCGAGCTCTCCGCGTGGGCTTCCTCCGCTGGCGCGCCAGGCCCCGCTTACACAACGCGGCGGCGGCGGAGGCTGGGCGGGGACAGAGGCGGGCTGGGCTCCGGGAAGCCCCTCCCGCGGCCGCTTCTCCTCCTCCTCCTCCTCCCAGCATCGGGGAAGCGGAACCCCGCCAGGGGCCGCCGCAGCCTCGCTTTCCGGGCTCGGGGCGGCAGACTCGCTTTTGTGAATGAACCGCCGAGCGGATGGAACGTTGCAACATTTTACGCTCGCGGGCCTCTGACGTCACGCGCTGTTGCCTGAAGCACGTGGCGGGGCGGGAGGGCGCCTGAATCTCGCTGGCTTTTCCTCCAAAGGATGGGTGCCTTTCGCAGGAGGGGGGCGCCACTCCAGCTCCCCCCCCCCCAAAAAAGAGGGTGTCCTTACGGCTAGTCTGCAGCGGGTTGATGGTCCTTGGCCGCCGGGGCTTGTCGTCCTCTCTCTCCTTTTATCCTCCCCCCCCCGGCATGGGCGGGGGCAGGGGGGCACCCCATCAAGTAAATAAATAAATACAAATACTTAAGTAAAATTAAAAATTGTCGGAAGATTTTAACAGGTTTTCCTGTTCAAAAGAAAATCATTTAAAACAGCTGTTGTTGTATTGAGACATTTCATTCCGAATCTGCTGCACAGAGCAAGACAGAGGATGGCGTCAGGTGGGTGTCCTGCCAACACTCCCCCGAACATAAATCGTCCATGCCCCGGGGCAATAGGACCGTGACTACCTGTAGCAGTGAGGGGCAAATGGAGCTTGTCCACCTGGGAAGGAAGCCCACGTAGAAGAAGGAAAACTCACAGGGCATCTTCAGGTGATGGGCCCAGTGGCCATGATCTTCGTTTTTTTGATGTTGAGCTTCAGACCATATTTTGCGCTCTCCTCTTTCACCCTCATTAAAAGGTTCTTTAAATCCTCCTCACTTTCTGCCATCAAGGTTGTGTCATCTGCATATCTGAGGTTGTTTATATTTCTTCCGGCAATCTTAATTCCGGCTAGGGATTCATCCAGCCCAGCCTTTCCCATGATGAATTCTGCATATAAGTTAAATAAGCAGGGAGACAAAATACAGCCTTGTCGTACTCCTTTCCCAATTTTGAACCAATCAGTTGTTCCATATCCAGTTCTAACTGTAGCTTCTTGACCCACATAGAGATTTCTCAGGAGACAGATGAGGTGATCAGGCACTCACATTTCTTTTAGAATTTGCCATAGTTTGCTGTGGTCGACACAGTCAAAGGCTTTTGCATAGTCAATGAAGCAGAAGTAGATGTCTTTCTGGAACTCTCTAGCTTTCTCCATAATCCAGCGCATGTTTGCAATTTGGTCTCTGGTTCCTCTGCCCCTTCGAAATCCAGCTTGCACTTCTGGGAGTTCTCGATCCACATACTGCTTAAGCCTGCCTTGTAGAATTTTAAGCATAACCTTCTTGGCGTGTGAAATGAGTGCAATTGGGCGGTAGTTGGAGCATTCTTTGGCACTGCCCTTCTTTGGGATTGGGATGTAGACTGATCTTCTCCAATCCTCTGGCCACTGCTGAGTTTTCCAAACTTGCTGGCATTTTGAGTGTAGCACCTTAACAGCACCATCTTTTAAAATTTTAAATAGTTCAGCTGGAATACCATCACTTCCACTGGCCTTGTTATTTGTTATTTGTTATCCCCTTCATTGATCACTGCCTTGCCGTGGCGAAGGGGCTTGAATAACTCAGAGAAGCTATGAACTATGCTGAGCAGGGCAACCAAGATGAACAGGTCATAGTGGAGAGTTTTGACCAAACGTGATCCACCTGGAGGAGGAACCGGCAAGCCACTCCAGTATCCCTGCCAAGAAAACTCCATGGACAAAGACAACAGACTCACACCCTAGTCATATCTTAAATGTGCCCTTAAGACAGGATTGGGTAAGGAAAAGACAATGGGGGGGCTTTTCCATTTTCCTTTGACTTTGCAGAGAAAACATTTGGTCAGTTTGGGAGCCAAAATGGCTTCATGGCTGTTTTCTTGTGCTGCTTCAGACCTGTGGTGAATATATTTATGTACGTGTTTGCTTGGTACATTTATCAACATTTATTACATATCTAAGACCTTAAAATTCTTATAACACAGCCCCCATCCCGTTGTCTGAAATATCGGTGTTTGTGGGAGAGTGGCAACCGTGGGCGCGCTCTCTCTCTCTCTCTCTCTCTCTCTCTCTCTCACACACACACACACTGTGTAGTCAGAGGCTAACCATACTAAGATAAACTATTAAACAGCCACCACATGGCATACGATTGCGTGAGTTCGAAGGTGGTGCGGCGTTGGACATTGTATCAGTTGATTATTCTACAGATCTGCTGATCCGCTGTGATAAATAAGTATTGTAAACAGGCTGTCTGGCAAGGAGATGGATATTCACCCATGCCTGTAATGCCTCCCATCTCTGGAATGAGGAACCTGGCACAGGGGCACGATTTACAGTAAAGGCTGGCCTTTTGTGCATGAACTGGAACACAGCGTGGGGGGGGGGGGAGGAAGTGAGGTCTCTAAAAACAAACCAAGGAGGGGAAATCCCAGCCGTGCAGGTTTTGCTCATTAGTCTAACAGCCGAGGCCTTGCTGAGAACACAGTGTAACCTGGATGGCCATTTTGAAATAGGGAACTGGTACATGCACACGAAATTAAAAGACGCCTGCTTCATAGTAAAAGCTATGGTTTTCCCAGTAGTGATGTATGGAAGTGAGAGCTGGACCATAAAGAAGGCTGATCGCCGAAGAATTGATGCTTTTGAATTACGGTATTGGAGGAGACTCTTGAGAGTCCCATGGACTGCAAGAAGATCAAACCTCTCCATTCTGAAGGAAATCAGCCCTGAGTGCTCACTGGAAGGACAGATCGTGAAGCTGAGGCTCCAAGACTTTGGCCACCTCACGAGAAGAGAAGACTCCCTGGAAAAGACCCTGATGCTGGGAAAGATGGAGGGCGCAAGGAGAAGGGGATGACAGAGGACGAGATGGTTGGATAGTGTCTTCGAAGCTACCAGCATGAGTCTGACCAAACTGCGGGAGGCAGTGGAAGACAGGAGGGCCTGGCGTGCTCTGGTCCAGGGGGCCACAAAGAGTCGGACACGACTAAACGACTAAACAACAACAACAACAAAGCAGGGATTGCAGAAGAAGACGACTACTGATCCTGTTACCGCCTCTCCTTCCTGGCGCCAGCCCCATCCGTCCCATCTGTATTGACAATTTCTCCCCTTAAAGTTCTGAGAATTTAGAATGTCCATGAACATATCTCCCCACCATCTGAGTCAATGGCAGCAACCAACTAAACCTGGCACTCTCTCAGCCAATAGCTAGAAAGACTTCAGACAAAACAGCCTCTGTTTTCCACAGGCTTTTGGTCTGCTTTTACCTGCCAATTTGACAAAAGAGGGTGGGGCTGAGGATTTGCATGGCCTGGGTCTGATCCAGTACTGGGGCTTTTCCTTCTATGCACACCACAATCCACCCCCCCCCCTTCTGAACCAAAACTCCAGTTCCTCCTATCGACAACTTAGTGAGGAATTTTGTCCCTGGAGACCTGGTTAGATTTCAAGAGATTTGTCTGCTGTCAGGCCAGCTCAGGAGATTCATCACTGCTAATCTCTCTGCTCTAATCAAATAGGACTTGGGTTCCGTTTTTGAGTGACAGGCATACATGTGAAGAATTAATCTCCTGAAACTCGGAGCTTAAGATCAGCTGAGCCTGCTAAATGGCAAAGAGGTCCCAGCAGAGGCAAGGCTGACGTATCTGTCGGCTGAAGACGCAAGTCTGGGGTCTGGATTTGGTATTCAGCAATATGAGAAGACGTGGACAATACGCCTTATAGCATTTATGTTTTCTCATTTTTCCAATCTCTAGTTCTCCAAATTTCAACATCAGTTTGCATTAAAAAAAGGAAAAAATCCTCATGGAAATTAATCAGCATTTGAGTGCTAATTTCTCATATACACATTTTTGAATGCGATTTTGCCTAATACATTTTATTTTTTTTGCAGTATGATTTACCCTATTACAGTGGTTCTGAAACAGAGTATGCAGTCAATGAAAAAAATCAATCTTAATAAAACAGTAAATGCCACGCCTGCTTGTGTGAGCAGTTCTACAAGATTTTGCCCTTAAACGGGAAAAACAATGCAAAGTGGCTTCTAAGCGTGTTTTTCAATGATTTCCTCTCAGCATTGAGCAACCACTGCTGCTAATGCCTGTTAAGTTGTGGGTGAACATATCAGACGACACAGCGATTCTTCAAACAGCTCTTCTTTATTCACAGGCCAGAACAGAACTGAACTGAAGGGTTCAGCCAGCCTGCTTAGATAGAGCTCCACTAGAACGCAACAGTAACCACTTTCTGTAACTATCCAATCACTGAACGTCACTTTCAATCCCTTATCTGCATATGTGGACCTGAGTGAAAACTATCTACAGTATCCCCCTGCTGGCCCAGGGTGAGAACTTCAGTACATAACAATGCCCTTCCACACAGATCTGGATTTAGGAGACTGGCTTCTAGTGAGATGATATGGCATTTAGGCAGACTCGAACACTGGTGTCTCTCTTTTTCGGCGACCAGCTGCTCCACCAGGACAACCTCTGAGGTTTCCTGGCCGTGCTTAAGCTAGGCATTTGCTGTGCTTGATCTTCAAATTGGATTCCATCTCCACCGTATTAAGCAGTTGGTTCCTTACCTTTCTCACCCTGATCTGGGCACCATGATCCATGCGGCGGTCACCTCCAGGCTTGATTATTGTAACTCGCTCTATGTGGGGCTGCCCTTGAAGCTGACCCAGAAACTCCAGCGGGTGCAGAATGCCGCAGTGAGGCTCCTTACGGGGTCCTTGCCACATTCATCCAGTGCTTTACCAACTGGACTGGCTCCCGGTGGAGTACAGGGTCAGGTTTAAGGTCCTGGTTTTGACCTTTAAAGCCCTATGCGGCCTAGGACCCACGTACCTACAGGACTGCCTCTCCTGGTATGCTCTGCGGAGGACCTTAAGGTCCACAAATAACAACACTTTGGAGGTCCCGAGCCTCAAGGAGGTTAGATTGGTTTCAACTAGGGCCAGGGCC
This sequence comes from Podarcis muralis, assembly GCF_964188315.1. Lineage (NCBI taxonomy): Eukaryota > Metazoa > Chordata > Lepidosauria > Squamata > Lacertidae > Podarcis > Podarcis muralis. Next base: position 3,935,535 of record NC_135660.1, on the reverse strand, counting down.
TTTTCAGCACTGGCCCCGACATGGTGGAATGCTCTGTCACAAGAGACTAGGGCCCTGCGGGACTTGACATCTTTCCGCAGGGCCTGCAAGATGGAGCTGTTCTGCCTGGCCTCTGGTTTGGACTCAGTCTGACCCTTATGTTTTCCCTCCCCTTACGGTTTTGATCTATGGGCTACTTTTAAAATGAGGCTGCATTTTAAATTGCATTTTAACCTGTATTTTAAATTGTTGTTTTTCCCCCCTGTTATGTTTTTATTGTAATTTTACTGGTGTTAGCCGCCCTGAGCCTGGCTCTGGCTGGGGAGGGCGGGGTATAAATAAAATTTACTATTATTATTACTATTATTATTATTATTATTTAAAATGACAATTCCCTATGATGGAATTGTAGAGTTGGAAGGGACCCCTAAAGATCATCCAGTCCAGCCCACTGCAATGCAGGAATTGCAACTAAAGAATCTCTGATAGGTGTCCCACCCAACCTCTGCTTAAAAACCTCCAATGTAGGAGAGTCCCCCACTTTCCATGGGAGTCTGTTCCACTGTCAAACAGCTCTTACAGTAAGAAAGCTATTCAAAGGCTTTGGAGCGAAAAAAAGGGAGCAGGTTTTGGGCACTCCACCCTCCAACTGTCTTTCAAACCAGGAAACCATGCCAAGGAAGTAAACCAACAGCAAGGATTTCTAGAAGCACCACTTGTGGACTTACAACACACAGAGCGGACCGGGCTGCTGGTCCCAGATTGGAAGGGCAAGCAAGAAGCATTGTCGGAATGGGCTGCTATCATTTCCCTGTGGTGCCCCTTTTATTATTGTGCCTTCCCTGCTGGAGCCATGGTGAGTGACTGCTGCCAAGTCTCACTGACTAATGCATAGCAACGTGTTGCGGGGGGGGGGGGAGAAAGGTGGCTTTGGAGGAAAGCTGGAGTTCCAGAATCAGCCAAATCCTTGCGTTGGTTCATACACAAATCAGCTGTTAATAACCTTTGGCCAAAGAAAGCAAAAACCAAAGTGTGTTTTTGTGGCTCGTGTAAAAACATGGGCGCAGAATTACTCAAGATCAGCGAAAAACTAGGGAGCTTGTCCGTTGTACCACAAGGAGTAGCTCATAACTTTCAGCTAGAAGGGGCATGAAATGCTTCTGCAGTGACAGCAATCTTGCAATGCAGCATGGAGTAAAATAGGCAGAGAAGAAACCAGTTCACAAGAGAACCACCTTCCTGACTCAGTTCTGTCTGTGGCATAGTTTACTTCCACTGCGCCATGCTCCCTAGCGATTTTAGCCACTTTGGCAATTGAATAGCACCAGAGTTGTATTTTCCTTTTCCTTTCCTGGGAGCTGTTGAAATACGCTGGAGTGTTGTAACAGGCAAAGCCCCAGGGCAGTTTGGACCCTGCGCAGTGTAGAAACTGCTGCTGCTGCTTTGTCTTTTTGGCATGGATTCTAAGGCTTGCTTCAGGAATCTCTTTTGAACAGTTGAGTGGATGTCAATTTCATATCAGTTTCTTCTCTAGTTGGTCTCTGGGGAGGAGGGGAGGCATGCAAATTGAGGGTCAGCCACTGGAAGCCCTGGGGCCAAATCAGCCCCCACCTGAGGCGTCCACTTGTCCACCTGCTGCACAGTTGCCAATGCAAAGACAAGTGTGGTGTGCGGATGGAGTAGTAGCTGACACCAGGATTCGCTAGAAATCCAAGAAGGATAACCCAGGTGTAGCCCGTGGGCAATCTTCTCATCCCTTCCTAATAGCGGCCCTCGCATTCAGTTGGTTGCTGACCTTAAAGGTAAAGGGACCCCTGACCATTAGGTCCAGTCGCGGACCACTCTGGGGTTGCGGCGCTCATCTCGCTTTATTGGCCGAGGGAGCCGGTATACAGCTTCCGGGTCATGTGGCCAGCATGACTAAGCTGCTTCTGGAGAACCAGAGCAGCGCACAAAAATGCCGTTTACCTTCCCGCCAGAGTGGTACCTATTTATCTACTTGCACTTTGATGTGCTTTGAACTGCTAGGTTGGCAGGAGCAGGGACAGAGCAATGGGAGCTCACCCCGTCATGGGGATTCGAACCGCCGACCTTCTGATCGGCAAGTCCTAGGCTTTGTGGTTTAACCCACAGCGCCACCCACGTCCCTGGTTGCTGACCTTGGGATCCAGCAAATGGCCTAAGAACAAGAGTAGCTGTAGCACAGCTGAACTAAGAACATAGGGGGTTTCTTTATATTAAGAGAGCAATTGAGCCATGAGGCTCAGTACTGCCTACACTGGCTCTCCAGGTTGCAGATTGGGATCCCTCGGAGATCTTCCTGGGGACACCAGGGATTGATCCTGGGACCTCCTGAATGCAAAGCAGATGATCCAACCCTGAGCTGCACTCGTTCCCAAGCTATGCTAGCAGAAATCTTTATCATTAGCATTAAACAAGTCAGTACACAACCATGAGCGTTTCATAGGAAGTACACAGACAGGTGTCTACTCAGAAGGAGCTCACAGTTTAAGGCAGACAAACGGGGAGAAACTGAGGGATTGATGATTCTGAGGATAAGCCAAAGGCCATGCAGGGAAATGTGAGTTTTAAGGGGAGTTTTGAAGGAAGGGGGAGAGGTGCTAAACTACAGGAGAGCCCAGTGAGAGACACAAAGGGATGCTTATAATCCATAAATATTTTCAAAAGAAAACAATCTTTTTAAAAAAAGTTGCTGGGGTGCAAACTGTGTGAAGGATGTTGCCATATCCCATCTCAGAATTTTTGTCTGTCTAGCCAAGTATGGAATTCTAAAAGAAATTTTCAGTTCCTGGAGAAGGTGAGCTCTTTCTGTGCCACAGTGCAGAACTCGATCTCGCTTCTCTTCCTCCTCAGGTGCAGCCACAGTTCACTCTGCCTTCACAATGAGCTCCAGTCTCACCTCCACACCACAGACAAATGCATCAGAGAAATCCACCGTTCCATTGCTAAGCAGTTCCACCACACACCCCTCAACAACAGGGACTACCCCTGACCCATCATCCTCTGCAGGTAAAAGCGCTGTTCAGATCACAGCTGAGGAGACCACCACTGCTGTTTCAGAAGGGACTGTCAGCCCTGCAGAAGAAACCACCCATTCCCAAGCAAAAATGTCCGCAGAAGAATTACCAGTCCCCTCACCAGCTGTACCCACACCTGGAAGCTATTCTACCAATACTAGGCCACCCAGGTTCACCCTGGTAACTTTCCATTCCACCTTCGCAGGTGAAGGCTCTCCTACCATCAGCACTACGGCCAAAGTCACTTCCAATTCTGTTGCTCCCACCATTTCACAAACCACAACCAGCCCCAGTCTCACTACTATAGCACCAAAGGCAAGCTCAGCAACTCAACCCACCACTGGCCCATTGCTAAGCACATTGCCAACCATGGATGTCACCACAGTAGCTGACTCCTCCACCTCCATCAGCACTGCTGTAGAAGACAGTAGCTCAACGCTGGCGGCATCCTACAGCACAGAAGAAGCCACATCTGCAGAAGGAACCGCCACCCCAACAACAGTTCATCCTTCATCCTATTCTGGTGAAATGAGCTCTGAGCCCACACCTTTTATCCAAAGAAGTGCAGCCACTCCAACAGAGTTCATTTCCCCATCACTAGCTAAGACCACGGATGAAAGTACCACCACTACTGGCACACCGCCAGAAGAGACCGCGTCAACAGGCCTCTCTTCCACCACCACATCAACGGAAATCACAGGTCAAACAGCGAGGACCAGGAGCACTGAGCCAACACTCAGCCAACAACCAACAACGTTCCTCTTCTCTTCACTGCATGATTCGACAGCTATCACTGGCACTTCAGAAGCTGGAATCACAGATTCTACTACTTTAGAAGAAGAAACAAGCCCTACAGTCCTATCTTCAGCCTCTCAAGACAAAGCCACGCCCATCACAGAATCTGTTGCTACTTTGCATACCATGACCACAGCCAAAAGCTTTGCCACCCCCAACACTGGAGCAGAAAGATCAATGCATGCGTCTGTCTCTTCCACAGAACATCCACCAATCTTCAGCACCTCTGTAGAAGTCACCTCCACAGCCCTTGCATCCACATTCTCAACTGTTCCCCCTCCATCCACATTCCCTTCTGCAGCCCTGCAGCCCCGCACCAACTCACCTCGGACAGTTGCCGCTGGCCGTTCAACAGAGTTCATTTCCCCATCACTAGCTAAGACCACGGATGAAAGTACCACCACTACTGGCACACTGCCAGAAGAGACCACGTCAACAGGCCTCTCTTCCACCACCACATCAACTGAAATCACAGGTCAAGCAGCGAAGTCCAGGAGCACTGAGCCAACACTCAGCCAACAACCAACAACGTTCCTCTTCTCTTCACTGCATGATTCGACAGCTATCACTGGCACTTCAGAAGCTGGAATCACGGATTCTACTACTTTGGAAGAAGAAACAAGCCCTACAGTCCTATCTTCAGCCTCTCAAGACAAAGCCACGCCCATCACAGAATCTATTGCTACTTTGCATACCACGACCACAGCCAAAAGCTTTGCCACCCCCAACACTGGAGCAGAAAGATCCATGCATGCGTCTGTCTCTTCCACAGAACATCCACCGATCTTCAGCACCCCTGTAGACGTCACCTCCATAGCCCTTGCATCCACACTCTCAACTGTTCCCCCTCCATCCACATTCCCTTCTGCAGCCCTGCAGCCCCGCACCAACTCACCTCGGACAGTTGCCGCTGGCAGTTCAACATCTGGAATGGCCACCAGCCCTGGTGCTTTAGGTGATGTGGCTAGCAGCCCTACACCTGAAATCCCAGAAGCCACCAGCACTATGATAGTAGAAACTAGCTCAAGATCCCAATCGCTAACTCCTCAAGACATAACCACATTCGAAACCACAAAGCGTAGAGAACTGACTTCAATGGAGGAGACCACCACTGCTTTTTCAGAAGTGACCATCAGCCCTGCAGAAGGAACTGCCACCCCAACAACAGTTCATCCTTCTTCCTATCCTGGTGAAACGAGTGTTGAACCTACACCTTTTATCCAAAGAAGTGCAGTCACTCCAACAGAATCACTAGCTAAGACCACGGATGAAAGTACCACTACTACTGGTACACTGCCAGAAGAGACCACGTCAACAGGACTCTCTTCCACCGCCCCATCAACTGAAATCACAGGTCAAACAGTGAGGTCCAGTAGCACTGTTCCAGAAGTAACACTCAGCCAAAAACCAGCCAAAAACCAACCAATGTTCATCACCATTGCAGTAGAAGACAATAGGCCAACACTGCTGGCATCCCACAGTCCAGAAAAAGCCACATCTGCAGAAGGAACCTCCACCCCAACAACAGCTCCTTCTTCCCATCCTGGTGAAACCACCTCTGAGCTCACAACTTTTATCCAAAGTTATCAAGCCACTTCGACAGCACTCCTGTCCCCATCACTAGCTGCAACCAAGGGTGAAGGTAGTATCCCTGTTGTCACATCGCCAAAACAGGCCACATCAACCACAACTGAGCTCACAGCCACAACTGGAAGCTCCCCTGCCCTCACCTCAGGACCACAGATGACCTTCGCAACTACCTCCAGAGGTGAAGCTTTATCTACCACCAGTCAAACTGCCAAGGTCACTTCAACAGTTGCTTCTTCCACTATTTCACTGCTCCAAACCACAACAACCAGCCCCGGTCTCACTACTACAGCACCAAAGGCAACCTCAGCAGCCCAACCCACCACCTCATTGCTAAGCACATTGCCAGCCACGTCAGCTGAGCCCTCCACATCCGAAACTGCTGTGACTGCCACAAGGCTCAACACTTTGTCAGTCTCCAGTCCGTCTTCCTCTCCAGGTAAATCCACAGCTCAGCTCACAACTGTTGCAGCACACAGTTCTCTCTCACCAACTGAAACGACATCTGAAACCGGCACTCCAGCAGTTGTGACTTTCAGCACGACAGAAGAGATCACCACCTCCATTAGCAGTGCAGTAGAAGACAATAGCTCAACGCTGCCAGTATCCTACGACACAGAAGAAGCCACATTTGCAGAAGGAACCTCCACCCCAACAACAGTTCATTCTTCTTCCTATCCTGGTGAAATGAGCATTGAGCCTACACCTTTTATCCAAAGAAGTGCAGTCACTCCAACAGAATCACTAGCTAAGATCACGGATGAAAGTACCACCACTGCTGGTACACCGCCAGAAGAGACCACGTCAACAGGCCTCTCTTCCACCACCCCATCAACTGAAATCACAGGTCAAACAGCGAGGTCCAGGAGCACTGTTCCAGACGTAACACTCAGCCAACGACCAACTGTGTTCATCAGCACTGCAGTAGAAGACAATAGGTCAACACTGCTGGCATCCCACAGTCCAGAAAAAGCCACATCTGCAGAAGGAACCTCCACCCCAACAACAGCTCCTTCTTCCCATCCTGGTGAAACCACCTCTGAGCTCACAACTTTTATCCAAAGTTATCAAGCCACTTCAACAGCACTCCTGTCCCCATCACTAGCTGCAACCAAGGGTGAAGGTAGCATCCCTGTTGTCACATCGCCAAAACAGACCACATCAACCACAACTGAGCTCACAACCACAACTGGAAGCTCCCCTGCCCTCACCTCAGGACCACAGATGACCTTCGCAACCACCTCCAGAGGTGAAGCTTCATCTACCACCAGTAAAACTGCCAAGGTCACTTCAACAGTTGCTTCTTCCACCATTTCACTGCTCAAAACCACTACAGCACCAAAGACAATAGGGAAACCCACCACCTCACGGCAAGGTACTACACTAACTACAAATGTCACAAGGACAACTGGTACCACCACATCGTCAACAAAGGTGACCAAAATTATTAAGGTTCCAATTTCAGCGCCAGGTAAGCATACTGACTTTGACATTCATCTGAACAGGGAAGGCTCACACAAGCAGGGGGGCCGACTTGAATACAATATTGGGGGGCAGTTAAGTTCTGCCCAACAGAATTGATCACATGATGTGGCTCTCACATACCATTTGAATGGCAGTGGCTGTCAACCCTTGTGAGGGGAAGCCCCCTCAAACATTTGGGGTGTGTGTGAAGGGACTTCGGCCCCTGGGAGTTGGCTCCTAGGCACACAAGTACATGCATTTTGAGCTAAGCGGCAGAGCTGGAAGGAATGCAAGTATCTGTAGGCTGAGATAACTGCCCTGAGATCATATATACGCTGCGGTATATAAATTTAACAAACAAACAAATAAGGCTGGCGTTATCCTAACCCTAAGAAGTGGGATAATTGAACATTCACCTTGCACAGAACATAAACAGAGGTCAGACTACAGCTGGTTTTTATCAAAATTGATATTATTATTATTATTATTGTTATTATTATTATTTCTCTTTTTTACCAAGCTACTTATAATATATTAACAAACACATAGGTAAAGGTAAAGGTACCCCTGCCCGTACGGGCCAGTTGTGTCCGACTCTGGGGTTGCGCGCCCATCTCGCTTAAGAGGCCGGGGGCCAGCGCTGTCCGAAGACACTTCCGGGTCACATGGCCAGCGTGACAAGCTGCATCTGGCGAGCCAGCGCAGCACACGGAAATGCCGTTTACCTTCCCGCTAGTAAGCGGTCCCTATTTATCTACTTGCACCCAGGGGTGCTTTCAAACTGCTAGGTTGGCAGGCGCTGGGACCGAGCAACGGGAGCGCACCCCGCCGCGGGGATTCGAACCGCCGACCTGACGATTGGCAAGTCCTAGGTGCTGAGGTTTTACCCACAGCGCCACCCGCGTCCCTAACAAACGCATACATCATCATCATCATTATTATTATTATTATTATTATTATTATTATTATTATTTCTCTTTTTTACCAAGGTGAGTAACTCAAAAGAGGGATGCGTGTGGCGCTGTGGGTTAAACCACAGAGCCTAGGACTTGCCGATCAGAAGGTCGGCGGTTCGAATCCCCACGATGGGGTGAGCTCCCGTTGCTCAGTCCCTGCTCCTGCCCATCTAGCAGTTCGAAAGCACCTCAAAGTGCAAGTAGATAAATAGGTACCGCTCCGGCAGGAAGGTAAACGGCGTTTCTGTGCGCTGCTCTGGTTCGCCAGAAGCGGCTTAGTCCTGCTGGCCACATGACCCGGAAGCTGTACACCGGATCCCTCAGCCAATAAAGCGAGATGAGTGCCGCAACCCCAGAGTCGGCCACGACTGGACCTAATGGTCAGGGGTCCCTTTACCTTTTTAAGTAACTCAAAGTAACTTATAATATATTAACAAACACATACATCATCATCATCATCATCATCATCATTATTATTATTTCTGCATGGGAGGGAGTCTCACAACTGGGGCAGTACCACAGAGAAGGGTCTACTCATGTTCCCCACAAGCAGCCCCTCTCCCTAGTCTCAGCAGGGCCTGGGCTGGTTGATGGGGCAACTTATGTGGGAGGGGCTGGATCTTTTGCAAGGAAAGAGCTGACTTGTCTTCTTGTGGCTCCTCCAGCTCCTTCCGCAGCTCCAGGTGGAACCAAGAGGCCCCCGCCAAGGCCTTCCTGCCCTTCTCTACCTCCAAATACAGGTAAGCTCTTGTCATCCAGGGACTGAAGCATCCTGTGTCGCTCTTCCTAAATCTCACCTGACTCTGCAATTTCTCTTCCTGCTTCCTTGCCCTGACGGGACGTGGGGCAGTTGAATGCCTCCCGTCATGAAAAGCAGGATATAAATGTCTTAAATAAGTAAAGCAATTAAATGACAGGCGTTTATACAAGGACACATGATGTGAAGAAAAGGTTTTTCTTCCTGTCTGCTAATACTGCAACTTGTGGCTGAACTTGTGCAGAAAAGGAACAAATGTGGTTTGTGTGTGATTTTTTCCTCTGCTGGCAGGTGGGACCCAGGTCATCTTGTCAATGGGCTTGACCACTTCCCTGAATATCTCAGACCCCACGACCCAAGAGATGGTTTTGAACAAGGTGAGGGTTCATTATTATCCTACGGAGTCCTCCAGGCAGCTTCTGATTTAACATGGAGCGATTTTAAGTGCTTGGTAACCAAATATCAGTTCTGTTTGGATCAGTCATCATTCCTTCTCTTAGTAATAATGTGATAATGTTTTCTGAAAGATTTAGTCTGAATCTGAGCGGCCAATGGCCACCGACTTGGTAGGGCTTTTTATTGCCATTATTATTATTAAACCGTCTCAAAATATCTGTGGGATGTAAGCAATTTTGAGGTAAGGAATCACATCCAAGCCAAAAGATTACAGGATATATTCTTTCTTTGGCAATCCCTCGTAGCCGAGTAAGATTGTCTTCCATGAACACGGTCTTAATAGTGAGCCCATAAGTGACTACGGAGGCCAGTTCTGGATCCACACGTCCTTCCATTCTGGGGACATATGTTTCCAGGTGGGAAGTGATCATGGTGTGGATTTGCCACGCATGCCTTCCTCTTAGCGCGTTTCTCCCTTTCGTCCTGAGTTTGAGCGTCTTCAAAACCCACAACACCTTTGGTAAAGGTTGTTCTCCAACTGGAGCACTCGCAGGCCAATGTTTCCCGGTTATCGGTGTTTATACTACATTTTTTAAGATTTGACCTGAGAGAGTCTTTAAACTTCTTATGTTGACCACCAGCATTACGCTTTCCTTTTGGAATAGAGTAGTTGCTTTGGAAGATGATAATCAGGCAACCGAACAACATGACCAGTCCAACAAAGTTGATGTTGAAGAAACATTGCTTCGACACTGGTGATCAGAGAGAGGGGCTCACAGTATTAACACTCCAACAGAGCTTGCTTTGCCATTAGTGACAGCTTTGGATCCATCACAGAGCAAGCAGGTTGCTGTTTCTCCAGCTTCCAGGCTGCTTCCAGCTCTGTTTGCATACCACTCTGGCTATTGCCCTCTTACCTAGCAGTTGGGTGAACGTGGTGGAGAAAAGGACCACTCATTAGCCTGGCAGAAGCCATCACTTAGGACTCAGCTACATGAGTCAAAAAAACATTTTGGATGCATTAAAGGTAAAAAGGTAAAGGTACCCCTGACCATTAGGTCCAGTTGTGACCGACTCTGGGGTTGCGGCGCTCATCTTGCTCTATGGGCCGAGGGAGCCGGCGTTTGTCCGCAGACAGCTTCTGGGTCATGTGGCCAGCATGACTAAGCCGCTTCTGGTGGACCAGAGCAGCACACGGAAACGCCGTTTACCTTCCCGCTGGAGTGGTACCTATTTATCTACTTGCACTTTGATGTGCTTTCAAACTGCTAGGTTGGCAGGAGCAGGAAACGAGCAACAGGAGCTCACCCCGTCACGGGGATTCGATCCGCCGACCTTCTGATCAGCAAGTCCTAGGCTCTGTGGTTTAACCCACAGCGCCACCCGCGTCCCTTGGATGCATTATAAACACGCAAAACCAGATGGCACCAGAGAGCAAATAAATTTTCTATGTGTTTTTTACATAGCGTTTTCCCCCCTTTTGTTGCAATGATTAAATTTCTGACTTATTTAAAGCATTTTTTTTCCTGCATGAAGATCAGCTCTTAGTTGAAGCTCTCTCAATTTAGCCAATTCTTTTGGGACGAAGATGAGGACACGTAAGTGGCCAGCTAAGGTTGTTGTCTTACAAAGAAATTTGTCTCACCCATTCAGTAAACTCCTCTATTAGATTGTAACCTCCCTGGGTATAGGATCCCCCAAACTGGAAAGAATTCAGGGCCTCATCCAGACTGAACCCCACCCCACCCTGAACCCACCACGTCATCTTTAAAAGCTGATATCCTTAACATGAATTCATATATCTTATTCATTTCCCCACCCCACCCGTGTTTGTCCTTTCCTCTCCAGCTGAGTCACGACTTGAGAGCCAACTTCCCCTGCGTTGCCTTCAGTGTGAAATGGATAGAGCAGATGAAGTAAAGCTCTAAAAGACTCACGGCAGCCGCTGGCTGATCAGAAATGAAGGCAGAATCAGCCCCACTAAAGGAGAAGGAGAGATTCTGTAGCATCTGAGCTCCAGTTCTGATACAAGAGTGTGAACTGATTCTGTTTTTCCATCACATGCAAATGGATATCTCTAAGTGCAGACCCCTTGCTTGCAAAGTTTGCTCCTTATGCTTATCTGCAAATGGACCAGAGGGTTGGCATAGCACTGCGGTGAAGAGACTGAGCTACGTACCCGGAAGGTCGTTGGCTCAAATTTCACTCCTGCCATGAATTCACCAGGGGTCCTGAGGCAAGCCCCTTATCTTTAATGTACTGGTTGTTTTGGGTTCTATGTTGTGCCGGTCCTTCAGAAACAACCACACTCTTGCCTCGAATTGGCCAGATCCTTTTCCCTTAAATGGCAAGATCTCAAATTGGCTAGATTCCCTTCTCTTAATTGTCAGCCACTGCTGTGACTCTTGCCATTGGCCAAAATGCTGAAACGTGAGGGAAAGCTAGTTTCTGGGGAAACTAACGAGGAAAATGGCGCCTGCACATGTTGCCTCACATATCAGACGCCAGAATCTTACTTTTAACAAAAAAATAAAAATAAAAAGTGCACATTTTTTTTGTTTGAGAATTTAGGAGTGGTGCAGATTTTGAAAGTGTTGTAAACAAAAATTGCCCTTTTCCCTTATGGGGTATCCAAGAGCCCATATAGAGTCCTTACATAGGTTCCCTATTGGTAGGAGAGAATAACAGAGGCCAACCAGAGAATATTGAGAAGCAAAGCAGCTAGTAAGCTTGATCTTTATTGATCTGTTGCAACAGGGTACTCCCTCACACGCAGGAGAGGAGGAGGAACCTAGAAAAATGGCGTGCAAGGCCTTATAAAGACTTTGAAATTGCCACCCTGTAGATCAAGACCACCCCCAGAAACATGATACATACATCACAGAAGGGGTGTAACCTAAGACCACCCCTCAGATACATCATACCTACATCACAGAAAGGGCGGTCTACAACAGAAATCTGAGTGTGTTGTTTACCTCCTGCCTGGATGGTAACCTGTTAATGGTCACTTGATTGGATACCCTGGGGAGCCTGGCCAGTCTTTTGTAATGACAAATACTTAGTTCCTGGGCCAGGTCACAGGCTCACACCCTATTCAAAGACAGACATACCCTTAAGACAGGATTTGTGAAGGAAAAGACAATGGGGAGGCTTTTCCACTTGGACCTTGCAGAGAAAACATTTGCTCAGTTTAGGAATCAAAATGGCTTCAGGTCGGTCTTCCTGTGCTGATCTATGTAGGTGCGCTTATGAACATTACCATATATCTAAGACCTCAAAATTCCTATCACAGAAGGCAGCTGCATTTCAGCCCCGCATTTCAGGGACTGCAAATTAGGTAGTTTCGAATGGAAAATCAAACTGAATCAAACTCGTCCCTCAACCCTAGAAGCCATCAAGGGGAGGTGCTTTTGTGACAATTGCAGGTGTGGACCAGCTGACCCACCCACCCAAGAGTCGCCCCAGGAGGACTGCAAAGAGCTCAGTGTCCCATCTGGTAATTTCTTCCTTATTAGAAATCCTTCTAACACCTCAGGCCATTAGTGTCCTGCTCAACGCTTCAGGAGTTTGCTAACTCTGTGACGCCACCGCAAGTATCCAGTTCATTAATTTGGAAAGCTGTTTGGAGGGCTTGAAGGCAATCCTCCTGTGCCCCCCCCCTCACCAAATGCCAGGTTGCATAACAGCTTAGTCACCTATTAACTCTTTAATCAGCTTGGTAAAATCAGCCTAATAGACCTTTGTGCAGCTGAATTTGGTTAAATGTCACCTTGGAGGAAAGTCAAATGCTTTGTGGTGGTAGCTCCAGATTTCGAAAAGAAGTTCGGGGAAGATATCTGAGAGAGGCTTCCCAAACTAAATCAATGAGGATCATCACAGAAGGTCCTCAACTCATGGGATGCCTACGGTTTTCCATGGGGAAGAGGCAGGGGAATATCTGCATGGGATATATTTTCCCTAGGGAAACTCACATGCTTGCGGGCTGTGGACCTAGATTCATTGTCTCAATCAACAGCTATGGGGTCTTTTCCTTCCCATGCATTTCCAAGCACAATTCAAAGTGTTGGTGCTGATCTTTAAAGCCCTAAACAGCCTGGGCCTTGTATACCTGAAGGAGCGTCTCCACCCCCATCGTCCAGCCCGGACACTCAGGTCCAGCTCCAAGGGTCTTCTGGTGTTAACCTCACTGCAAGATGTGAAGCTACAGTGAACCAGGCAGAGGGCCTTCTTGGTAGTGGCACCCTCCCATCAGATGGCAAGAAGATGAGAAATTATATCACATTTAGGAAACATCTGAAGGCAGCCGTTTTTAAGATTTGCTGTTTTATTATGTTTTTATATATGCTGGAAGCTGCCCAGAGTGGGCAAAAATTATTATTATTATTATTATTATTATTATTATTATTATTTATTATTATTTATTCAGTTCTTTCATGAACCAGTTTTAAAAAGCCAAATTCTATCAAGGAGAGCAAAAGAGGCACATTTTATTGTTGTTTTTAAATGGCATATTGGCTATGAACTGCATTCAGGTGCATTTTCCTGTTGTAAGTTGTTATGAATCGCTCCCCCGCCCCCATAGAATATGACAAACAAATAAACCAATCTGGCGCTAGGTGAAAATAAATTGGAGACTTGCATTTAACCAATGAAGGTGCCCCCTAGTAAGAATCTTCTCTGCCATCCTTCAGGAGAATTCTCCCAGCCTTCTGGTCTGGCTCTAAAACATGCACACTGAGGTCCAGCACCGAGGGCCTTCTGGCGGTTCCCTCACTGTGAGAAGTGAGGTTACAGGGAACCAGGCAGAGGGCCTTCTCGGTGGTGGCGCCCGCCCTGTGGAATGCCCTCCCATCAGATGTCAAGGAAATAAACAACTATCTGACTCTTAGAAGACATCTGAAGGCAGCCCTGTACAGGGGAGCTTTTAATGTTTGATGTTTTATTGCATGATGATGATGTTCAGAGTATACCCGAAGGAGCATCTCCACCCCGCTTGCTCAGCCCAGACACTGAGGTCCAGCTCCGAGGGCCTTCTGATGGTTCCCTCTCTGTGAGAAGTGAGGTTGCAGGGAACCAGGCAGAGGGCCTTCTTGGTGGTGGCGCCCGCCCTGTGGAATGCCCTCCCATCAGATGTCAAGGAAATAAACAACTATCTGACTCTTAGAAGACATCTGAAGGCAGCCCTCTTTAGGGAAGTTTTTTATGTTTGATGTTTTATCATGTTGTTAATATTCTGTTGGGGGCCACCCAGAGTGACTGGGCAAACCCAGCCAGATGGGTGGGGTATATATAATATTTATTTATTTATTCATACATACATACATACATACATACATACATACATACATACCCCGCCCATCTGGCTGGGTTTCCCCAGCCACTCTGGGCAGCTTCCAACAGAATATTAAAATACAATAGTCTATTAAACATTAAACATTAAAAGCTTCCCTAAACAGGGCTGCCTTCAGATGTCTTCTAAAAGTCTGGTAGTTGTTGTTCTCTTTTCTCTTTGACATCTGGTGGGAGGGTGTTCCACAGGGAGGGTGCCACCACCGAGAAGGCCCTATGCCTGGATCCCTGTAACTTGGCCTCTCACAGCAATTCACCTCCTCCAGAAGCCTGATTGGCTGCTCCTGCAGGCCAATCAGGTCGCTGATTCACTTCCACCTGGAGCTAGATTGGGTAGGATCTGCAGACCAATCAGACTGCTGCATTCTGTTTGTTTGTTTTAAAAAGATATTTATTGAAATTTTCCACTTTAATACATTAAAAAGTCAAAAAAGAAAACAAAAAGAAAATTAAAAACACATACAGTTTACAATCCTTATTTTTCTATAACATATTTCCCTGACTTCCCCACACCTTCCCTTCTTATATCAGACTGCTGCATTCTGGATCCTATTGATCTAGGATTCAGCTCAGTACATAACAATCTCCATCGATCTAAACCTTGCAAAATTCTTTTGATAGCAGCGAGGTGCTGCTGTGACGTTTACCCCGCTCACAAGGTGTGCCTGTTATCAGTGATGCTGCCGTTTACTGGCTGGTGACATAATGCCCTCTCTTTCCCTTTGCAAGACGCACCCAAGGCGTTTGTTCCAGCTGAGTGGAGAGCCCTTAATGACCCACGGTCTGTGACCTCATCAGCAGAGTTAATGGGCCATGTGGGCAGTGGCGGAATTAGCATGTTTATATCTCTGTGGCTCCTCAAGTGTGACCAGAGGCCCATCGAACATTCCTTGCCCTCTTGGAGTGGGCGATGCTTGCAAGCAGGGGCGGCTGGCAGCTGGCATGCATGCCAAGCTGCGTCTTCCCGGACCCCCTTCTGCGTTTTGGGGATTCTTGAGGGTCCCGCAGCAAAATGCGACGCCTGTTCTAGTGGTTTGGAAACCACGTCCTGGGGAGTTATTGGCAGAGGTGTGCCAAGGGTCCCTTGGCAAGGAGCTGTATCGACACGCACACACAGAGAGACACACACAGAAAATCACTTTACCCCACTAGCCAAATTAGAAATTACTGCATTTTACAAGACCCAAGTACTTGAAGCATCCTGAGTTAGGGTGAGGTGAGGAGGAAGGGAGGAAAAATTGCACACCTTTGTGATGTGGTGTGAGAAGGATGGGAAGCTTCTGCATTTGATCTTTCCACGAGAGTGGGGTACACATATGTGTCATACAACCCAGAGTCTGATAGGTGATTTTAGTGCCCCTGAACCCCCGGTGGGGACTGGTTTTGCCAACCCCTAGCTTGCTGGTCAAAAGGTCGGCGGTTCGAATCCCCGCAACGGGGTGAGCTCCCGTTGCTCGGTCCCTGCTCCTGCCCACCTAGCAGTTTGAAAGCATGTCAAAGTGCAAGTAGATAAATAGGTACCACTCTGGTGGGAAGGTAAATGGCGTTTCCGTGCACTGCTCTGGTTTGCCAGAAGCTGCTTAGTCATGCTGGCCACATGACCCGGAAGCTGTACGCCGGCTCCCTCGCCCAATAAAGCGAGATGAGTGCCGCAGCCCCAGAGTCGGTCACGATTGGACCTAATGGTCAGGGGTCCCTTTACCTTTAGGAGACCTTTGGCTACTGGATTCCTTGGAAGCATCTTGTGGCAGCGACAGATTTAGGGCAGGGCTCAGGGGGTGCAAAATATTAAAGAAATTTAAAAAACTGAGTTATTGTGGGAATAAGCAATCAAATCTTTATTACGGTCATAGACCAGCATAAGTAGGTTGGGGTACAATCATTTAAAATCCGTAAAACGTTTTGGAAAGCTAAGATTATTAAAACAGAAGTCTCCGCTGTCCCGGGGTTTTTTAAAATGCTGGGGGTGGGAAGAAAAGCCCTTGCCCCCCCCCCCAGCCTTCAGAAGAGGTCGGGGGACAGACTGTCCCCGGACCTGGTCTGAAGTCGGTTTCCATAGGAACGCATTGGTTGATTTTCAATGCATTCCTATGGGAAACCGTGCTTCGCAAGACGAAAAACTCGCAAGAAGAAAAAACTTGCGGAACGAATTAATTTCGTCTTGCGAGGCACCACTGTATGTGGAAGAGCATAAAAGGTTAGTATATAAAAGTGTATAGCTATCAATTTACAAAGCACTCCAATATGACTGTTCATTAAATCTAGTTTGTGGCGCAGGTCATCAGCCAACGAGTTTTGAACATTGCTGAGCAACACTGTACGTTGTAGCAGGGTTGGTATCTCAAAGCAGCAAGGAGGTATAGAATTGTCCTGTGCGCCCTGGGTACTGATGGAGTAGTGGGGAGATGAGGTGAATACTGATGTCTCTATAATATAGGCACTGGAGAAGCACATCCTCTATTGTTTCTATTTGTCCAGAATCACAGGGGCCTTGTCTCTCCGAGTAAACTGGGGAATAAGAAATATTTAGGGGGATCACCCAATTTGGTCCTCACTCGGGGCTCCAAAGTCTGCCCCTGCTCACGGGTTCCCTAAAGAGCCCCTGCTGGATCAGGGCCAAAGGGTGTTCCTGAATGATCCAACATCCCATTTCACACCATGGCCAACCCCACGTCTCTGGGAAGACCCCCACAAGTGGGGCAAAAGAAGCTATGAAGAGCCCGGCTGCTGGATGAAACCAAAAGCCCATCTCAACTGTCCTGTTTCAACCGGGACATCCCGGAATTACAAAAGCCGTCCATTATAATAATATAATAATTTATTATTTCTATGCCGCCCATCTGGCTGGGTTACGGCAAGCTTTTTTCTTCTCCACCTTTACATCAGGTGAGATTATTGCTGCATTGGGACTATATCCTTCCTGGATAGCTCAGTTGGTTAGAGTGTGGTGCTGATAATGCCAAGGTTGCAGGTTCGATCCCCATACTGGGCAACTGCATATTATTGCATTGGAGGGGGTTGGGCTAGATGATCCTTGAGGTCCCTTCCAGGTCTTACCATTCTGTGATTCTATGGCTTGCATATAAGGCAGCTTCCTTTATTCTTCTGACGCTTGACACACAAGCCAGCACAAAGAGTCCCTAAGTGACACCTGTCTGGGATGGAAGGCTCCAGAACCAACGAGGGATGTGTTTGCCACTTCTAGGTGCTTATGGACCATGAGCAGACTGACTTCTCTGGCACAATCCTGCAGGATCAAGCCCACTTAGTCCAGCACCCTGTTCTTACAGTGGCCAGTCCAAGCACAAAAACTCTTTCCCTCCCTTGGTCTGCAGCAACGGGCATTTCGAAGCATTGCTACCTCTGACCGTGCATCCCTGAAAGGATTATATTTCCGCAATAGTTCTTTTTCTCCACGAGATTATGAGGCTTCCAAGTCCTTCTCGAGAGGCAAATTGATGTTATATCAGCAGGCATTAACCCACGCATGTTGAGGCAACTTAGAAATCCATGCGGAGAGAAGGAAATGTGCCATGCCAAATCCCAATATGCCAGCTCTGCCACAGGTTTGTCAATAGACTCATGGTGTGCTCAGATGTGGCCCATTGCTCTGGCCGAGAAACTGACCTGCCAGGTCAGGACGATGCCTTGATCCTTCTACAACACCTGCCATCCATTCATCTCCCGTATGAGACACGACAATCAACCGAGGCAGACTCCCCAGATCCACAGAAACTTCTGCAGAAACTGACTCGATTAGAGTCTTTGATGTGGGTCTAACTTTAAGCTGCTGTTATGCGTTTCCCCAAGAAACGGACTAGGTGTGCTACTGTTGTTGTTTATTGTAGTTTAAATCATGTTCATTACATGTGAGAAAGAGCTGGGCCATAAAGAAGGCTGATCCCCGAAGAATTGATGCTTTTGAATTACGGTATTGGAGGAGACTCTTGAGAGTCCCATGGACTGCAAGAAGATCAAACCTCTCCATTCTTGAGGAAATCAGCCCTGAGTGCTCACTGGAAGGACACATCCTGAAGCTGAGGCTCCAAGACTTTGGCCACCTCATGAGAAGAGAAGACTCCCTGGAAAAGACCCTGATGTTGGGAAAGATGGAGGGCACAAGGAGAAGGGGACGACGGAGGACAAGATGGTGGGACAGTGTTCTCGAAGCTACAAACATGAGTCTGACCAAGCTGTGGGAGGCAGTGGAAGACAGGAGGGCCTGTCGTGCTCTGGTCCAGGGGGTCACGAAGAGTCGGACATGACTAAACGACTAAACAACGTGTGAGAAAATAATAAAATAATGTTGTGCTTTTCTTAAAAAAACAAGATGCTAGCTGAAGACACTATTTGGGCATTACTCAGACATCTCGCCAAATTAAAGAGGTACTCCTGCTCCCCGATCTCCCAGGGGCTTGCAGTTAAGAGCAATTGCGTTTCAGCTGTCTGACTTCATATTACATATTCCGTTTCTTCCAGGCACCTTTAGCAAGGTGAACCTGGTTTGTTCCAGCTCTTTGTTTGTGGCACAGTGTCATTTGGTTGATATGCATTGCATATGAGTGGGAAGTGAAGGTCTTGCAGGTGGGGGGCTGAGGGGGAGGAGGTTGGCTTATTAAATTCAGCCCCTTCCAGCCTTCCTGCAAAAGGTGGGGGGGGGGGAGAGAATGGGAGTGGTCAAGGGCTTCCAGCCCACGCACGCATATCCTATAAATGACTGGAATCTCCTGAGAGGCAGTCCACGCCAAGTCCTGCCAAAGGACTGAGCCCCCCTTTAACAAATTCGATTTGCTGGGCAAATGGGGAGACAGAGAGGGATGCTTTGGGCCCTGGCAGGTTTCTGGGCATGGCTTCTGTGCGGTAAGTTTATTCTTCTTTTGGCTGCTCTCTGTGAATCTGCTCCAATTAGGATCAAGAGGTGGAGGCAAGCTCAGCCAGCTTAAGGTATTAAGCTGGTGATGAAGAGTGAAACATTTTCCTCTGGGCGAAGAGGAGAACTTTCTGCTTGCATCCACACACCAGCAATAACAGGCCACAGGTTCTGCTGTACTGGTGCTGCCTTTCCCCCCCCCCCTTTCTCTCCCAAATTTCTTTGGGCTCCTGTTTATTCGGCATCCACTAGATTCGCTTGCACAAAGCCTATGCAGGGGATGGAGTCTAGACTATGTCCGATCTTTACTGCACATTCATTCTGGTTTGTTTATGGGGTGATTATACAGGAATGCAAGGGACACGGGTGGTGCTGTGGGTTAAGCCACAGAGCCTAGGACTTGCCGATCAGAAGGTTGGCGGTTCAAATCCCCGCAACTGGGTGAGCTCCCGTTGCTCGGTCCCTGCTCCTGCCAACCTAGCAGTTTGAAAGCACGTCAAAGTGCAAGTAGATAAATAGGTACCGCTCTGGCGGGAAGGTAAACAGCGTTTCCGTGCGCTGCTCTGGTTCGCCAGAAGCGGCTTAGTCATGCCAGCCACATGACCCGGAAGCTGTACGCCGGCTCCCTCAGCCAATAAAGCGAGATGCGCACCGCAACCCCAGAGTCGGCCATGACTGGACCTAATGGTCAGGGGTCTCTTTACCATTTTATACAGGAATGCATTGAGCATTCGTCCTGGTTTGCTTGCCTTTCTCCATCCCACACTTTCCAGTGCATTCACTGTCACTTTCCTACCAGCAAACAGTCTGTTGTTGTTTTCTTTAAAAAGTCATATTTGCTTTGCACTTGACTCCCTGCTACAAAGCAGTGGCAGTCTGGATCCACCTTTCATTAAAAACACATAGCTGTGGTTTGGGGATGTACTACGACCTCAGAATTATTTTCATTAATTCCTGCTAAATTTGTATCCTTTTGGCAATGTGTGTGCCAAGTCCAAGTTCCTCTTGACAGCTTCAGTGTTCTGCATCACTGTGGAAAAGCACTGGTTTGGGTGGAAGTTGTTCAACCCAGTGGCTGTGTAGTAAACAGAAGATGCCTAAGAGCAACAGTACGACACTCTCTCCTCCTCCTCCTTCCCCAAGTAACTCTTTAT
The DNA here is from genome assembly GCF_964188315.1 of Podarcis muralis. NCBI lineage: Eukaryota > Metazoa > Chordata > Lepidosauria > Squamata > Lacertidae > Podarcis > Podarcis muralis. The sequence goes on along the minus strand of NC_135660.1, from coordinate 3,915,190 downwards.
GAGTTACTTAGCAAACCTGATATAGAAATAGATGGAGAAAATGGACTTGGACTGGGGAGAAAGTCAGGCAAGGGACTGCTGCCCGAGGGAGGGCTGGAGGAAGAAACTTGATTCTGTTTGCATTTTAACAAGAAAGCACCTAAACTTCACTTCTCGAACCAAGACGCGAAGTGAAACACAATTACCTTGCGGAATGCACACTTCTCCGATATCCACAATGCCGTCCTCCAACCATGTGATGTGCACAAAAGTACATATATCAGAGGAAAGCGTACATAGAAATGCATATAACATATATGTCAGGGCAAACTGCACTGATGAGTTTTCATGAGGTTTAAATCACAAACTGCTGTGGAAATCTGGAGACCGGAATTCAAGATTGGAAAAATGAGAAGCTGAGATTGGCAGGTCTCATCCATCCGTATTCCGGGGTTCAGAATTGACAATTAATGTTTTAAATGAAAATGAATGTGTATTGCCAACTTTGTTCAGGGAAGCAGCTCTTGCGATGATACGCTGTCAGAAGGGAAGCTAAGATTATTGCAAAGATAAAATGAAGTCAGGTTATACCACGTCCCACCATGTTAAGGTAATAAGAATAGGAGGCAATCTTCCTCTGTATCTGTTTTTTGCCGACAATTGGAAACTTTCCTTTCTGAACAAGATTGTGAGTTTGGTGCTGGTGTTGCTTCAGGTACTCATTGTGGGTGTTTGTGTGTTTGTATGTTGTTGTTTTTTCTCCTGCTGTTTTAGTTTTCATAATCTGTGATTTCATAGAATTGCAGAGTTGGAAGGGACCCCAAGGGTCATCTAGTCCAACCCCCTGCAAGGTACGAATCATACACTCAGTATACACTACTGATCTGGTTGGTCCATAATAAATAATAATATTTTTTTTATATTTATACCCCGCCCTTCCCAGTTCAGAAAACAGGGTTCAGGGCGGCTAACAACAAATTAAAACACTTAATTGATGCAACAAAATACAGTATAAAACATGAATAACAATAAATTCAGAATTCAAAAATCATTTGGGGGAAAATCCATCCAATAAACATTAGATGATCACGAGGGATAGCTGGCTAAATTAGTCCTATTTGGGCCAGCGAGGAGACCATGGGTCTGATTCGGTATAAGCCAGCAGTCCCCAAACATTTTCAAGCCACTGCCATAAACACATCCCTTGTGTCACCTAACCTCTAGCAAAAATTATTCATAAAAGCACTTTGCACAAGCCACTAAGGATCATCACCTTCTGTGTAAAAATAAATTCTCAATACAAAAGAAAAGCGTTTTACAGCTTTGCTTGCAGATACTTGGTTTAAGCCTTGCAGAAACAATGAACGATATATCGTCTCGGTTGTTTATTTCCATTCCTGCATAGATTGATCCCGGTATGAGCCTCAATAACATCTCTTTGCCCAAAACCAGTATTTCAGCTAAAAATCAAAAGAAATCTGACACTTCTTTTTATCCTGTAGTTTTATCTTGTGAACCACCACTCTGAGACCTTCAGAGAAAAGAGCAGTATAATAATAATAATAATAATAATAATAATAATAATAATAATAATAATAATAATTCACAGCTTGCTTGAATTTTGGCCAGTGCCCAGGGAGATCTGTGTGTCCTTGGAAAAAAACAGTTTTGTGTCCTTGGGAATCCTATCCGAGAACCCATGACTCAGTCATAAAATCTAGCCCATCCCACCGTTGCTATGGAAAAACACAAGCCTCCATCATATGATCATGTTTTTCACAGTAACTTAAATGCAGTTACAACTATACACCATTTTATGGAACATTAAATGACTTTGACAACAAGTGGTTCCCAAAGGGGGAAGGGGGATTACCTAGGGGTGTAAATGACTACAAGAATTTGAAAAGCTGGTGTCTCTGGATCAAGTTCATCTGTTTTGTTGAATTAATTGCACTCAGTGGTTTGGGCTGTATTTTAAATAGCCATGCAATTAATTGTTTAATTTTATTGTGTTAATGTCTTCATCAGTGGGACATGCAAACTGCTGTTTGGAATGATGCTATTTTCATAGGGTAGGGGACATTGGGGTTGAGTATGATGGATGTGGGTGGCACTGTGGGTTAAACCACAGAGCCTAGGACAGATCAGAAGGTCGGTGGTTTGAATCCCCACGACGGGGTGAGCTCCTGTTGCTCAGTCCCTGCTCCTGCCAACCTAGCAGTTCAAAAGCACGTCAAAGTACAAGTAGATAAATAGGTACCACTCCAGCAGGAAAGTAAACGGTGTTTCCGTGCGCTGCTCTGGTTCGCCAGAAGCGGCTTAGTCCTGCTGGCCACATGACCCGGAAGCTGTACGCCGGCTCCCTCGGCCAATAAAGCGAGATGAGCGCCGCAACCCCAGAGTCGGCCATGACTGGACCTAATGGTCAGGGGTCCCTTTACCTTTACTTATGGAACCCAGGGGGTGTTGACCTGAAAAAAATCTGGCAACCGCCAGTGACAGACCTACATTTGGGGGACCCAGAAGCTTGGACTGTCATGGGGGCCCATTCGCAACCAGCAATGGAGTCTGGGTAACCGCTGTTATCTTCCTCAAAGGGGTCATTCCACGACAGATTGCCACACCTTTGCATCAGCTGTGCTAATGACTCTAAAATTTTGGGATTGTTGAAATATATACAACCAAAAAATTATTCAGTTTGATGCGAACAGTTGCAACTCAAATTGGGTATGCTAGACCCAAAAAATTTAAGCGATGTGGACTATAGTTGCTTCTGTTTAGGGAAGCTTTTAATGTTTAATGGACTACTGTATTTTAATATTTTGTTGGAAGCTGCCCAGAGTGGCTAGGGAAGCCCAGCTAGATGGGTGGGGTATAATTATTATTATTATTATTATTATTATTATTATTATTATTATTATTACTACTACTACTATTATTCTGGGGCTCTTTGGGATTAAGGTCCCTGAAGCTTAAACTTCATTAGTTTCATCGTAGATTCATCCTTGGAAACCTCTGAGCTAAATGGAAGCTGCATTTAAATTGAATCTGAAAATAAAAACCACATATCCTCCAACATTTCTCTGATGAAAACAGGGACGTCCTATTCTATTATTATGATTATTCCCCACCCATCTGAATTGGTTGCTCCAGCAACACTGCACAGCTTCTAACATAGATAAAAACATAATAAATAGATATCAGCCCTGCTCAAGGCATGACGGACAACAGCAACAACCGGGAAAAGTTAGACGTAACATTTTACAAGGACAGGAAGCAACATCATGGACAGAATAAATGTAATACACAGGAAGAACAATGAAACAGTGTGAGATCCTCACTTGTAGTCTTATAAATCATTTAATGTATCAACATGAATAGAAGTTATAAATATTGCAGCTGTTGTATAAGGGCTTATTATTATGACTGGAATGTCATTGAAATCAATAAGATTTTGGAATGAAGAAATAAAGAAAATCATCAAATAATCAATTCTAGGACATGGGGGATCACCTGATCTAAATTATATAATTTGGTATTTGAATGATTGATATTAGTAATTGTATTGTAAATTGGCATTGTTATAATGAGGCTATCATTGGATTATAATTGAAAAATCAATAAATATTATCAAAACACACACATAATAAATCATTTTAAAAATTCCATATACAGGGCTGCCTTCAGGTGTTTTCTAAAGGTTGTATAGTTCCTTATCTCCTTGGCTCAGGGGTCACACAACTCCATACCCCCTCCCATTTCTACGATGAAAATAGGGACATCCTAAGGAAAAGCAGGACATTCCAGGATCAAATCAGAAACCAGAACGGCTTCTGTAAATCCAGGACTGTCCCTGGAAAATAGGGACACTTGTAGGGTCTGGAACCACTGACTGTTTTACAAAGCAATCTTGAATGACAGACAAGTCCTTTGTTGATGCAAATGTGTAACTTTCCATCTTACTTTTGTCAACTCCTTGCAGCGCCTGGGAAAACAGTTGCCGTCCCAGTTCCCACAGAATGGGAAGAAGGAGACCTGGGCGACTTCACCACCACCAGTGATGGCCTTTCCTGGGGCACAGACAGTGACTATTTTGACCCCACCATGCTTCCGACCACACAGGCGCCTGTCTTCACGGAGGAAATCCAAGCCACAGAATTCTATACTTCTAGCCCTCTCCTTGGGAACCCAGAAGGAAACCTGAGTTCTATTAGCTCAGCAAACTCTTCCAGTCCCGTGGAGGAAGAAAGGTCAGGTTCTCCGTCGGCCTCCACTCTTGCAGGAAACGTGGCCTCTTCCACCGATGGTCCCAAGAACCCAGGAATCACACCTGCAGGAGGGAACGCCAAGGAAACGACAGAAGTCCATGCCGAAGAAAAGGCCGTCTTCCCGGCCAGGACGAACTCTTCTTTGGAAGAAGGGACAGCTAAAACAGCAGCAGTGGTGTCTAAGGAAGCAGCCACACAGGTCACCTTGCTCTCTAAGGAAGAAGAGGCAGCTGAATCCCCCGCGGAGAGGACCGAAGAAACAGCCACGGCGCCCATCTTGCTTTCTGCTTCTGCCTCTGAGCAGCCTGGAGGAACAGAGCTTCTCATGGAGTTGGAGCCCAGCACAACGAGCACATCTCCTCTCAGCGCAACCGGCGGTGAAGGGATACGGGCATCACCCTCCGAGGAAGGGGCAAACAGTGTTGCTTCTGATGAAATGAGTTTTCTGCCACCAGCTGCTGGAGACGAGGAGGCAATGGACGCGGACACCGGGGGAAGCGACGTGGGTTTCCAGCTCAACCCCACCATAGCTTCGTGGGAGGAAACACCAAACGTCATCCCAGAAGCAGATGAGGAGACTCCAGATCTTTCTCCAGATGGTGGCAGTGAGGCTGCAGCCCCGTCCTCGAGCCCAGGGGCAGACCCTTCCAGCCACACAGAAGGGCTGCCTGTAGAAGAAGAAGAAGCTGCTCCTGCTGATGGAAGCTCTCCTCCACCACCTCCAGAGGGAGATGCTGTGACGCCACTGCCAGAATCGCCCCCATCCGGTTCGTTGCCATCTGATGACACAACTGCGGAGTCATCAGAACCCGGTGAGCTTGTTGCAGTTTCCACTCAACTTCCTCCTGCTGATGAAGCTGCTCTGGATGTAGAATCTGCTCCTGGAGAAGGAAGGGGCGATGCAGATAGCTCTCTGTCTGCAGGAGAGCCCGGAAGCGATACGGAGGCAACTGCAGGTCCCTCTTCTGCAGGCCCAGAAGTTGGCCCTGAAAACACGGCTGATGTGTCCACTGGAGAATCAGAAGACCTGCTGAGTGCAGAATCCCTTCCAGTAGATGAGTCAACACTAGACAGTCCACCCGGCATTTTATCTCCCAGTGATGCTCCCTCTGAACCTTCACTGAGGATGGAAGTGTCTTCTCCTGCTGGACTCCCATTGGGGTCGGGTTCTGCTTCACAGTTCCCTGAGGATGGTGAGACCCAGGCATCGTCCACAACTAACGAAGAGACAGAGGAAGGTTCTGGAAGCCCAGACAGCAACAAGGAAGCATCTTTTGCTTCAGTGTCTCCAGAGCAAGGAGCAGCTTCTTCAGGAACAGATGTCCCTGCTGGAGAAGAAGTTTCTGCAGACCTTGCCAGTGGGGCAGCCTCCCCCTTGAATCCTGGTGTGGAAACAGATAGTTCAGACGTGGCAGAGAATGAGCAGCCCACAGTATCAACCCAGAGTGAGCCCTCTTCAGATATGACCACCATAAATTCAGCTGGGGTAGCAGAGAAGGTACCAGGGACTTTGCCCGACGCCAAAACATCCCCTCCTTCTCTCCTGGAGGATGAAACAGTATCCGAAGCTCAGGGGTCATCTGAAGAAACACCCTCTCCTATGTCTCTCAGTGTTACACCTTCTCAGCAGGAGGAGGGAGAGATCTCCCCCAGCGAAACACCTGGGAAGGTTGTTGGTTCTTCTCCTGAAGGCAGTGAGGCAGCTACAGGACCAGATGTTGTAGTAGGATCAGCCACAATTGATGCTGTCACACAGACGAGCAGCGAAGGCCAGAGCGAGACAGGCTCCCCACTCTCCAGCATGGAGCTTAGCCCACCTGCGGGAAGATCAGAGATTTTGGACACTGAAGAATCTTCAGATCTGTCACCTGCAGAGGACATGGTGGTAACAGATCCATCGGGAGGACAAGCCACCTTTCCCTCCACATCTCCTGATGAGTCACCTTCTGGTCCCTCTGCTACAGATGCAATGGAAGCTCCATCAAATGGACCACCTGGCTCTCCACCTTCCTCCCACCTACCCCCAGACAATGACATGGGGGCAGGCTCAGAGGTCACCACGGGGCCAGAGGAACTAGGACATTCTGCTGCTGTGAACAGGGAGGAAGCATCTCTTTCCCCAGTGTCCACCGGAGAGCCTGAACTGGCTCCTGCAGAAACAGAGGCCACTGAGGATGGAAATGTTTCTGAAGACCCAGGCAAGGTATCAGCCTTACCCTCCAGAGAAGAGACAGTAGGAGCCACCTCAGAGGCAGCAGTTGATGAGGGATCTCCTTCAGATAGCAGCAGCTTTCTGGACGAAGTCAACACTCTGCCCCCAGAGCCACAGCTAGGTCCAGGAAGTGCAGCACAGAACAGTCCACCAAGCTCTGCAGAGGTGACAGATGCAGAATCTGGAGATCTTACACCCCTTCCTGAGAGTGGTGGAAAATCAACGGAAGCTCAAGAGTCATCAGAAAATACCCCCTCTTCTGCATCTTCTTCTGGGTCCTTCAGTGTGGAAGACGAAGAAGGCGAAGCTTCCTCAAGCCCAACTTCTGACAACCTTGGTCCTTCCCCCCAAGGCACTGATGTTTTAGAAGGTAGCAGGGATGGTGAGGGCAGCACTGGATTGGTTGAAAATGAAGTAGCTGGGACAACCAACAGCGGGGGCCAAGCTGGAACGGACCTCCCACTTTCAGGTGCAGAAATTGGCCCCACTGAAAAATCAGAGCTGCCTGCAGGACCACCAGGAGCTGTGGCTGGTGGAGAAACCCCAAGTCAACCACCTGTAGAGGATGGCGAGACATTAGTAGGAAACACAGCCTCAGGAGAAGAATCTCCCTTAGTCACCCCAAGTGAAAAATCCTCTCCTTCCGTTGTTTTTGAGCCATCAGGAGCTGAGCCTAGTGGGTCCACTAGCTCTCCAGTCTCCTATCAGCTGTCTCCAGATGTTGCATTAAATCCAGGCTCTGCAACCTCTGAGGAGGCCCAGGGATTGGAAGATACTTTTAGTAAGAAAGGATTGGATTTGGTTCCAATAGACATGGGGTCACCACCGGCCTCCCCCTCCAATGATGGGATAGTGGCTACTGGCTCAGACTTGGAAGGTAGTGAGGAGTCTCAACTCTCTCCAGAAGATGCTGCAACAGCAACAGATGAGGGAGCAAAACCATCTGAAGGCTCTTCCAGTGTCGGCGGCAAGGAAACATACTTGGCTCCGTCAGCCTCAAAGCCACCAGTTTCCTCTTCTTCCACTGAAGAGGTGCAAATGGATGGATCACCATCAGTCGATAGCGAGGAGCCTACTCTGTCTCCAGACGATGCAGTGAGAGCAGGACCTGTCACTTATGAGGAGGGAGAAGAATCAGAAGACATCTCCGCTGAAAGTGGAAAGGAACCATCGTCTCCATTGGCCACAGAGTTACAATCAGCAACTGCCTCCACCGAAGGCGTGGAAACTGCCATCTCTGAATCAGAACCCAGTGCAGGATCTCAACCATCTCAAGATGCTGCAGGACCTGGAGCTTCTGAAGGCATAGAACAGTGGGAAAACTCTTCTGCTGCAAGTGAGCAGGAAATGCCTTTGGGTTCATCGGTTGGAGAATCACCGAAAACATCTGCAGGTGAAGAGGTTTCTGAAGGACTTGCTGAAGGAAGACCTTCCCTCTCCACTGAGTGGGTGGATCCTGCCAGCTTTGAGAAGGCAGCAGGGGAAGGATCTCAACCAGTTAATGCAGGAGTGTCCAATGGGAAGGAACCATCATCGACTCCATCGGCTGCAGAGCCACAGTCAGACTCTCTGTCAACTGAAGGGGTGGAAATGCCCAGTTTGGGGTCAGCAACTGACACAGGATCTCAACCATCCATAGATAGTGGAGCAACAGCAGGGGCTGTAGCTTCTGAGGAGGGAGAAGAATCCTCTTTGGCCCCATTGTCACCAGATTCACAATCCTCTGGAACACCTACAAGTGAAGATGTTTCTGGAGGGCTTGGAGAATCTTCCACCCTCCCTGAAGGTGTGGAAACAGGGGCTGTAGCTTCTGAGGAGGTAGGAGAATCCATAATAAGTGAAAAGAAATCCTCTTTGGCCCCATTGGCACCAGAGTCACAATCCTCTGGAACACCTACAAGTGAAGATGTTTCTGGAGGGCTTGGAGAATCTTCCACCCTCCCTGAAGATGTGGAAACACCTATTTTGGATTCAGCAACTAACACAGGATCTCAATCATCACCGGATGGTGCAGCAGAGGGTGTAGCTTCTGAGGAGGGAGGAGTATCAGAAGACGTTTCTCCTGTGAGTGGGAAAGAGCCATCTTTGGATGCATTGCCCACAGCCTCACAATCTTCTGGAACATCTGCAAGCAATGAGGTTTCTGAAGGACTTGGTGATGGAGATTCCTCCCTCGCCACTGAAGGGGTGGAAACAGCCGGCTCAGAGTCAGCAGCAAGCAAGGCATCCCAACCATCACTAGATGGTGCAGCAACAATAGTGTCCAATGGGAAGGAACCATCATCAACACCATTGGCTGCAGAGTCACCATCAGACTCTCTGTCAACTGAAGAGGTAGAAACGCCCAGCTTGGGGACAGCAACAAATGCAGGATCTCAACCATCTGCAGACAATGCAGATACAGCCGGGGATTTAGCTTCTGAGGAAGGAGAAGAATCGGAAGACATTTCCACTGTGAATGGGAAGAAGCCATCTTTGGATGCATTGCCCACAGCACCACAATCTTCTGGGACATCTGCAAGCAATGAGGTTTCTGGAGGACTTGGTGATGGAGATTCCTCCCTCACCATTGAAGGGTTGGAAACGCCCAGCATGGGGACAGCAACAGATGCAGGATCTCAACCATCTGTGGACAATGCAGCTACAGCAGGAGCTTCTGAGGAGGGCATGAGTGGGAAGGAAGCATCATTTAATCCATTGTCCACAGAATCACAATCCCCGGGAACATTGACAAGTGAAGATGTTTCTGGAGGACTTGGTGACGGAGAACCTTCCCTTCCCACTGGAGGGGTGGAAACTGCCAGTTTGGGATCAACAGCCACCAAGGGATCCACCTCTTCCACAGAGACAGTCCTGAGCCCAGAAAACGTAGCAGAGGAGCTAGAAGAGAAATCTGGCTCAATAACTGGTGCAGAATCTTTCCCTCAACCCTCTTCTGTGATCGACAAAGCTTCAGGAGGAACCTTGCCTTCTGCTTCTGCATATTCTGATGAGAGCTTGGCCACCAATGCTGGGGCAAACCAAGTCTCTGGCATTACAGAGTCTTCACAGCCACCTCCAGGGAGTGGAGATGTTAGTGACAACATGGCAGGTCTTGATAACACAGGAAGTTCGGAAAAGTCTGTAAGTGGACAGCCTGCTCCTTCTAACAGTGATGCCCTGGGTGGGTCAGATTCTTCCTCTCCAGGGGCAGAAGTCAGCGCAGAGATTCTAAGAGGAGATTTGGGGACTGGTCCTGGGTCCTTCGATACAGAGAAATCTCCTTCTGCCTTATCGCCCCCCAGTAACACACTGCCCTCTGGACCCACCAACTCATATGTCAAAGGCACAGGAAATGTCATTGCTGATGGCTCATCTTCTCAGAAGGTAGAGGAGGCACCAGCTGGCGTAGAAGCAGGAAAAACAGACTCTTTCCCCTCTGATTCAGAGACCCAAGAATCCAGACCCTCACCCAACGGGCTTTTGAGCTCTTCCACAGCATCCGAAGGGAGAGGCGATGCAGACAGCTCGGTTTCGGCAGCTGACAAGGGTCCAGCCACTACATCCACTGCTGGTGGAACAAGTCCTTCCCTGTCTAGCACACAACTGAGTCCAGCGAATACCCTGAAACTGCCTTCTGGGGCAGAATCAGGCCCTGAGATCAAAGGAGGGACGTCTCCTCTGTCCTCCAAGTCTGAAGACCCAGGAAGTGTTAAGCCCATACTTTTAGGAAAACCACCCATGAAGCCATCATCTCCCGCTGGTTCCAGCATCTCATCCCTGCCTCCTTCCTCCGCCCAGAGTAAGCCAGCTGTTGGCGTGGGCAAAGACACATCTGGCAACAGCAAAGCAACCTCCTCCGCAGGGAAAGCACCCAGCTCTGCCCTTGGAACGTCCAGCAGCAACTCTCCAGTTTCTAAGCCCACCAAGTCGGGGTCTTCAACCAGTTCCGGCATCTCATCCCTGTCTCCTTCCCCCACGCAGAAAAAGCCGGGTGTCGGCGTGAGCAAAGTCGCACCTGCCAATAGCAAAGGAAAACCAGAGGTCCCCCTTGCCGCCGCAGGAGATACTAAATCTTCAGAAGGCAAGACAAAGAAGCCCAATTCAAGACCCCAGAATTCCAAGGATGGGAAAACAGCAACTGCCAATGGAAACCCAGCCAAGTCAGGCCGCGTCTCTGCAGTTTCAGCTCCTGCATCATCACCAGGTGAGTGCATTTAATATCTCCTTGTGATAAACTGTCTTGCCAGAGTAGTGCATGCTCTAGTTATCTCTTGCTTGGACTACTGCAACGCGCTCTACGTGGGGCTACCTTTGAAGGTGACCCGGAAACTGCAATTAATCCAGAATGCGGCAGCTAGACTGGTGACTGGGAGTGGCCGCCGGGACCACATAACACCGGTTCTGAGAGATCTGCATTGGCTCCCAGTACGTTTCCGAGCACGATTCAAAGTGTTGGTGCTGACCTTTAAAGCCCTAAACGGCCTCAGTCCAGTAGACCTGAAGGAGCATCTCCACTCCCATCGTTCTGCCTGGACACTGAGATCCAGCTCCGAGGGCCTTCTGGCGGTTCCCTCATTGCGAGAAGTAAGGTTACAGGGAACCAGACAGAGGGCCTTCTCAGTAGTGGCGCCTGCCCTGTGGAATGCCCTCCCTTCAGATGTCAAAGCAATAAACAACTATTTTACTTTTAAAAGTCATCTGAAGGCAGCCCTCTTTAGGGAAGTTTTTAATGTTTGATGCTGTACTGTTTTTAATATGCAGTTGGAAGCCGCCCAGAGTGGCTGGGGAAACCCAGCCAGATGGGCTGGGTATAAATAATAAATTATTATTATTATTATTATTATTATTATTATTATTATTATTATTAAACTGGAATCATAAAATCATAGATCGGAGGAGTTGGAAGGGAGCCTAATAGTCATTTAGCCCAACCTCCTGCAAATACTTGTCTCTGTGACGAGCTAAGTCAGTTGTCTTCAGCCTTTACAAGACCAGGGAAGCGTCTTTAGCCCAACCATGAATTTGGGGGCTCACTTCTTAATGCCATGTATTTATTTATTATTTACTGTACATGTGCACAGTGGTAGCATTAGGTCAAGGCTGCGTGATCCAGCTGTGCATCTCTCTTTTTAAAAAAAAAATATGATATTTATTAAGAATTTAAAATTACAGAAAAAAAGAAAAGAGAGAGAGAGAAAAAAGAAAGTAAACAATACAAGTCAATAAAAAGAAAAAGGAGTACAAAACACACAATACATCAAAATCAAAAACAAAAGCAAGAAAAAAAATTAAAAACAAATCCAATATTCCCATATCCTTATCTTCATTAACTTGTTTCATCGACCTCCTCACACCTCCCTTTTTTGTATTCTAATTATTAATTATCTCAGCAAATCCTTAAGCTGTGCATCTCAACCCAACAGCTGAAGATCAAAATTCCAGGAGGCATAGGGTTGTCGTCAACCGGGTTATACCCAGAGCACATCCATTAAAATTAATGGGCCCAAGTCACACCTGTCATTTTCAATGGATTTACTCTGAGCAGGAGTAGTATTTGATGGCCTACTGGGGGGGCGGGGATTCAACGGAGCACTAAGCAGAGTATAAGCATTTGCTCAGACTTCACCAGTATAAGCACTTGCTGATGGGATGATCTGCCCTCTCCTCCCCCTGTATGCTGTTCCAGGAGATCTCCTGACACCCCTCCCAAGTCAATTTGGGGGGGGCATGTGTGTGGGAGAAGGAGAAGGAGAAGAGGGGGTGAAAAGCCCCATTAATGTTAAAATGAGGCTGCATTTTAAATTGTATTTTAACCCATATTTTAATAAACTGGTGTTTTGTTTTTGTTTTGTTTTGTTTGTCCCCCCCATTATGTTTTATTGTAATTTTATTGGTGTTAGCCGCCCTGAGCCCTGCTCTGGATGGCGAGGGCGGGGTATAAATAAAATATATTATTATTATTATTATTATTATTATTATTATTAGTCCTTGTGTGACTTAGTTGAATGCAGTTCACAGAATTGGGGAGATGCCCAGTGCAATGGTGTCACCAGCAAGTATTGTTTTATAGCAGAGGTGACAGGTAAGCCCCCTCCGACTGGTGGTAGTTCCATGCTTCTTACAATGTGTGGCATCTTGTTACTTATAATGATAATGAATTTATTATTGCACCCCAACCATCCGACCGGGTTGCCCCTGCCACTGTGAGCGGTGTCTAACAAAATAGAAAAACACCACGATATACTGCCATCCACACGAGGGAGAGACTTTCACTTGTGCAACAGGACCCGCATCCTCTCCCCACTTTGCAGTCCCTCCTGCCGCTCCCCCAAATCTTGGGTGTTCCTCTCATGTGGATCTGCAGGGGGGGGGGAGCAGGAGGAGTCTGCTCACAGAGTCTGGGTGATATTACCAATTGTCTAGTTCAGTCTCAGAGACATGGACACGGTAGTAGTCGCAGGTGAGGGCCAGGATACAGGATGCAGGTAGACTCTGGAGGGATGGGAAGGACTTGTCAAAAGATCCACCTTGTAATGTTCTTGTGTTTTGATGTGCAGCGGCGTCCCTCTTCCCATACGGAGCAAGTGCGAACGACAAAGAATACGTCCAAAGGAAAGTGGATTTCAATTCGCCTCTGTTCAGGCCCGAGATTGGAATCCCGCTGGGAAAAACGCTGCGCAACTCCCTCTATGTGAGTCTTTATGAAATATACTCGGAGTCGAGAGTGGATTTCATGCTCTTTATTCAGCTCATAGTGGTGAGGAGGAATGGAAGTTCCCCCAGAATGTCTGCTTTATATACATCGTTTACACAATGGGCCCCACGTGATTGGCTAATTCCAGGATTCACCTGTAGGCCAATCAGGTTGCGGATTCACTTCCACCTGGAGCTGGATTGGGTGGCTCCTGTGGACCAATCAGACTGCTACATTCTGAATCCTATTGTTCTAGGACCAATCAGACTGCTGCATTTTGGATCGTATTGTTCTAGGGCCAATCAGACTGCTGCATTTTGGATCGCATTATTCTAGGGCCAATCAGACTGCTGCATTTTGGATCGTATTGTTCTAGGGCCAATCAGATTGCTGCATTCTGAATCCTATTGTTCTAGGACCAATCAGACTGCTGCATTCTGAATCCTATTGTTCTAGGACCAATCAGACTGCTGCCTTTTGGATCCTATTCAACTCAGTACATAACACCCACCCTCCCCATTTATCTCTTTCAAAGAGGCAGAGGGTCTGGATGGGCAGACAGGAAGCAGGATGACGCCACACTCCTTGGCGCTCTGGCAAATTTGCTAGTCTGGCACTTGGAACCTGGAAGGACTGCCAGAATATTTTAAGGGTGTGTGTGGTAGATTGCTTACCTTGTCAGATATATATTGCCTGTTTAACCTTTGTAGCACCAGGGGGGTTTGTGAACCCAAGTTTGGATAAACTTGGCAATCGCTAGTACATACTAAACACACACAAAAATCGAGGCATTCTAGGCTGAGATGCTTCTTAGCATTGCAACTGCCTGTGTGCATCCCTGGTCTCAGTAGCACAAACTTATATAAGCAACATTTCCTGTGGTCCAAGCTCTGGTTGATGGAATACCTTTGATACATCCACACAATTTGGATCAACTAGGCCACAATCAGGCAACTTTCACGAATGCCCATGGTGCTTCACAGGGAAAATGTAAGCAACAATCAGAACGAAAGCAGAAGCTTACATTTGTGAGACATTTACAATTAGAATTTGACAGAAAAACCCAATTCTGAAAGCAGAACTTCATCTACTTTGCTGCATCTTGCCGGACCTCATTTGCACCTCTCCTTCATTTAGTTCACAGACAACGGACAAATAATTTTCCCAGCTTCTGATAAAGATATTTCCAGCTATCCTAACCCACCTCCGGAAGGATTTAATGGCCGTGAGAAAGTACCGATGATAGCCGTGTTTTGGGACAATGCTGATTTCTCCAGAGGCAAAGGAACCATCTTTTACCAGGTGAGTATTTGGGGTGGTTTATTATATCTATATAGGGACACGGGTGGCGCTGTGGGTAAAAGCCTCAGCACCTAGGGCTTGCCGATCCAAAGGTCGGCGGTTCGAATCCCCGCGGCGGGGTGCGCTCCCGTTGCTCGGTCCCAGCGCCTGCCAACCTAGCAGTTCGAAAGCACCCCCGGGTGCTAGTAGATAAATAGGGACCGCTTACTGGCGGGAAGGTAAACGCCGTTCCGTGTGCGGCTCTGGCTCGCCAGAGCAGCGATGTCACGCTGGCCACGTGACCCGGAAGTGTCTCCGGACAGCGCTGGCCCCCGGCCTCTTGAGTGAGATGGGCGCACAACCCCAGAGTCTGTCAAGACTGGCCAGTACGGGCAGGGGTACCTTTACCTTTACCTATTATATCTATACAGTGGTACCTTGGTTTACGAACTTAATCCATTCCGGAAGTCCGTGCTTAAACCAAAGCGTTCTTAAACCAAGGCGTGCTTTCCCATAGCAGCGGGGAACTCAGTTTACAAAAGGAACACACTCAACAGGAAGCGGAACATGTTCTTAATCCAAGGCAAAGTTCACAAACCAAAATACCTACTTCCGGATTTGCAGTGTCCTTAATCCAAGTTGTTCATAAACAAAGCTGTTCTTAAACCAAGGTACCACTGTACTAAGATACTCATAAGTGTTCATAGGTGGAAACTTTGTAACTTTAGATGTGGTTCTGGAGCTACATGTGTCCTTGTGTGTTATTTCCATGGCATAAGTTTAAACGTGTGTGTGAGATTCCCATCTGTAATACACTGCTCTGTTGCATGCAGGAATATGTTACCCAGACCTCTGCAAAACACCCCGTTGTCCGTGATGTGGAAGCAAAAATTCAGCAATATTTGAAGTGTTCCTATTCAGCCACCTGGACACTCAAGATCACCTGGGTGAAAGCGCAACCTTACCCAGCGCAGGGACAGAACGGCAGAGTGAGTTGTCTCCAGCAGTAGAACACTGCTATCACTGTACTTTGGTATTCTAAGAAAGATCCAATTAACGCTTTTTAATGAAGTGCCTTATTTTAAGGAGCCTTGCAAATATATTCCGTGGCATCTTGTTTCATTATTTTGTAGAATCCTAGAAGTGCAGAGTTGAAAGGGACCCCCAAGGGTCATCCAGTCCAGCCCGCTGCAATGCAGGAATCTCATCTAAAGCATCCCTCCAGCCTTTGCTTTAAAATCTCCAAGCAAGGAGCAAGGGTGCCAATTTGAATAAAATATTGGGGGGGGTGTATATGCCATTTGAATAATAATTTTTTTTAAATCTATATCCTGTCCATCTGGCTGGGTTTCCCCAAGACACTCTGGGCAGCTTACAACATATAAAACACAACAAAACACCAAACATTTTTTTAAAAAGGTATCCTATACAGTGGACACTCGGGTTGCAAATGTGATCTGTGCGGGGGGCACGTTTGCAACCCACAGCGCCGTGTCTGTGCACGTGCAGGTTGCGATTTGGCGCTTCTGTGCATGTGCAAAGTGCGACTTAGTGTCTCTGTGCGAGCGCCAAAACCTGGAAGTAGCCAATTCCGGTACTTCCGGGTTCAGCACGGTGCGCAACCCAAAAATGCGCAACCTGAAGCGTCTGTAACCCAAGGTATGACTGTACAAGCAACAGGCAAACCAATAAATCAATAAAAACCAATAATAATAATAGCTACAATACTACTACTACTCCTTGCCGATGCCCATCAACTTGGAGTAGCAGCCCCCTCAAATATTTTATTGGGGGGGTTCAAAGGGACCTCGACCCCTAGGAGTTGGCTCCTATACGAAGGAGACTCCATTCCACTGACCATTCCAACGTCCAACAGCTCTTACAGTCAGAACATTCTGCCTGATGTTGAGCCTGAATCTCCCTTCCTGTAACTTGAATCCTTTGGTTCAGATCCTGCCCTCTGGAGCAGCAGAAAACAAGCTTGCTCCCTCTTCCATGGGACATATCACCGCTTATATTTCATGGGGCTGCCATACGTCTGGGATTTTCTGGACATATTGTGGATTCGTCCACTGAAAATAGCGTCCGGGCGGAAATTTCAAAAATTGGTTAAAATGCCTAGGAAAACCTGGTCGTATGGCAGCCAATGTTGATTCTTTGGCGAATTTCCAAAAAAATAGCTCAAAACCTCATTCTTCTTTGGAGATTTTGTGGAAAAAAAGAGTCATTCTTGAGCAGAATTAGCCAACGTAGTGCCCTCCAGATGTGGAAAGGAGATGGAGAGAACTTTTTTTAAAGCAGCAATTTGCATTTGACTTGTGGTGGCTGCTTAATATGCATAGACTTCCCTGTTCCTTTTTTATTTGTGAAGGTAGAATAAGAAAAGTGTTTCCTGAGCCTTGAATGTGCACCTGGATAGTACGGTGGGAAAACTGTCTCACCTCTTATTTGTGTATCTTCCAGACCAACACGTACCAAGCCATCCTAACCACTGATGGATACAGAACATACACGCTGTTCCTTTATCAAAACGGTGGAATGCAATGGGATTACAGAAGAATCGCTCCTGCAAATGTGCTGATCGGGTGGACCAGGTATGTGCAGTTCCTTAACCAAAGGGACATGGGTGGGCGAGCCAGGAATAGGAGGATTTGTCACTGGTGGTCAAACCCCTGTTGCCATGATTCAGAGACCTGTGCATGTTGAAATATGGGTATGTTTTGGATAGTGGTAGCCACTTGAGAGAGCAAAGGAATGTACACCTGGAACTGCTTCCTCCACTGCAATGAATGGGAAATTTTCAGATTTGCCAATTAATATAGGGACGTAGGTGGCGCTGTGGGTTAAACCACAGAGCCTAGGACTTGCTGATCAGAAGGTCGGTAGTTCAAATTCCTGCGATGGAGTGAGCTCCCATTGTTCGGTCCCAGCTCCTGCCAACCTAGCAGTTCGAAAACACAAAGTGCAAATAGATAAATAGGTACCACACCGGTGGGAAGGTAAACGGCGTCTCCGTGTGCTGCTCTGGTTCGCCAGAAGCAGCTTAGTCATGTTGGCCACATGACCCGGAAGCTGTACGCCGGCTCCCTCGGCCACTAAAGTGAGATGAGTGCCGCAACCCCAGAGTCGGCCAGGACTGGACCTAATGGTCAGGGGTCCCTTTACATATATGTGTGTGTGTGTGTGTGTGTGTGTGTGTGTGTGTGTGTGTGTGAAGAGGGAGACTTTGGCTCCTGCACATGGACTTGAAATCATGGGGCCAAACTACATATTCACCAATTTCTTGTCAAAAGTCCCAACTGGTGCCGGATTTATGTATAAGCTAAACAAGCTATAGCTTAGGGCCCCTCTCTCTTGGGCCCCCCAAAAAAATTTAAAGGGGAAAAAAGCTGGATGTACATTTCCAAAATATAAAATAAGTTCAACAATTACTTTGATAAAATACATATTTTGGTGTGTGCAAATGGCTTGAGATACCTATGAGGTCCATAAATTACCATATAGGATATATTCAACACAAAAAACAGCGACAATTTGTTGTTGACAAAGGACAGCTGGACATATAAAGGGCCCCATTACCTTCAGTAGCTTAGGGCCTCATCAAACCTAAATCTGGCCCTGATCCCAACTGCTGCTTTTTACACCTTTACAAACAGTAGGGGGGGGAGGTGGATGAGTTGGCTATGACTACTGTGAGATGTCAAGCGTGTGGAAGGCTAGCTCTCCCAAAATGTAATGTGGGGATGATCTCTTCTTTGAAAGGATTGCATTCAGCTACTTGAGATCTGAACGATCTCCTGGTTTGAGAAGGGAAAATATTGTGTATCCTTGGAAAAATTTAAAAATCCGCTTTCTTCTTCTTCTTTTCTCCCACAGCGGTGACGGATATTTTAAAAACGACGACCTGATAACTAAAACGCCAGCTGAGAAATACCGGCCAGATCAAACTGAGGGCTACAACACAGGTACGGTCGACGCATCGCTAGAAACCCACTAGCACAAACAAACCAGATTCTTGTCCGCCTGCGAGGCTGCAAAGGGGTTAAAGAGAAGCAAGATACTTGCATTGCCCATAATACTAATAATAATAATAAATTTTATTTATACCCCGCCCTCCCTGGCCAGAGCTGGGCTCAGGGCGGCTAACACCAATAAAATCACAGTAAAAACATAATAGGGGAAAAAGAGAAGGGAGGGGGGGAAACCAATTTAAAATACAGGTTAAAATGCAATTTAAAATGCAGCCTCATTTTAAAGTAGCCGATAAATCACAACTGACCACAACTGACATGTGGCCCCCCGAAGGTTGCTCAGAAAGGCCCCCCATGATATCCTGTCAGGGGTCTGAAAGCCCCTTTGCGCTTGCAGAAAGCAAAACTCATACCCTCCAACTTTTCTCTGATGAAAATAGGGATGTTCTATTCCATCAACATCATCATAGCAATTTTATTATTTATAACCTGCCCAACTGACTGGGTTGTCCCAGCCACCTCTGGGTGGCTTCCAACACATATAAAAACATAATAAAACATTAAACATTAAAAAAAAAACCCTTTCCTATACAGGGCTGGCTTCCGATGTCTTCTAAAGATTGGAGAGTTATTTATCTCCTTGGTTCAGGGGTCGTGTAACTCCGTGCCCTCCGACTTTTCTCAGATGAAAATAGGGATGTCCTAAGGAAAAGCAGGACATTCTGGGACCAAATCAGAAACTGGAACAGCTTCTGTAAATCCAGGACTGTCCCTGGAAAATAGGGACATTTAGAGGGTCTGAAAACTAGAAGCTTCTAAACCAGGGGTAGGAAACCTAAGGCTTGGGGGCCGGATGCGGCCCAATTGCCTTCTCAATCTGGCCGGCGGATGGTCCGGGAATCAGCGTGTTTTTACATGAGTAGAAAATGCACCTCTGGGTTATTTGTGGGGCCTGCCTGGTGTTTTTACATGAGTAGAATGTGTGTTTTTATTTAAAATGCATCCCTGGGTTATTTGTGGGGCATAAAAACTCCTTCATTCCCCCCCCCGCCCCCCCAAAATATAGTCCGGCCCACCACATGCTCTGAGGGACAGTGGACCGGCCCACGGCTGAAAAAGGTTGCTGACCCCTGTTCTAAACGGCCTCTTTCAAATGTGCTTTTGTTTTCTGGTTCTAGGATTGGGGTGCAGAGTTGCAACCATTGGCCTTTAAGAACATAAGAAGTGCCTGCTGGATCAGGCCAATGGCCCACCTAGTCCAGCATCCTGTCCCCACAGTGACCCAAAAGATGCCCCTAAGGGAAACGCTCAAGCTGCGTGAAGGAGGACTTCCTTTTCTCTGTCCTTCCAACATTCAGCTTCCTTGAGTGCCCACAAATTTTAGCATCGTGAGAGAGAGAGATAGAAAAAGCTTTGCATCATTTCGTGAACTTCTATTATGTCTTCTCTCGCTCCCTTTTTCTTTAAACCACAAAGTCCCAAATGCTGCAACTGTTCCTCGAAGGGGAATTCCTTCACCCCCTTGATCATTATGGCTGGCGTCTTCTGAAACTTTTCAGAGCGGTTAAAAGCTTCTCACTAAAATCGTGGTCCAGGTCAGGACGGGAGTCCCAACACACACTTAGATTATTCCGTTACGTTATACCAGGATGATGGCAGAGATCAGGAAGGAGTTTGATAGACTTAGGGCCGCTAGGTGGGGATGCACCGTATTTTTCGCTCTATAAGACGCACCAGACCACAAGACGCACCTAGTTTTTGGAGGAGGAAAACAAGAAAAAAAATATTCTGAATCTCAGAAGCCAGAACAGCAAGAGGGATCGCTGCGCAGTGAAAGCAGCAATCCCTCTTGCTGTTCTGGCTTCTGGGATAGCTGCCCAAGCCTGCATTCGCTCCATAAGACGCACACACAGTTCCCCTGTTTAGGAGGGGGAAAGTGAGTCTTATAGAGCAAAAAATACGGTAAGTAAATTAAGCTTCACGCCCTTGATTTCCCTCCCGTTTTCTTGCACCCTCCTTCCAGGTGTGCGTGGTCTCTGGGTATACAAGTTGGACAGCCGCATCCGGGTGAACTACAGGCAGCGGTGCCTCGACTGGCTTAGCCATGAGGGGCAGCCATCTGCCTGGAACAAGGACCTGCCTCCCTGCCCTTGCTCTCTGCAACAGGGGCTGTCGGACGATCGCTTCTCCCGCAGCAAAAAAGGTGCGTGGCCAGCCCTGTGACTCGGACACACTGCTTGGATTTAAGCCAATCTCGGACCACTGAATGCATCGAAAGCAGCTCTCCAGTTCGGTTGCTGTGTGGCTCAAATGACGTCGACCCCATAGCTCCATGGCGAAGCATGTTTTCGTGCAGCGTCCACCCCTGCGAAGTGCAAGAAACCTTGGAGAACCACTGTAGACAATGCTGAGTGAGATGGACCAGTGTTTTGGCTTGGTGTAAGGCAGCTTTAGGGACGCGGGTGGCGCTGTGGGTTAAACCACAGAGCCTAGGACTTGCCGATCAGAAGGTTGGCGGTTCGAATCCCCGCAATGACGGGGTGAGTTCCCGTTGCTCGGTCCCTGCTCCTGCCAACCTAGTGGTTCGAAAGCACGTCAAAGTGCAAGTAGATAAATAGGTACCGCTCCGGCGGGAAGGTAAATGGTGTTTCCATGCGCTGCTCTGGTTCACCAGAAGCGAATTAGTCATGCTGGCCACATGACCTGTACGCCGGCTCTCTCGGCCAGTAATGTGAGATGAGTGCCGCAACCCCAGTGTCGGCCACGACTGGACCTAATCAATTTCTCTCTGCATTGTCATAATTTCTGATGCCCCTACATGGGTCCTCCTGCCTTGTAAATAATAATAATAATAATAATAATAATAATAATAATAATAATAATAATAATTTATTATTTAAACCTGGCCCATCTGGCTGGGTTTCCCCAGCCACTCTGGGCGGTTCCCAGCAGACGATTCAAAATAGAATCAAACATAAAAATCTTCCCTAAACAATGCTGCCTTAAGATGTCTTCTAAAGGTCATATAGTTGTTTATTTCCTTGACATCTGATGGGAGGGCGTTCCACAGGGCGGGCGCCACCACCGAGAAGGCCTTCTGCCTGATTCCCTGTAGCTTTGCTTCTCACAGTGAGGGAACCGCCAGAAGGCCCTCGGAGCTGGACCTCAGCGTCCGGGCAGAACGATGGGGGTGGAGACGCTCCTTCAGGTATACTGGGCTGAGGCCCAATATACCTGAAGGTATGGCCTATCAGTGTTGTGTAATAATGGAATTGGGGGATGTTTGAAGCAGTCATCCATGGTGTAAGGATAGAGGTGTACAAGAGGGGTCTTTTCAGCTGGGGAAATTTGAAGGGTTTAAGAACGGTCCCTTTCTTTTCCTGCACACCCACCCCCTCCTGAAGATCTGTAACACAGAACTAACATCTTTAACCTTTGCAGGTTTGCCGGACTCTCGCTTAACCATGCTGTATTCCTCTGCCCCAAACAAGTACGGTGCTGGGGTCCGGTGTCTTTATAACAGCAAGAACCAGCTTGTGGAAGGTCACCAGGAAAGAGTCTGGAAGGGTTCGAGACGCTCCCCCAACAGCGGTAAGCTGTACTTTTGAGGCTGTGCAATGGTTATCTGCCTGAAGATACCCACAAGTTATCAAGTTAACAAGAGGTTGTAGGTGTTGGTGCAGGAGGAGGGGGAAATGTATTATACATATATAAAAAAGGAGAATTCCCTGGGTGACAAGATCCCGGTTTAGGGCAAGTACTCTATGGTGAGAGAACCCCAGCAGAGATTTAAAATCACAAAGTGTGGAACTATAGGTTGTTAGACCTTTAAACTATGCCTTTGTGAGCTCCAAAACTTCCCTCTTCCCACAGGAAAAGACCACACGTTTTGCAAGTTTAAAAAATGTTTTACTTACAAACTCTTCAAAGGTCAGGTTCATGTGCTTTTCCATGCATCAGTCAGAAAAGTTGCACAGGCAATAAAACCTGACCTAGTCGGAAAGTGGTAAAAGATCCTAAATTATGGGCATAGGAACACAAGAATGGCTTGAGAGAGCTGAGCTCATCAGGGAGACTGGAAGGGAAACAAAGGCTTGATTGTCTAGTTCCTTCCAAGGTGAGAGGGAGTGGACTTAGCTAAGCCAGGCAGGACAGCTTACTCTATAGTATTAACGCCTTCATGCACTAGCAAGTTGGTTACATGAAGCTGGTTATCCCACAGTAGAACGCAAGTGTTTGTATCCTTAACTCTAGTAGACGATGAAAGAACACAAGAGAAGCCCTACTGGATCCGGCCAATGGTCCATGTAGTCTAGCATCCTGTTCTCACAGTGGCCAGCCAGATCTTTGTGGGAGACCAGCAAGCCGGAATTGAGCGCAAGGGCACTCTGCCCTCTTGCCATTTCCAGCAAAAGATATTGTGCGGCATAGAGCCTCTGGCTGTGAGGTAGAAAATGGCCATCATGACTAGTGGTCATTGATAACCTTATGAATCATAAAATCATAGAATCATAGAGTTGGAATAGACCACAAGGGCCATCGAGTCCAACCCCCTGCCAAGCAGGAAACACCATCAGACCACTCCTGACATATGGTTGTCAAGCCTCTGCTTAAAGACCTCCAAAGAAGGAGACTCCACCACAGCAGAATCTCGCAGCAGAATCTCCCACCTTCTGTCCAAGTCAGGTTCTTGGTCTGAAATATTTCCAAATCAGGCTCTGATAATTTCCTTTCCTTTCTTTCTCGCAATTCCTGTTTGCAGACGAAGAGTTGAAATTATATGACTGGTGCTGTAACCAGACCGGAAACCTCCAGTTCTGTGATAAGTACAGCCAGAAAAGGCCAAAGATCGGCTGTGATGGATACAGGCCTCCAATCCGGGGTGAGCACTTGATCTTTGCAAGGCAGGGACAGAGTTCTTGGGATCAATAGCAGATGGCGTTCATTCATTCTGCCATATCCACAGGATGCAAAATGGATTGCACACATGTTTTGTTGTTGTTGTTGTTGTTGTTTAGTCGTTTAGTCGTGTCCGCCTCTTCGTGACCCCATGGACCAGAGCACACCTTCTGTTTTCCACTGCCTCCCACAGTTTGGTCAAACTCATGCTGGTAGCTTTGAGAACACTATCCCACCATCTCGTTCTCTGTCGTCCCCTTCTCCTTGTGCCCTCCATCTTTCCCAACATCAGGGTCTTTTCCTGGGAGCCTTCTCTTCTCATGAGGTGGCCAAAGTATTGGAGTCTCAGCTTCAGGATCTGTCCTTCCAGTGAGCACTCAGGGCTGATTTCCTTCAGAATGGAGAGGTTGGATCTTCTGGCAGTCCATGGGACTCTCAAGAGTCTCCTCCAGCACCAGAATTCAAAAGCATCCATTCTTTGGTGACCAGCCTTCTTTATGGTCCAGCTCTCACTTCCATACATCACTACTGGGAAAACCATAGCTTGAACTATACGAACCTTTGTCGGCAAGGTGATGTCTCTACTTTTTAAGATGCTGTCTAAGTTTGTCATTGCTTTTCTCCCAGGAAGCAGGCGTCTTTTAATTTCGTGACTGCTGTCACCATCTGCAGTGATCATGGAGCCCAAGAAAGTAAAATCTCTCACTGCCTCCAGTGTGCAATTTGCATTGTGCAAATGTGTGCAAATTTTTTTTTGAGGGGGGCTCTCTCTCTCTCATGCATAGTTTTTAAGTTTTCCTTCACCAGTACAAAGAACAAGCATAAGGCAATGACATAAAAATAAAGGATATCGTCAAAGCATGTCAATGCACAACATCGTTTTGTCCTCGTGACAGCCCAAGGAGGCTGAGTTGCCCAAGGTCAGCCGGTGTCAAGCGTGGAAGTTCCCCTCTCCCTTCAGTAGCTCACAGATAAGAATTAACGAGCAGCTGATAGATTTATAGTCCTTTTATTACAGCATCGTGTTGCAAGCACAGACAACCCCCCGCGTGGAGATCAGTTGCCTACTCTGACCCTCATTCTGACCCAAGGAGCACTCCAATGGGAAGTTCCTCCCCCTCTTTTGATCTCTGATACGTTTGGACCTCCGAGTCCATGGGGAGGGGTTTTCCCCCCATACTATCAACTGATGTGTCTCCCAGCTGCCCCCTCCCTTCTGGCTCCCTTCTCATTATCTCGTAGCTGGGTAACTCCTCCCTAATCTGTTCAGCTTCTAAGTCTGTGTCGGCCTCTCTCTCTGCTTCTGAAAACGCTGGAGGCGGGGGGCACACAAATATTCCCCCTCCTCTTTTGAGAGGAGCTGATCCGCCTGTAACTGCATTCCCCAGTCTTCAGATCCAGACCATTCCCTGACAGCCGGAGATTTTTTATGGCTGAAGGACAAGTTGATCCTTCATTTTCCTCCCTCCAAACCAGACATGGTTCTCTGCATGAGTTGAAGGCCCCAATGCAGGGGTAGTCAACATGGCGCCCTCCAGATGGACGGGAGGGCACCATTATGCAGGCTAGCCCTGCCCTACTGAATGAACTGGGCGCATGTGTGGCTCTGCAGTGAAGACCAGCGTCCTCCAATATTTGGGGCCTGGGCACCAGCTGAGCTTCTGATTCTTATTCCTGTTGGTGAACCCTCTGCCGTCACCAACATACAAGTCAGGTGGATATACTGTGTGGCGTTGGCATAAACCAGTGTTTGATCTTTTACTTTTTTAACAGCAGCGACTTCATCGGAAGAGAAGGTGGACAGCAAATCAGAGGAAGAGAGAGGTAAGAATGGGTGGGGTGTGCAGGAATACAGGGGATTTGGTGTGTGTGCACATGTTTGCACATAACCTGTGCTTCATGTGTGGCATTTTTCTTGCTTCCAAGTACATAGAACATTTGCACTTAGTGAGAAAAAGCTTTTATGAAGAAGCAATGCAGTCCAACTTATTTAAGGGCAAAGCACCTTTTTACCTAAGCTTGTTAAGAACCTTTTATTTGAAATCTTTTTTATTGGTTTTTGCAAGAACAAATTTAAAATAATGAAAAGAAAAAACTTTTAACATATCCGTATATGAGGTGCTCTGAATCTTGTGACTTCCCCACCATCCTCTGGGGTCCTAAAATACTTTCCCCCTAAAACTACGTATCGTTACCTTCTCCACAGTTTTCATCTCTCTAAATTATCCATGTCTTTCGTTTCTTTACAAGTTATTTTTAAAGTCCAGCTAACGTTTTTATTTGTTTACAATGGTCTCCTAAATAAGTTGTGAATTTCCCCCGTTCTTTTTTAAAGTCATTATCTTCTTGATTCCTGAGTCTCCCAGTCAGTTTTGCCATTTCTGTGTAGTAGTCCAGCAGTTTGGCTCGCCATTCTTCCTTGACTGTTGGTTCCTTCCACCCTTGGGCTAGTAGCATCCTTGCAGCTGCTGTTGCAAACATAAACAGTCTTTTCTGGTCTTTTGGGATGTCGGCACCTGTACAGTGGTGCCTCGCAAGATGAAATTAATCCGTTCCGCAAGTCTCTTCGTCTTGCGGTTTTTTCGTCTTGCGAAGCACGGCTATTAGCGGCTTAGCAGCTATTAGTGGCTTAGCGGCACTTAGTGGCTTAGCGGCTATTAACGGCTTAGCGGCTTTAAGAAAAAGGAAACAAACTCGCAAGAACTCGCAAGATGTTTCGTCTTGCAAAGCAAGCCCATAGGGAAATTCGTCTTGCGGAACGACTCAAAAAACGGAAAACTCTTTCGTCTTGTGCGTTTTTCGTCTTGCGAGGCATTCGTCTTGCGAGGTACCACTGTAATTCTTAATACAAAGGCTTCTGGTTTTTTGACAAATGTTATTTTAAACATTCCCCCGCCCCCCAATTCATTGTATATCAATTCCCAAAGAACCTAAGATTTGCTCTGCTAGTCAAGACCAAGCTCTGCCTAGTCAGACAAGTGCCCTGGGGCTGCTCACAAGCTGGGCATAAGGATAGCACCCCCCCCCCCCGAAATGAACAGGGAGGAGCTGTGAAAGGGCACACAATCCCCTAAGCAAGGAGACTTTGTTAGCATAATACAGGACTCAGCAGTTGCCATCTCAGGGTTGTTATTCTCAGATAATCACTTCGCTCTATATTCAGTTCCTTAGAAACTTTATCTGGGGTTCTTTGGTGAAAAGAGGGGTGAGGAGGGGAAACTTTCTTGAAATGCAGCTTCCTGGTCTTCTCTTGCAAAGGGCAGCCCCAGGAGAGCGTTCCAGGGTTCATGGGGGCACCGTAAACCTTGCCAAAACTGTGCAAATTAACATGTACCGGGGTCATCAGCAACACACAGCGGAATAGGCAAAGATTTCCCTAAAAAATCTGAGAATCAGAAATAGAATCAATTTGCCTTACTCCAGTTACCTGTCACAAGGCAGAGATGCTGACGTTTCTTTAGAAGCAGATAATGATGCTCCCACTTTCTTTACCTTCCAGATTGAGATCTCCTCCTCCTCCTCCTCCTTCTCCTGACCTTGTTTTGCTGCAGATCAACGTCAATGATTCGCCCACCGGACTCCTTTTTGCTCCTCTGTTTTATGCAGGAGCTGAATGGGGAAACGGCTTCCAAAACCGTTCAGGCTGAAATGATCAACTTTGCTGAATAAAATGCCTTCAACACCTCGTTACTTCTGTCTGCAGTTATTATCTCAGTTGTAATGCTGGGAAGGATCAAGGCCCTTAGCAAGAGGAGAACCTGGGGGCAAGGATAGGGATGGACAGAGCGGCCAATTTTGGTTTCTCGTTCTTTCCAGTCTTAGATTCTTAACTCCACCTTTCCAGGCCAGTTTGTGATTTTATTTGAAAAAGGGAAAAAGTCCTCATGAAAATTCACCAGCATCTTCGTAGAATCATAGAATCGTAGAGCAGGAAGGGACCCTGATGGTCATCTAGTCCAACCCTCTGCAATGCAGGAATCTTAACTAATGCATCCATGACTCTGCTTAAAAACCTCCAGTCCACATCTTAGTGTGAATTTCCCCTAATATTTCTAATGCAATACAGTCATACCTTGGGTTGAATGTGCTTCGGGTTGAGCACGTTCGAATTGCGCTCCGCGGCAACCCGGAAATAACGAAGTGCGTTACTTCCGGGTTTCGCTGCTCGCGCATGCATAGATGCTCAAAATGATGTCACGCGCATGCACGGAAGCGGCAAAACGCCGCACGCGCAGACGCGCTATCACGGCCTATGTTGCATTCAGGATGCGAACGGGGCTCCGGAACGGATCCCATTCGCATCCCGAGGTACCACTGTATTGCCTAATATACACATTTTTGCAAGCATTTTCTCCCTGTGTGACACATTTTATACGTGATGTTCACTAATAGATGCATTTGGGGGGGCACTTTCCTGTAATATACATTCCACCCTCCAAAATATTTCGTTAGAGAACTGCATCACGCAATTTTTTGGAGGGTGACTATGTGGTTCATGTTAAAATCCAAAGCGAATTCCTCCACCAACTGTAGTAAATGGGAAGAACGCATAACCATTTCAGCTACACATCCTTAAGTGTTGCTACAGGGGTTGTGCCAAAGGCCTCGTGGAGAAAGGAGGAGGGCAGAGTCTTCTGAAATTGCAGGAGACCACTGGATGGTGAAGATGGAGCAACAAAGGTCACATGCTGGGATGTGCCAGCACATAAAATCAGAGACTACACTTCAGCTTATTTTCACATCATTTATTTTGTAGGCCACCTTGAACATGCCTTGGTACTGAAAGGCCGGACATCAATACTGCAATACACACATGAATACATAAAATAATGGAGGGATTTGAGGATGAAAAGCTTTGTCTTCACAATAAGCATATCCCAGAAATTTCATTGGAATTGAGACACCGCAGAGGATGAAAAGCACAAATGGATTATTAGGGGGAACTGAGCAAAGTTCTTAGAGAGAACAATGGCCGATTTCTCACCTGGGATAGCTGAAGAGACACCTGTTCTGTAAGTAGAGCAAAGTCAGGGAGTTTTATGAGGTGTTGTTGGGGAGAGGAACCCAAAGAAGGCAGAGATTAAAACACCCAGTAGAAATTTGGGGTGGAAGTGGATCCGGACGCCGTAGGCAGGATCAGACGCATGATTCAAACCCAAGCGCCAAGGCAGGCAACGAGGAACAACTGGCCTGGTCAAAGCCCAGGGAGTGGAAACAGGGAATCGGCCCTGGCAAACCAACAGCAACAAACCTGTGGTGGTGGCTACTGGATTGAGATGGAGCTGGTTTCTGGCGGAGCAGGCCTGGGATGGAAGATAGCTTGGGTGAGTCAAGGCTGAGATGGAGACAAGTCATGGCTGAACAAGGTCTGGTGGGGCAGGCGAGCAGGAGTAGAAGACACAGGTACCTGAGTTTACAGGAGAAAAGGACGCTGTATGTGGACCACTCCGTGGGACGTTTGGTCCCTTCCCCTCCAGACCTTGAGCTCCCCTGTGATTTGAGTCGATTGCTGGGAAACCAGAATTGTAGGGGAGAGGGGATGCTTGGGTTGAAAGGTGGTGGTCAAAACTGTACGGTGGTGGGTCCTGATGGGGTTCAGCCCTCGAGAGGGACTGTCTGCAAAACCAGCCTAACTCACACTGAAGGCATGGGAGAAGGGGAGAACTTCTACACTGGAGTCTACAAAGCTCCTTCCCTCCCCAAAGTCTGCGGAAGGAGAGGCTGTGAAAACCAACATGAGCTGATGCCAGACTAGGCGCTCCTGCGTAGCTCATTCAGGAATTCATCACTTGCTGTCTGCCAGGCTGTTTTTAAAATATTCGTTTGTTAAATTGTTCCATTTGCCCTCCTGGGCTCCTTTGGGAAGAAGGGCGGGATCAAAATCAAGGAAATAAAGGAATAACAAGACCTTACTCTAACAGCTGCTCAGCCTTCTCTGTGGGGGGGTTACTTTAAGTAATAGGTTTGAACACTGAATGTGAGCTTGTGTCTAAAGTCTATGGATAGAACAAACACTTGCTGGATGTTTAATGGTTATTGTTATTGTATTTGTCTAAAAACCAATAAAAAATATTATTTTTTGGTTTTTATTTTAAAAAAGATGGCTGCCAGCAACAGTTAGTCCAAATTTGTCGGGGGGGAAAGGAAGAGAGAACAGCCCCCACCAAGTGATTCATTCCCTGCCCAAATTTTACCTTTCCCCCCACCCCTTTCCAGAGGAAAAGCTTCTATCTTTTCCAGATCCTTCTGAGTCTGCTGACGCATCTTCCCAGGAAGTTTCCCGAAGGCTGCTCCTCTTGCCCCAAGGCCTCCGTTATGTCGGATACCGCCGTTTTGAGGTGGGATGATTTATTTTCCACTTTCACAAGATCCAGGACTAAGTGAGGAGGGAAAGGAAAACACAGAGAACAGCCACAGAGAGACGCTTTCACTGCTTCCTTTTTTCTTTTTCTTTTTTAAAATATATTTTTAGAATTATTAGCATTATTTGCTGATTTACACACAACTTGGTTGCCAAGGTGGCTTCTAAACAGTTTACAAGTGTTAAGCCATGATATATCTATCTAGATACAGTCATACTTCGGGTTGAAGTCGCTTCAGGTTAAGCCTTTTCGGGTTGCGATCCGGGGCAACCCAGAAATAACAGAGCACGTTACTTCTGGGTTTCGCCACTCGCGCATGCGCAGACGCTCAAAATGATGTCACGCACATGTGCGGAAGCGGTGAATTGCGACCCACGCATGCGCAGACGTGCGGACGTGGGTTGCGTTCGCTTCAGGATGCGAACGGGGCTCCGGAACAGATCCCGTTTGCATCCAGAGGTACCACTGTATAGATATGCACATACATTCATAATCAAGATGCACAATAAAATAATTCCATCGAGACACTAAAGAAATATGCACAGTTTTATAACTGAAACACTTTTCCTTTTATTTATAACTACTTGGTTACATTGCTGTAACCCATCCTGGGACCTAGTTGTGAAAAGGTGGAGAAGGGAACTTCCTGCAATGAAGACCATGCATACAAAGGACAGATAGCAACTCTAAGGGGGCCAGGTTCCTTTGAATCTTCTGCTCAAGAGACCTTGGGCCACCCACTCGCAGCCTAACCTACTGTACTTCAAAGGGCCGTTGTCATGATTAATTGAGGAGGGGGACCACCACAAACGCCCCCTTGAGCTCCTTCGAGAGAAATAGGTGGAGTATAAATCCAGTGCAAAAAAGAAGAAAGTAGAGTCAGAAAAGGAGGTGGCAGAGCCAGAATTGGGCAGGGCAGAGGCACCCAAACATCATTCCTACTCACCGGTCACAATGGCATTTACTGTTCCTTGGTGCTTTGACTCCTGAGCGATGATTTCTAGGGATAGAAATGCCCGCCGTGTGCTTGGTCAGAAAGGGCTGCCACTCCCCGAATGACAAACAAATGTTGAACAAATGTTGAAGCACGGAGAGATGCCAGCAACAGGTTTTGCCAGGGGCTACAGGGTGAACGCAGGGGCATGGGTGGCGCTGTGGGTTAAAACACAGAGCCTAGGGCTTGCTGATCAGGAGGTCAGCGGTTCGAATCCCCACGACAGGGTGAGCTTCCGATGCTCGGTCCCTGCTCCTGCCAACCTAGCAGTTCAAAAACACATCAAAGTGCAAGTAGATAAATAGGTACCGCTCCGGCGGGAAGGTGCGCTGCTCTGGTTCACCAGAAGCAGCATAGTCATGCTGGCCACATGACCCGGAAGCTGTACGCCGGCTCCCTCGGCCAATAAAGCGAGATGAGCGCCGAAACCCCAGAGTCGTTCACGATTGGACCTAATGGTCAGGGGTCCCTTTACCTTTACCTTTTTACAGGGTGAATACAATTTAGGTGAGCCGACTCCTTGCTCCCTATTCTGGCACCACCAAGGGAACTGTGGTAGCCCAATGGCAGAGCACATGTCTCCACAGGCCAAAGGGAGCGGGTTCAGTTAGGAGAAGTCACAACGCTTAGCCACGCCATTTCAGAAATGGCAGCACGATTAGAGCTTTCCCCACTTCCCTGGCACATTCTGCTCCTAACTCGCTCTAGAGGCAAGTGAAAAATTAACGGCTCAGCTCAGCATGGACTCGTTTAGGATAGCCACTGACAGGGCAAATGAAAGCTGTACATGACTATGGAAAACTTGTTCTTTCATCTTTATCCTGCCCTTGTGATTCCTGCATTGCTGGTGGTTGAACCAAATGACCCCTCGCCTTCTCCCAACACTACGACTCCATCATTCATCTCCAGCTAAAACCTAAGGCTAAGAATGTGAGACTGCATTTTCTGTCCCTTCACCCTCTGGTGCTTGGTAAATTCAGGCTGTGCAGCTACAGTATTTGTGCAACAAACCCCCAAATATTGGACTTTCTGCAGTAAGGAAAAGTGCACTGGAAAGTGTGGGAGATCACCTGCGTTGACCCAACGTCATCTAACCACCTCACAAAAGAACAAGCACTTATTAAATAGCCAACTGTCCTGCAAATATATCAGGATGAATCTACTATATATTTTGGGAAATGGTTTGTACGTTGCCTGTTTTCTAGGCATTCTGACGCCTCTTGGGATACCAAACCTGACGTGAGGGTTCCTGAGGTGAAGGGTGTAGGTTCTAGGCACCATTTTGAATCAAGATGGCAGCCCCAAATGTGACTTTGCCGTGACTGTACCTCCTTGTTTGGCATAAGTATGGCCAGCTCTCAAGATATTGCCGCCAAACTCGCCGTGAGAGCTCTTGAGGCGGGTGCGGCAGTTTTTGTGGACACTGGGATCCCGGGCGCCATTTTGAATCAAAGATGGCAGACCAAGTTCGGTGTGACTTCACCTGCTTTATGATGTGATGGGTCCAATCTCACAAATCACACTATCCATTTTTAAAAAGCACAGTATTTTGGGGTTTCAAAAAATTCCCTGGGCAGCGCCACATACTCCCCACACGTGCTAAATAAGCAGGAGATCTGGAAGTTTTAAAGGGCAGGGAACTGCCCTCTGCTGCTGTTGTTTCCCAGAAACATTGTCTGAAGCACCATGTGCATTACTAATAAATGACCGCCCAATAATTTCATAATAAACATAACTTGCCTAACAGCCTGATGGCTCCATCTCTCAAAGCGGTTCGGGGGTTTTCCAGGTAAGCAAAGGCCTGATCCAGAAGGATGGCTTCCCC